>NC_047024.1:24856698-25201076 GCF_902652985.1 Pecten maximus | reverse complement strand
AATGATTATTATTTTAATTGATTAAGTATTTTAATTGATTAATTATTTTAATTGATTAATTATTTTAATTGATTAATTATTTTATATATATTTTGATTAATTATTTTAATTGATTAATTATTTGATTGATTAATTATTTCTTGATTAATTATTTTAATTGATTAATTATTTTATATATATTTTGATTAATTATTTTAATTGATAAATTACTTTAATTGATTAATTATTTAATTGATTAATTATTGGTATTTAGTCTACTATCCATTGTTTTTATATTACCTTTTATCATGATAGTTTTTGTTTTCGAGAGAGTTTTCAAGCACATACGTCAGGCTTTCCTTAATTATATGTCTACTTTTATCATTTATGTATTTAATCGAGCACATATGGAGTTAATATAACTCAACGACGACTCACAATCCTAAAACGGATAATGTGCAAAACACTGGAAGCTGATATTTATTTCGAGGACTTATTCCCGATGCTAATATTTCCAACTTGAATATTAACAACGTTAACACGGGTTTCGGAAAATGTAGCTTGACGACTTTCATAGTGCCCATTGAGATCGTATTGGGTTACATATCCCTGTGTCACCTTAAACAATAAGATGTGATCAATGCTCTTTTATATGGCTGGTGATTCCGTCGTCACCACCCAGGTTTGCACTTTGGGGTCATGGCATATTTTGGATTTTACACTGACTCACAAGACGCTTACCCTTCAAGAACACATAGTCCAATTTTCTTTTTATATATTTTCATGGGTTTTAATTTATATGGTACGGCACCCTCGTTTGATTGGTTTTGAGCTAGATTTACAATAACCTTTTCATGTCGGACATTTTTTGTATTTTTCCTGTCAATAACGCACTTATAAAGTTCCGAGGAAAAAGGTGAACTTGACATACAATTTAGGATCGCCAGTGTTATATTCAAATGTTAATTGTACATATATTGTCAGATTATTGATTAAAAAGCCTGTAACATCTGCAAATATAGTTAACAAAAGATAAAATGCAAGTTCAATGTAATAGACTCAACAATTTAAGTGTGTAATTCACAAGCGTTTTGTAAAGTTGCTTCAGAACTAAACCTGTGTGTATCAATATACCGACCTTGTATAAGTGATGAATCTATTATATTCAATACATTGTATCATCCTATTCATTCATATTAAAAGCAAATAACATTAAAAGCATACAGCGCTATCTGATTTATGTCAATACTGCCATAATGGCGATCGGACCAGATTTTGGTTCAAGATGGTCATGGTTTTGTTTGAAACTAGAAACTATTGTTTTGATAGATTTAGCAAATACCACGTTCTGTGCTGCATATCTTTCAAATATGGCCAATGAAAATCTATCTAGGAACGGTTAACCTGTCATCATCATTATCATATTTCCATATCTAACGGTGTGTTATCAAGTACATCTTGAGGACATATTTGGATCCACGAAGTTACAAGCCAGCGATTGAAGGTACGTTTGATAATGATAGTATTTTCACAGTAGTTGTTATATCACAATACAATGTATTGACATAAAAACCTATATACCTGTTTCGTTGAAGATATCGACAGTACAACAGTCAATAAGCATTTTATTCAAAATCGCATACAGTCCTTAATGAATTTGGATTATAATCCTCATATTGATATATCAAAAAAAGGCGAGATGACTTGATAAGATTCCTGTTTTTGATAGTGATATGGACGTTATCTTCGTAGATCAAGTATACACTCACCATTAAATGTATGAATAATATGTTTGTTCCCCTTCCGACAAGAGCTCCCCAAATATGATTAACTGATATGACCTAAAGTAACTTTTATCTATTTTCGTTTTTTCCGAAACTAAGTCCATAATTCTTTTTGAATACTAAAATTCGATTAAAGGATATAAAAGCGAAAAATGTCTATTACAGTTTTTGTCTGTAAAATATTGGTCAGTCTGAGACTACAGATGGTGCCTATGAGTTTTGGTTATAATTCACAAATAACAATAGATGACATTATGGCTGTGTTTTAACATTATCAAATAAGACATTTCAATGAATATGCACTGACGTTTGATGATATGATTAAACAAACTATAAATTAAAACTCTTCTTCCATTCTTATTCATACTTTATTAAATATAACATAGATTTTCCCTTCAATATTCTGTAGCATAACTAGTCAATGATGTCTTTAATAGCCATTAAAAGAAAAACGACATTATTAATATAGCATTGGTAATACTGTTCTGTTAGACTATATTTATCTTTATTTTACTCTGATATTTCAAAGTTTAATCAGGTTTTTACTTTTTCGGTTTAACTTTCAGATCTACAAACCGGAATGAAAATGCCGTGTATGATCTTACTTATGTTTTTGACAAGTCACGTGATATTTGCGTCCGTGACGGCGACAGGTACCATGGATGATCTCATGAGGTTGGACGGAAAATTGTTCCAGAACTACAGCAAAGATCTACGCCCAGTGTATAACTTAAGTGACACGGTAAATGTTGAAACGTCATTGTACCTACTTAATCTCATAAATTTTGATGAAGTTTCTGGAATAATCCATTTGAGCACCGTATTAGGCATTTCTTGGACAGATTACAGGTTAGCGTGGAACACCACTGAATATGGCGGTATCACAAATTACATTGTGAACTCCTCACGGCTTTGGAAACCGCGTATTTTCATGATTTCATCAGCTGACGATTTGGTTGAATTTAGTGACAATCATTTCGATATCAGAGTATTGAGCAATGGCACTGCAGTATTTACGCCGGGGAAACTGATAAAATCTAGTTGCAATGTTGACATGACCTATTTTCCAACTGATACCCACGCATGTAGTATACTGATAGTACCATGGATGGACACGATCCAAGAGGTCAAGCTGCACTTTGATAAGTCGGAAATTCGGATGGATTTCTTCACATCACACGGTGCTTGGGAAATATACGACACATCAGTAATCTATAATGTCGAATTGACAACAGATGTGTCAATAGTAGAATTCACTTTGTATTTAAGTAGAAAACCTCAATATTTCCTTCTGTCATTGGGCGTTCCCATTTTACTGTTGGGTCTTCTCAACCCATTTGTGTTTCTCCTTCCCGCCGCGTCTGGCGAAAGAATCTCGTTTGCAGTGACCATGTTTCTGTCGATGGCCGTTTATATGTCCAGTATAGGTGAGGTAATGCCTAAGGTGTCGGACCCTATCGCTGGTGCGTCTTACTTTCTCCTGGGGGCGATGTGCTTCAGCTGCCTGCTTATACTACTGACGATATTGTCACTGTGCTGTGATGTTGTCAGTGACGTCAAAAACTTTCCAATATGGTTATTATCAATGGTGAGATGTCGTATCAGCAGGAACAGACGAAGAATGAAAGGACGCAAAAACGCAAAACAGGTCACTGATATCGCGGGGAAAGACAAAAACGATATGAATGATAATAATGATGAATCATATGATGAGATGGAGCAAGCCGTGAACGATGGAATACACAAAAATGACGTCACAAAATTCATTGACAAATCTCTTTTTTGGATTACGGAAGTATTCGTCGTAGCGAGCGTGTGTATTTTTGTACTGGTATATGTAAAATCCACATAGTTCTTTTGATGTTATGTGAATAGGTAAAAACACAAAGAGCGTGTAAGTAAAGAATGTGTTTGAGACTTAGTAGACGTAGACAGTTGGTATATAGTGCAGAATGCCAGATACTTTCACTACAATGGCCATTGTATTTCATGTACATGTTTGTCCCTTAAAATATATTGTTGTTAAATAGTACACATCTGAAATAACTTCATGAGAACATATCTGGCTTTGTGAAACACTCCAACATCGGTCTTAGACTTAATATATATCTTATTCTCTCTGAATGAGTAATTGTTCATGTTTTTATTGAGCGTATGATGTCGCTTCTGTTGCCAATCGTAACTGATCCGTGCTTTGTAAATAAATACCGTTTGAAACCCATGTATCGACAGTTTTTTATTTTGTTTTTCTTACTGTGTCATAAATTAAGATAAGTAATGTTCATTTGAAAATATGGAAATAGATACCAGCTAACTTAGCCCAATCGGAGCATCGTAAACTGTTGCCAGGTTCAGGGTGAATTATGATAATTCATACCATATTCCACATTTATAGTAATGTGTTTTGCTTTTTGTTTTGCCTTAGATTTTAATAACTTTTGAAGAAAATTAATTAATTTCGTATAAGAATTGCTCTTTGTAATTTCATAGGTTCCATAGTTCATAAATCAAACATCAAATGAATACCTACATGTGAAAAAACTTGAGACAAAAATCATCACGTACCTCTGAAACTAGTGAAAACCAGAATCTCTGGGCACTTGATATATTTCTCTGATTATTTTCTAGATCCATACAAACGTCACGTTCGGTGTTTGCTGCATTTACAATTTTCTTTTTAAACAGTCTAAATAGCAGCTAGTTTTTCAGCATACTGGGTGATTTGCAGACTCCCAAGCGCCCCATCTCGCCTCTCAACACTGGCAGATGACATGCTGTATACCTCATATCGGGTTTATTCCAAAAAATAACATTATGACAGGAAAAACAACGCAAACTATTTTTCCAACTGAAGTATATACTAAAATTTCTGAGAATGACGCAAAAAAGTATCATCGAGAGATTAAAGTACAACCTGAGACATACAAATATCGAAATAATTTGAAAATAGTGATTGATTATTAGGAGTAACGTCCTTTTTTCTTTTTCTTTTATAATTGAATCTAGGACACTAATTATGAAAAGCAGACCAATACTTATGAAAAACCTTTTGCGAAATAAAACATCTAGAGCAAAGATTGAGTTACTCTCTGTATATTTTCAAAGCGACTATAAATGTAAAATTCACTGTTGGAAATAGCAAGCAAAATATTTGTAAAAGAAACATCATACAACTAAGACTGTCCTTCAATTACTAAAGTTAAATCTTTTAAAATAAAAAATTTCCGCAACTCTATTTTGTAAATACCCAAACCAATGCAAAACAATAACATTACATTATGTAACATTCTTTACAACTTCAACCAAGGTAAGCTGTTTTAAAACTCTTAAACAAATGTCTATAGAATAGTTTTACGGTATTGATTCGGGCATCATTATATCTTAAACCCATTTCACTATTCATATGAAGAAATCTACATTGAGAGTCGCTTTAAGGAGTATGAAATATAATTCATTGTTGCTTTGTGATGTATGAAATCTACATTGATAGTCGCTTTAATGAGTATGAAACTTTCAATCATAGTCGCTTTGATGAGTATGAAATCTACATTTATATTTACATTTTGGTGGCAAAGCCACGATATAAACTAGGTAAAAAGATTTGCAGTCTATGTGAGCATAATTGACACCCAAAACGTGACATCAATCCAGGCCGCGCATGAATATATTCACCCGCCGTTTTTTATGTTAATTAAAAAGTGTCAAAAAGAAATTTTATACAATATTGTTACAAAAATAATGAAACGAATTGAACAGACTTTGTATTTTTTCGTATTATTTCAATGCAATTTTTTGTTTGCAAATCTGCACGTGCCAAATGAATTTTGAAAAAAAACAGGCTGTTCCATTTGTCGAACCCCATAGACGAAGTCGCTGAATATGGGCATTTTAATGCTAACTTAATTTTAATTTTGAAAAAACCCTAAAAGAATATGTCGAGAATGTAAATATAAGCATTAAACTGTCTTTTTTGGTGTCTATGGTCGATAAAGATGCCAGAGCTTGACGTTTGTTTGCAAAGCTCTGGGTATCGTTTCACAAAGCTTCGTAACTTACGAACGTTCGTAAATATTTACGAAAAAGTTACGCAAAACTTACGAATTTCGTTAGTGCGTTTCACAAAGGTGTTCGTAACTTTTTTCGTATCTTACGTCAAAATCGTACGTTCTCCCGGTAAAAATATACCACTCTCTAACTTGGAGGTAAAAAAGGACGACACTTCTGGGGTGAAAATTGTACGCCGGTCCTGTTCCCGGGTCTCGTACACAGACCATGAACTTTATTTTGTTCTATCAAAACAACTGTATTATTGATAGAAGATGATTTTTTCTATAAAATTCCAATTCTTATTGTTTATCATGCGTTTACCCAAACAGTAACAACACAATTTTGACAGATTTTGCTCAATGCCCAAAGACATACATAATGTTCTGAAAATAGACCATATGTTGGCACAGTCTGCGAATATGCGTACGATTAGTTTCATGACAATGTGTATTTTGCCGGCATCCCTTCTCGACTTTCAAAACCCGGTTTCCACCTCGAAACAATCGCTCACAAGGCATAGCCGTTCTCTTCTGCTAATTTGTAAATGAGTACGACGTCATTTTCTGTTCGAAAGGGCATGCCTGCGCACGATTTTAAATTGTTTTCGTAAGTTACGAAAGGGTTGATATGAATAAAGTTACTCGTAAGTTACGAAGTTTTTGTGAAACGCTTAGTAATTCGTAAATGTGACACGCTGTAGCGTGTACTTTGCAAGTCCGTGAGAGTTGCAAGTTCCGCTTCCGGTACTTGTAAGTTTCACGGAGGGGGCACCGGTCGCCGTGAGAGTTGCAAGAACCGTGAGACTTGCAAGCCAGAACAGTTTGTCATTGGAACAGGTCATGAGTTGTGTGTTTTACGTCATTAAATATGTTAACAGATATTGCACTGTTACAATGATCGCGTTACAATGTCGGCGGCGACTGTCATTGCGTTTTTAGAATGACTGTGTACAAAATAGCCAGTGTAGGCAATATACTGTACCTGCATATCGATCGGAGTTAAATAAACTCTAAATTACGCCATAGGGTAATCTTACCTGCCGTGAAATATTGGTCAGATAATTATATATTCTACCTGCTGTTTTGCCTGAGGAGACAGAGGGAGGGAACCCCCGGAACAGCATGATCAATAGCCTACCCCTGACAACAGGAATCGGACTGTCGAGATGATGGGGGTGTCACCACAGGCAGCGACACTTGTTATATATCCCTGTCACATGTGGGCGTCACTGTATACTTTACATGAGCCAAAATCTGTTGTTTTTCTTTATTTGATGAAAGTATTTATGGACATATTCCAAATGAATATTTATAAACAACACAGTTTACTGAATTGTAAATCATTTTTAAATAAAAATAGAAAGGATTAAATAAATAATCGCATACCTCATGATGCATAGGACATAGCTGTTTTGGTGATACATGTAGCTCTCATATTATTTGAAAACAATAACCCACATTAAATCCTGGTACCATGAGTATAAACTATGACAAGCTACAAAAAAATAGTATTTGGGTTTTTACCTATTTAATTCAGATATCTGTATTCAAATAGAGATGCATATGCAAGCACAAGTTGAATTAAATGTCAAAAATCTGTTTTAGAAAATATAAATGTTATATAAAAATTGCCGTTACCGTGAGAATTGCAAGTCGCCAACAAAAAAAAATCAATTGTCCATGTCTAAGGACATTTCACTGCATTTTTGTCACCCAAAGATACAAGTTCTTCATTCATGTTACCAGACACGGACCGAAAAAAACATGGAATTTACATCATTTTCAGAGAGAATGAACTCAAATATGTTCTTCGATGCCCACTGTATATGTAAAATATATGCTGTGTTTATTTGACCAAGAAGTATTTCAAATCACATGCTCTCTCGATCTCTCTCTCTTAAGAATTCACAATTAGCGGCTGTATGAACTGTCAGTTTAATTACCGAAATGGACAATAATTTACCCATATCGATATTTGTTCCAGTGATTTTGGAGAAGGCAAAATGTAAATAGTTTATGGATGCACAAGAGATGTCGCACGCACGACAGACGAAAGACAGTTAGTATAAGTTACTTGAGACTTTGTCTCAGGTGTCATACGAGTTACTTTATGCACTGCCATCCATTAGTTCTGTCAATGTGTAGGAAGTATTTTCAAATTCAGTAAATTAGATTTATTAATTAATCAATACCCTGATAGTGCTGAATTATCTCATTCTGGCTATGGAATTTCCTATGTGGGGGATAAAAAATACAAACTAATAATAGGTATACCACATCTTTTTAAAAAATTGATTTCATTATAGCCTGAATTTTTAAATTTAAGGGTTAACTATAATATTTTTTTTTACATTATTGAGCAATAACGCAAAAAAACTGGGGTGTACTCTTTTCTTAAACCGCGAGTATGTTTATTTTGCTCCAGATATTTAAAAACACATCGATAAATACAAAATCCCGTGAATGATTACTCCGCTGACGTCACAGTATTTTTTTTTATGTTATGAGATGATAACATAATTTTTTGAGCCAATGAAAATGCTTGTTACAAGCAAAATTAAATTATATATATTTACCAGCGAATGTCCTCTTCATAGCCAGAATGCCAAAGAAGTCATTAGCAGGATAGTTAAAAAGACCATTTTGTCTGATATTACTTTTAAATATGATACTATTCTAAGTCAATTCATATTGATGATTGTAAAAATCCTCAACATGCAGGATTATTATTATAATAATGACCATTTTTCACTTCCCATGATGATCACTAAAGACATTGTTGTTCAGACCTTAATCTTTGGTAAAAGTTTTGATTCCAATTTAAAATGTTGATATCATTTCATCAATAAAATTAAACATTGAATATAATACATGAGCATTTATGTTGTTTTCTTTTCTTTTACAAAATGGAAGACTGAACAACTATGTCTTAGTGCTTTTAACACTTTCAAGATCCAAATAAATGAAAGCTCTGTTACAACATGACAAGACAAATAATTATGGTACTTTTCACATTTTATTCAGCACAAAGGAAAAGTTATAATGAATATTTCATTTGTCACAGCTACAAGCTACATAGCGAAGCAAGTGACTTAATAACTTTATATGTAAGTTAGAGAATGAAGGCCACACCAAAGTATTTGTAACTCCAATTGTTCCTACTAATGAAATTCCAAATAGACTTCATCAAAAGCAAGCACAGGGATCATACATCTTAGAAGTAGAACATCAAAGAAAACTTCACTGAATTTAATGTTTGAATATTTTTTATATATATAACATTTCTATAGTTTTTGAAATGTTTCCTCCTTTTTAATGACTTATATATCTGAAAAGTGTAACAGTCATAGCTTGACAAATGAATCATAAAATTTCATTTGGTGTGGCAATGATATATACAATTTACATATAATTCCAAATCTTGTGACACAAGAAAATATAATACAGATTCTGTTACAAAAAAGTAAATGTAATAGATGCAAAAGAAATCTACAAATTAACAAGAGGCCCATGGGCCTTAACGGTCACCTGAGATTTGAAATATTTCAGTTAATCTAATTGACCCTTTTTAGCCCCACACATCAGTCCCTGGGGGTCTGTCAGGGCCAACATGTGCATATCATTAAGCTGTCATCCAATGCTGATAATGTTAACAAATTAAATGTCAACAATTAAATGATTGTCAAAAATGTGGAAAGTCATCCTTATATAAACTATTGTAAAGTCTACCCCCTCCCCAGTAATAATATTAAAGTATTCATTGGACCAATCCAAAATTTTTTTGTGGTGGGAATATAACTATGACTATAATGCATTCCATGTTCACAAAAAAATGGAAATCTTAGGACAACTATAAAATGCTCAAATGAACAAAGGGTAGAAACATTCATATGAAACAACTTCATATCTTATATAAAGCCTATCAATTAATTTTCAAAATTGAGGCTAACGAGTGATCCCAGGGGAAAATTGGTACCCACAATTCAATGATCGGTTCTGTGTCACACTGATCTTCTATAACTCTCCCTTATTTTTTCTTTCTTAATATTCTGATTCAAAGAACAAATGGAACCTTCATGTACATGTGAAGTTTGAGAAACATCCCTTTTCAAGAAATAGTGATAATATAACAAACTTTAATTCTTCAAATCTAAGATGGGTGTCTGACGACCATTCTATTTTTCTCATCAAAAATCTAAATTGAATTGACACAACTTGATACCAATGGGAACCTACAAGCAAAATTTGAGCAATATTCCTTCAGTACTTTTCAAGAAATTATTTATATCCATTTTTCTAATTAACAGGAGACCAGGGGAATCTTGGTGTACACCATTGAACAATCTCTAATGGTTCTATGTCAGACTGATTTCATTACTTTTCCATTTCTTTTTTTTCCCTCTTCATAATCTGATGACAAGAACAAGTGAAGTTTGCAAAACACTCCTCCAGTACTTTAAGAAATACAATGTAGCTACAAAAATCTTCTAGTTCTCAAAATCAAAGATGGCCACCTGTCAGTCATTTTGTTTTAACACAACTGGGAACTAAGGGGAACCTACTCATCATGTTATAGAAATGTACCTCCAGTACTTTGACATAATGATAACAAGGATTGTTATGGACATAGAGATGATGGATGCAGGGCGATTTGAATAGTCCACCATCTGATGATGGCAGGATAAAAATAGGAATGATGTGACAAGAATTTTCATCACTGAAATAAACTTGTTCAAAAATAATGAAATTAAAACCTTTTCAGGGTAATACAATTTCCTATCATAATTATAATGAATACCAAGTTTCAAAGAGATTGTTAGAAAAATGTAGGAGATAACAAAAATTGGCCCTTTCAGTTTCTGCAGATCAACAAGTTTATAAGTCTGGATTGAAGAAAGTACAAAACTTTATTGTAAATAACTGGCTGATGATACTCAATCGTATAAAATAGTAAAAGTAGTATTGTATATATATGCTAAAGGAAATGACCACATCTATCTTGCAAAATGCCCATGCCCAATAATAATCCCAGCCACGTCAATTGTAGTTTAATGAAAATGCTTACAAATACAAATACATGTACCTTAAGATTGCCCTGTCATAAACTTACTGTGGCTATACTTTATGTTAATGTTTTTTATTGGTCAGCAAGGCTTATTACAAGATAATATTTTTACATGGTATAAAATTACCATAATCAGAAAAGTATATATAATATTGGGTCAATTGGTTTAATTTGAGTCAACGATAACTATATATAGTAAGCCAGAGGTCCTGTGTTTGATCCCTAGCTCTCAGTTATGGTGCTGCAAGTATGGACTCGTGAATAATGAATTGCATTACATTTAAAAACATCTCTATAACTTATGGAAAATCAAGGAAACATTTTAACTTGAGAAGGAGTATATAATGAGCATGCATACAGTGTTTTTCCTGTCTGTATAACTGTGTGCGCAAAAGACTCCATTCCCCATCTGTTTTAGCCTTATTTTCCCCAAAAAGGCATTATAAATACCCAGTTGTGTCCATTGATTAAAACTTCCAAAAAACACAAAAAAAATAAAATGGCAATTTACAGAAAACTACTGATCAGAGAAGAGGACAGTTAATGGTAAAAATTGGTGTGTGTGCCATGATATATACATCTAGAATTTAAACTGCATTATAAAACTTGTAAGCATGATATACCAGGGACGTATAATAAGATGTCCCTGGATATACTAATGAAAGAAGGCCATGTTTTTTAACATAATTTGGTCAATTGAAATTTTCCAAAAACACTGTCACAAAACTTGTTAGTCATGCAGAGGTCCCTATCGTTTGCTACATGTACCTTAATTGTAAAAGCATTGAAATAATTATACATGTAATTTATCATGGGAATATTATCTGCAGCATGGCCGTATATTTACCTGGTAACATATTTAAGATATAACTTATAAAATACACAAACTATATAATTTCAGATGGACGGTTGCTCATTGAATAGTATGTTATGGGTTAGCTTCTTGTTGTTTCTATCTTTAAATTGCCTATGTCAATAATGTTGGGAAATGATCTTTTACTTGTACACGTGCTAAGCACCTATGCTCATCCAAGGAATAAGGAAATAATAAAATAAAGCAGTAAATTCCACAGTACATTTCTGCTATACTTACCTTTAATTTTGGTACACCTGCTTTCCCAACCGTTATATTTTTTTCTGCGTTGAATCTTTGTTTACATCTTGTATGCAAACGAGGTGTAACATACGCCGCTCACAGACAACGTTTTACAGATGCTAGCGTAGTATTCGCGGGTTTCCCGACACACTTAATATAATTATGTGATTCCAAGATCTTCACTGTGGTGTTTTCGAATGTTGACACATTTGATTATCATCATTAACAGTGAAATACTTGTATTATGATCTGAAAACTTGTAACTCTCACGGCGGAAATGACAATTTTCATTGCACATGCGCGCTTGCAATTCTCACGGTACTTGCAAAGTACACGCTACACCGCAAATTTCGTAAGTTACGAAGCTTTGTGAAACGATACCCTGGGTATCGTTTCACAAAGCTTCGTAACCTACGAACGTTCGTAAATATTTACGAAAAAGTTACACAAAACTTACGAATTTCGTAAGTGCGTTTCACAAAGGTGTTCGTAACTTTTTTCGTATCTTACGTCAAAATCATACGTTCTCCCGGTAAAAATATACCACTCTCTAACTTGGAGGTAAAAAAGGATAACACTTCTTGGGTGAAAATTGTACGCCGGTCCTATTCCCGGGTCACGTACACAAACTATGAACTTTATTTTGTTCTATCAAAACAACCGTATTATTGATATAAGATCATTTTTTCTATAAAATTCCAATTCTTATTAATTATAATGCGTTAAAAAAACAGTAACAACGCAATTTTCACAGATTTTGTTCAATGCCCAAAGACATACATAATGTTCTTAAAATGGACAATATGTTGGCACAGTCTGCGAATATGCGTACAATTAGTTTCATGACAATGTGTATTTTGCCGGCACCCTCCTCGACTTTCAAAACCCGGTTTCCACCTCGAAACAATCGCTCACAAGGCATAGTCGTTCTCTTATGCTAATTTGTAAATGAGTACGACGTCATTTTCTGTTCAAAAGGGCATGCCTGCGCACGATTTTAAATTGTTTTCGTAAGTTACGACAGGGTTGATATGGCGTAAAGTTACGCAAGGTTTTTGCGTAACTTACGAACGTTCGTAAGTTACGAAGTTTTTGTGAAACGCTTAGTAATTCGTAAATGTGACTTACGCAAAGTTCGTAAGTTACGAAGCTTTGTGAAACGATACCCTGGCATCTATATCGATAGCACAATATGACGATGTTTGTAAAGCTCCGGCATCTATATTGACCATAGACACCAAAAAAAGACAGTTTAGTCCTTAAATAGTCGCTTTAATGAGTATGAAATCTATATTGAAAGTCGCTTAAATGAGTATGAAATTTATATTGATAGTCGCTTTAATAAGCATGAAATCCACATTGATAGTCGCTTTAATGAGTATGGAACCTACAGTTATAGTCGCTTTAATGAGCATGAAAGCTACATTGATAGTCGCTTTAACAAGTATGAAATATACATTATAGTCGCTTTAATGAGCATAAAAGCTACATTGATAGCTTTATAGTCACTTTATTGGGTATGCAGTCTACAGTTATAGTCGCATTGATATGATAACTTATAAACACAATTGTCAAAATAATAACAAGTGAACACTCTCTATATGTATTCATTTCCTTTTAATAGAATATATGTCCATGTTAGAAATCTCAAAACAATATGCAGTATCTAAACACCATTTCACAGGGTAAAAAAGATAATTCATGTCTTTTAAGTGTTTGTTGGCAGATAAAAATAAATAGGTTTGAGTTATTTACACACAAAATAAATGCAGTTGTTTATTTTACAGTTTGTGATATTTGTTTAGGGGTGCTAAAGCTTCACCTCGGGAATTCTCAAAACGATTAGAGATATTTAAAAATTTATAGACAATACTCAAAAAATCAAATATATGATACAAGAATTCATTACAAAGGATTGTACAAAAGCAAACAAGATATTAACGTCATTGAAAACTAATTGAGTGTTATATATAGTAGAGTTAAAATAATGTAAAACTACATCATGCCTTTAAATATGCCAGTGAAGTTAAGGGCCTATAAGCTGTTCGTAGCTCTCGAACACGGCAGCTATTCAAGCGGAGGGGAAGTGGTGAGGACAAAAGGAAAATAAAAAGTTGTGAGATAAGGTTAAAATTAGTTTTCATGATCACAATTTACCTTGTTTATAACAAGCATTTCCATTGGCTTTAAAAATGTTATCAGCCCTGACGTAAAACATGACGTCGCGGTTTGTAGCATCGTATTTGATTGGCTGATAACGCGGCAAAATAATTTTCAAAAGAAAAACATTCCATCAATAAAAGTTGATTTCCACAGGGATTGTATACTGTAAATGAACTTGAATCATATTTTATGCTATAAACACATAACAAAAAAAAACGCTTCAACTACATCGGATAGCACAATCTGGTCTAGCAAGTTTTGTATTATTAGAAGAAAGTTACATAAACAACAGGACAACCCGAAGAACATAATCAATGAAGACAAGATAAAAGGTTAGTATAGTATTATCATATAGCAATATTTTGATCGAATTAATTAATGGCAATAGTGAAACACTGCCATCAAAACAATACGATATTATATTAAGCATATATATTACTATTATATAATTGTAGCTGTTTTAAGTATTAAATCAAGTCAGACAGATCAATAATACCAAAGTCTACCTAGCATCAAAGCATCCTCCTGTTCTGATCGCCACTACCCAAATTTTAAAAAAATGTCTATTTCATTTATTTACACCCCTATTTGTATCCCAAAAATCTGCAGGGCAACTTTTACAGCTATAAACATTGATATTTCAGTTATCCAAAACAAGGACTTGTCTATAAACATAGATATCCTTTTAATATCATCTTTTGCGGGGTCGATGTCCTCTGAATCTTCTTTTGTAGTTTCCTTATCAACTGTTTTGATGCCGCGACCAGTAGAACGTATTCGGTTAGATTTTCTGCATTTTCTCGTGTACATCCACATTTTGACAAAGACAGTCAACCAACAAGGAAACTCCTGAACGTTATGTACATCTATATGTCGTAGACGTAACACTGTCAGAATAGTCAGCAAACAACTGAAACACATAGCAGACACGAGGAAATAAGACGCTCCCGACATTGGATCTGACACTTTTGGTAGGAGTTCCTGTCCGATGTATGACATATACACAGCAAGGGACAAAAATATGGTAACTGTAAAGGATACTCTTTCGCCAGAAGAAACCGGAAGAATAAACACAAATGGATTTAAAAAGCACAACAATATTATAGGACTCACTAACGATATCATAAAATACCTGGGCTTCCTTGTTAAGAAAATATCATGTCCAAGGACGGTTGCGTACTGGCTGTATTTGTTTTCAGTTGATACATATGTCCTGTCCACCTCCCATTCCTTGCTTGGCCAAAAATAGTCCATGAAAATGTCTGACCTGTTTGGTGTTAGTTTGACCTCATTTACATAGTAAACCCATGGAAGGATATTAACGGAACACACGTGAGAGTCTGACGGAAAACTAGTCATGTCTACCTTACAGGTTGCCTTCACAATCCTACCAGGGTGGAATTTGACATGTCCATCGCTTGACACTCTTACGTCAAATTTGTATGACCCGTAGTCTTGATATTCTTCCGCAGATGAAATCATGACGATGGTTGGTTTCCATACAAGCGCAGAACTAAACCCGTGTTCTGTTATACCGCCAAATTCATTAGGATTCCATGTCAACCGGAAGTCAAACCACGTCAATGTTAATCCAGTTGACATCGTTAAAGTTCCAGTGACCTCATCAAAATCTAGGATAGATAACACAGAAAACAATGTGTCGATTTCAACTATGTCACTTAGGTTGTTGGCAGGCCGCATTTGTCGATTGTAGTTAAGAAACAGTTGAGTTTTCAGGCTACTGATGTCATCCATTGTGCCAGCCGTCATTACGGACGTATAATTCATTTGGCACTGAAGTAATGTCATTAGCAATAGGGCAAATTTCTCCATTGTTTTCAGGCAATGTCTCGACTAAAAAGAAAAGACATTAAATATTTGTGCAGAGGTTGCATCGCTACATGTGTTATGTGTAAGAATGAATTCATAAAAAATACATTTTCGGCAGGATAGAATAATACGATGTAATTTTGAAAGGTTATTAATTTTCAAGTTGATTTCAGAAATTACATGTACATGCAGTTTTAATACATGTCAAAACATTACAAAAAAAAAAAGATTTATAATACTCTGTCATAAAAAAGATCTAAAGTGACGGAACTTACTGTCAAATGAACGTCACTCCGTAAGGAACATCTGACGGAATAAATTATCTATAGAGAGCGGTTTTCATAAAGCATGTGGGGAGATTTTAATATCCTCCAGAACTCCATACTCTTTGCATAACGATACCAATCGATTTCATTCAACTACATATCCTTGCAACCATGGAAACAGTGGAAACCAATAGAATACGACCATGATGCTTTTAGCACAGGATTACCAAAGAATCACTTATACAATGAGAGTTCACGATAATGAAGCGTAGATGGATCATGCTTAAAAGGTATTCTAGTAAAAATCAAATACTGCCATTCAAGCGTTATTTATTTAGTTTAAAGCATCATTGTTATCTAAGGATATACATTATCAGTGATTTACGTCATTAACAATTGGGAGAAAAACTTGTGTTTAAGAGATGGCTTTGGTCGATATACCTATTGTATTTGTTCCTAAAAACATACTGTTATCAAGGTTTGATGACGGAGCAATACAATCGGAGAATCTATCCTAGAGCATCACCGTTCATAGCATTTGTATAATTTGCCTTTTTATTCCTAAAACAACGATTAACTGTCATTTATTCATTATTTAGTAGTCTTGGTCAAGGATCACTTAAACAGCAGAACAGCAATTATGTTTTAATAATCTTCGCCATGCTTCACACTTACAGTAAACATATACAGCAAACAATAGCATATACACTTTTAAATGAGAGTTAAAGCGGTTATAAAAGTAGAGTTCATACGGTGCTTTCTTTATATACAAAATGAAATGGGATTGAGGTAAAACGATACACGAGCCTCTACTGTAACCTAATTCAAGATACTGATTGGCCGTTTATAAACTCAAGCTTAACTGTTGGAATTCGTACATAAGACTTATATGCATCTAGGGGGATGCACCTGATGGAAACTCCAGCACAACAACCATTTTTCCTTCCTGATCTGTCTTATAATGGGGTAATGCTACCTGCAGCAACGAATCATTGTACAACATCCTACCATTATCTCTTTTTAGAACATGCATCCCAGTGCCTGGCTTGAAACTTGTTTGTACTAATTCCTCTATGCGGAAAAACCCAAAATAGGCCAAGGAAAAAATTGTTGAAAAAAGTCTGGTGTCATACACAGAAAAACATACCGCAGGGAGGGAATTAAGAAAATTTAAACAAGGATATCTGGTGTTATTGGTAAAACAAGAGTCTGATTTATTATTCAAGGGTGACATGCCCCGCAACTTCTCCTTAACCATTTTCTTAAGTTGTCAGTTGGATTCTCTACCATTAAGCTATTGCACGTGAAGTCTATAACCTGCTGACAACTATGTGGCCAAACATTATAACTGTACCTACTCTTTCTAAAACTCTCTAAAGCTAGCAAGGCCTGTCCATATGTTTTTTTGGTATTTTTGGTATTTGAAGAAATCGATGCATTCAACAATCGGACAGCTTCAGAGTTGAGATTAATGCCTGGAATGATCTTGCAATTTTGGCTGGTTCCTGCTGTGTACTTTATAAATTGTAAGAATTGTAAAGAGTCGAGATCACTATAGACTTTCGCTGGATTGTTTTCGCTGATAGTCATATCCTCTTGGCTCTGAGTGAAAAAAGTACAGATGACGTATTGACAGGTTAATCACGAATATCTGAATATTAATGAAGTGATTAACCATAACATCATGGAAGCAGATATATCAGTCTGACCCATTTTAGTGCAATTATGATTGTATAATGATAGCATTCCCAGAATGCAAAGACCATATACATCCGGTAATCCATTTGATGAGGAATCACATTACTTTTTCAATTGCCTCATCAACCAATCGTTAAAGAATATATAATATATATATATAGACATACTATGAAGGTATAGATTTGAGTAGAAGCAATATTTTGCAAGATAAACACATAATATGGTACTTGTACATGTAGTTTTTCTTTATATATTCCTGTATGTGTTATATATATACAGTATATATAGCTTTATCTTTTAATGGCACATGCCTTGACAATACACCATACTTAGAAATTATAGCTTGTATTCATATTGTCTAAACATTAGTAAGTAGTAACTTATCAGTAAATAAAAGTGCATGGGAACCTCTCTACCTGTCTGTCTCTGTTTTCGCTCATCTGTCTGTCTGTTTGTCTCCATTTTGTTTTTCTGTTTTGTCTGTATGTCTTGTCTCTCTTTCCCTCTCTCTCTCTTTACATGTCTGTGAGTGTGGTGGTGTGGATGAAAACACATGCAGTAATTATATATATGTATGTAGGTGCTTCTTTGTACTGTTTAATGGTGAGCAGAATGTGATGATAATTATAAAGCGTGAGAGTTATTATGTGTGTGTACATGGGAATGTGTGTGGGTAAGTGTGTATATCCCTCTATGTTCTGTCTTACTGTATCTGTATTAAAAGCTTTGAAAAATAAAACAATTATAAAAAAAAAAGATAAACACGTTTGTACTAAATTATAAGTGGAGTAATTGTAGTCTTTGTATAAAATCACAGTGAATGAGCACATGTTAAGTGAATACCGCTTAAGATATAATAGAAAAACATTTTTTTTAATATTCAAATACGAACCGTCATAAACACATGTTAAAGGAGAGACAGCACGAGACTTTTAATTTACATTAAAATATATCTGAATATGAAACATAATACCAATGCAATACAAATTTCAATAAAAATGAAACCCATCAAAAAATATAAATATATTGCTGTAATGGACATTTTTCCGTGCCGTGCATGTAAAGTGTGGTTTGTTAAGGAATATGTACATAACATCTCTCTATAGGGACAAGTACACAGCGTATCTCTATAGGGACAGGTACACAGTGTCTCTATAGGGACATGTACACAGTGTCTCTTTGTAGGGACATGTACACAGTGTCTCTCTATAGGGACAGGTACACAGTGTCTCCCTATAGGGACAGGTACACAGCGTCTCTCTATAGGGACAGGTACACAGTGTCTCTCTATAGGGACAGGTACACAATGTTTCTATAGGAAAGGTACACAGTGTCTCTCTATTGGGACAAGTACACAGCGTCTCTATAGGAAAGGTACACAGTGTCTCTCTATAGAGACAGGTTCACAGTGCCTCTCTGTAGGGACAGGTACACAGTGTCTCCCTATAGGGACAGGTACACAGTGTCTCTCTGTAGGGACAGGTACACAGCGTCTCACTATAGGGACAGGTACACAGTGTCTACAGGGACAGGTACACAGTGTCTCCCTATAGGGACAGGAACACAGTGTATCTCTATATGAACAGGTACATCGTGTTTCTCTCCAGGAACAGGTACACAGCGTCTCACTAAAGGGACAGGTGTACACAGTGCCTCTCTATAAGGGACAGGTACACAGTGTCTCTATAGGAAAGGTACACAGTGTCTCTCTATAGGGACAGGTTCACAGTGTCTCTCTGTAGGGACAGGTACACAGTGTCTCCCTATAGGGACAGGTACACAGTGTCTCTCTGTAAGGACAGGTGTACACGCTGTCTCTTTCGGGACAGGTACACAGTGTCTCTCTATAGCGACAGGTACACAGCGTCTCTCTATATGGACAGGTACACAGCGTCTCACTATAGGGACAAGTACACAGCGTCTCTATAGGAAAGGTACACAGTGTCTCTCTATAGGGACAGGTTCACAGTGCCTCTCTGTAGGGACAGGTACACAGTGTCTCCCTATAGGGACAGGTACACAGTGTCTCTCTGTAGGGACAGGTACAGAGTGTCTACAGGGACAGGTGCACAGCGTCTCTCTATAGGACAGGTACACAGCGTCTCACTATAGGGACAGATACACAGTGTCTCTCTATAGAGACAGGTACACATTGTCTCTCTATAGGGACAGGTACACAGCGTCTCTCTATAGGGACAGGTGTACACAGTGTCTCTCTATAGCGACAGGTACACAGTGTCTCTCTATAGGGACAGGTACACAGCGTCTCACTATAGGGACAGGTACACAGTGTCTCTCTATAGGAAGACGTACACAGTGTCTCTATAGGAAAGATACACAGTGTCTCTCTATTGGGACAAGTACACAGCGTCTCTATAGGAAAGGTACACAGTGTCTCTCTATAGGGACAGATTCACAGTGCCTCTCTGTAGGGACAGATACACAGTGTCTCCCTATAGGGACAGGTACACAGTGTCTCTCTGTAGGGACAGGTACACAGCGTCTCACTATAGGGACAGGTACACAGTGTCTACAGGGACAGGTACACAGTGTCTCTCTATAGGGACAGGTGTACACAGTGTCTCTCTATAGCGACATGTACACAGTGTCTCTCTATAGGGACAGGTACACAGCGTCTCTCTATAGGGACAGGTACACAGTGTCTACAGGGACAGGTACACAGTGTCTCTCTATAGGGACAGGTGTACACAGTGTCACTCTATAGGGACATGTACACAGTGTCTTTTTTATAGGGACAGGTACATAGTGTCTCTCTATATGGACAGGAACACAGTGTATCTCTGTATGAACAGGTACATCGTGTTTCTTTACAGGGACAGGTACACAGTGTCTCTCTATAGGGAGAGGTACACAGTGTTTCTATAGGAAAGGTACACAGTGTCTCTCTATTGGGACAAGTACACAGCGTCTCTATAGGAAAGGTACACAGTGTCTCTCTATAGGGACAGGTTCACAGTGCCTCTCTGTAGGGACAGGTACACAGTGTCTCCCTATAGGGACAGGTACACAGTGTCTCTCTGTAGGGACAGGTACAGAGCGTCTCACTATAGGGACAGGTACACAGTGTCTACAGGGACAGGTACACAGTGTCTCTCTATAAAGGGACAGGTGTACACAGGGTCTCTCTATAGCGACAGGTACACAGTGTCTCTCTATAGCGACAGGTACACATCGTCTCTCTATAGGGACAGGTACACAGCGTCTTACTATAGGGACAGGTACACAGTGTCTACAGGGACAGGTACACAGTGTCTCTATAGGGACAGGTACACAGTGTCTCTCTATAGGGACAGGTACACATTGTCTCTATAGAAACAGGTACACAGTGTGTCTCTATAGGGACAGGTTCACAGTGCCTCTCTGTAGAGACAGGTACACAGTGTCAACAGGGACAGGTACACAGTGCCTCTCTATAGCGACAGGTACACAGTGTCTCTATATAGCGACAGGAAAACAGCGTCTCTCTATAGGACAGGTACACAGTGTCTACAGGGACAGGTACACAGTGTCTCCCTATAGGGACAGGAACACAGTGTATCTCTATATGAACAGGTACATCGTGTTTCTCTCCAGGAACAGGTACACAGCGTCTCACTAAAGGGACAGGTGTACACAGTGCCTCTCTATAAGGACAGGTACACAGTGTCTCTATAGGAAAGGTACACAGTGTCTCTCTATAGGGACAGGTTCACAGTGTCTCTCTGTAGGGACAGGTACACAGTGTCTCCCTATAGGGACAGGTACACAGTGTCTCTCTGTAAGGACAGGTGTACACGGTGTCTCTTTCGGGACAGGTACACAGTGTCTCTCTATAGCGACAGGTACACAGCGTCTCTCTATATGGACAGGTACACAGCGTCTCACTATAGGGACAAGTACACAGCGTCTCTATAGGAAAGGTACACAGTGTCTCTCTATAGGGACAGGTTCACAGTGCCTCTCTGTAGGGACAGGTACACAGTGTCTCCCTATAGGGACAGGTACACAGTGTCTCTCTGTAGGGACAGGTACAGAGTGTCTACAGGGACAGGTGCACAGCGTCTCTCTATAGGACAGGTACACAGCGTCTCACTATAGAGACAGATACACAGTGTCTCTCTATAGAGACAGGTACACATTGTCTCTCTATAGGGACAGGTACACAGCGTCTCTCTATAGGGACAGGTGTACACAGTGTCTCTCTATAGCGACAGGTACACAGTGTCTCTCTATAGGGACAGGTACACAGCGTCTCACTATAGGGACAGGTACACAGTGTCTCTCTATAGGAAGACGTACACAGTGTCTCTATAGGAAAGATACACAGTGTCTCTCTATTGGGACAAGTACACAGCGTCTCTATAGGAAAGGTACACAGTGTCTCTCTATAGGGACAGATTCACAGTGCCTCTCTGTAGGGACAGATACACAGTGTCTCCCTATAGGGACAGGTACACAGTGTCTCTCTGTAGGGACAGGTACACAGCGTCTCACTATAGGGAACAGGACACAGTGTCTACAGGGGACAGGTACACAGTGGTCTCTCTATAGGGACAGGTGTACACCATGCTCTCTCTATAGCGACATGTACACAGTGTCTCCTCTATAGGGTGACAGGTACAGCAAGCGTCTCTCTAAGGGACAGGTACACAGTGTCTACAGGGACAGGTACACAGTGTCTCTCTATAGGGACAGGTGTACACAGTGTCACCTCTATAGGGACATGTTAACAGTGGGTCTTTTTTTATAGGGACAGGTACATAGTGTCTCTCTATATGGACAGGAAACAGTGTATCTCTGTAGGAAATCAGGTACATCGGGTTTCTTTACAGGGACAGGTTACACAGTTGTCTCTCTATAGGGAGAGGTTACACAGTGTTTCCGTATAGGAAAGGTACACAGTGTCTCTCTATTGGGACAAAGTACACAGCGTCTCTATAGGAAAGGGTACACAGTGTCTCTCTATAGGGACAGGTTCACACAGTGCCTCTCTGTAGGGACAGGTACACAGTGTCTCCCTATAGGGACAGGTACACAGTGTCTCTCTGTAGGGACAGGTAACGATACGTCTCTCTATAGGGACAGGTAACAGGTCTCCTATAGGGACAGGTACACAGTTTCTAAGGACAGGTACACAGTGTCTCCTATAGGGACAGGTACACAGGTCTCTATAGGACAGGTACACAGTGTCTCTCTATAGGACAGGTCACAGCGTCCTACTATAGGGACAGGTACACAGTGTCTCAAGGACAGGTACACAGTGTCTCTCTATAGGGACAGGTACACAGGTCTCTCTATAGGGACAGGTACACATGTCTATAGGACAGGTACACAGTGTCTCTCTATAGGCGGACAGGTATCACAGGTCTCTCTATAGGGACAGGTACACAGTGTCTCTCTATAGGGATACACAGTGTCTCTATAGGACAGGTACACAGTGTCTCTCTATGGACAGGTACACAGGTCTCTATAGGAAGGTACACAGTGTCTCTCTATGGGACAGTACACAGTGTCTCTTAGGACAGGTACACAGTGTTCCCTATAGGAAGGTACACAGTGTCTCTCTTAGGGACAGGTACACAGCGTCTCCTATAGGACAGGTACACAGTGTTTTACAGGACAGGTACACAGTGCTCTCTATAGGGACAGGTACACAGTGTCTCTCTATAGGAAGTACACAGTGTCTCTCTATAGGACAGGTACACAGGTCTCTCTAGGGACAGGTACACAGTGTCTCTATAGGGACAGGTACACAGTGTCTCTCAGGGACAGGTACACGTTCCTATAGGGACAGGTACACAGTGTCTAAGGGACAGGTACACAGTGTCTCTCTATAGGACAGGTACACAGGTCTCTCTATAGGGACAGGTACACAGTGTCTCCTATAGGGACAGGTACACAGTGTCTCTTAGGGACGTACACAGGTCTCTATAGGACAGGTACACAGTGTTTTAAGGGACAGGTACACAGTGTCTCTATAGGAAGGTACACAGTGTCTCTATGGGACAGGAACAGTCGTCCCCATGAAGGACAGGTTCCAGGGAGGTACACAGGCTATAGCGACAGGTACACAGCGTCTCTCTATATGGACAGGTACACAGCGTCTCACTATAGGGACAGGTACACAGTGTCTACAGGGACAGGTACACAGTGCCTCTCTACAGCGACAGGTACACAGTGTCTCTCTATAGCGACAGGAAAACAGCGTCTCTCTATAGGGACAGGTACATAGGGTCTCACTATAGGGACAGGTACAGAGTGTCTACAGGGACAGGTGCACAGCGTCTCTCTATAGGACAGGTACACAGCGTCTCACTATAGGGACAGATACACAGTGTCTCTCTATAGAGACAGGTACACATTGTCTCTCTATAGGGACAGGTACACAGCATCTCTCTATAGGGACAGGTGTACACAGTGTCTCTCTATAGCGACAGGTACACAGTGTCTCTCTATAGGGACAGGTACACAGCGTCTCACTATAGGGACAGGTACACAGTGTCTCTCTATAGGAAGACGTACACAGTGTCTCTATAGGAAAGATACACAGTGTCTCTCTATTGGGACAAGTACACAGCGTCTCTATAGGAAAGGTACACAGTGTCTCTCTATAGAGACAGGTTCACAGTGCCTCTCTGTAGGGACAGATACACAGTGTCTCCCTATAGGGACAGGTACACAGTGTCTCTCTGTAGGGACAGGTACACAGCGTCTCACTATAGGGACAGGTACACAGTGTCTACAGGGACAGGTACACAGTGTCTCTCTATAGGGACAGGTGTACACAGTGTCTCTCTATAGCGACAGGTACACAGTGTCTCTCTATAGGGACAGGTACACAGCGTCTCTCTATAGGGACAGGTACACAGTGTCTACAGGGACAGGTACACAGTGTCCCTCTATAGGGACAGGTGTACACAGTGTCACTCTATAGGGACATGTACACAGTGTCTTTTTTATAGGGACAGGTACATAGTGTCTCTCTATATGGACAGGAACACAGTGTATCTCTGTATGAACAGGTACATCGTTTTTCTTTACAGGGACAGGTACACAGTGTCTCTCTATAGGGAGAGGTACACAGTGTTTCTATAGGAAAGGTACACAGTGTCTCTATATTGGGACAAGTACACAGCGTCTCTATAGGAAAGGTACACAGTGTCTCTCTATAGGGACAGGTTCACAGTGCCTCTCTGTAGGGACAGGTACACAGTGTTTCCCTATAGGGACAGGTACACAGTGTCTCTCTGTAGGGACAGGTACAGAGCGTCTCACTATAGGGACAGGTACACAGTGTCTACAGGGACAGGTACACAGTGTCTCTCTATATAGGGACAGGTGTACACAGTGTCTCTCTATAGCGACAGGTACACAGTGTCTCTCTATAGCGACAGGTACACATCGTCTCTCTATAGGGACAGGTACACAGCGTCTTACTATAGGGACAGGTACACAGTGTCTACAGGGACAGGTACACAGTGTCTCTATAGGGACAGGTACACAGTGTCTCTCTATAGGGACAGGTACACATTGTCTTTATAGAAACAGGTACACAGTGTGTCTCTATAGGGACAGGTTCACAGTGCCTCTCTGTAGAGACAGGTACACAGTGTCAACAGGGACAGGTACACAGTGCCTCTCTATAGCGACAGGTACACAGTGTCTCTATATAGCGACAGGAAAACAGCGTCTCTCTATAGGACAGGTACACAGCGTCTCACTATAGGGACAGGTACACAGTGACTACAGGGACAGGTACACAGTGTCTCTCTATAGGGACAGGTGTACACAGTGTCTCTTTTGGGACAGGGACACAGTTTCTCTATAGGGACAGGTACACAGTGTCTTTTTTTAGGGACAGGTACACAGTGTCACTCTATAGGGACATGTCCACAGTGTCTTTTTTGTAGGGACAGGTACATAGTGTCTCTCTATATGGACAGGAACACAGTGTATCTCTGTATGAACAGGTACATCGTGTTTCTTTACAGGGACAGGTACACAGTGTCTTTCTATAGGGAGAGGTACACAGTGTTTCGATAGGAAAGGTACACAGTGTCTCTCTATTGGGACAAGTACACAGCGTCTCTATAGGAAAGGTACACAGTGTCTCTCTATAGGGACAGGTACACAGTGTCTCTCTGTAGGGACAGGTACAGAGCGTCTCACTATAGGGACAGGTACACAGTGTCTACAGGGACAGGTACACAATGTCTCTCTATAGGGACAGGTGTACACAGTGTCTCTCTATAGCGACAGGTACACAGTGTCTCTCTATAGCGACAGGTACACATCGTCTCTCTATAGGGACAGGTACACAGCGTCTTAATATAGGGACAGGTACACAGTGTCTACAGGGACAGGTACACAGTGTCTCTATAGGGACAGGTATACAGTGTCTACAGGGACAGGTACACAGTGTCTCTCTATAGGGACAGGTGTACACAGTGTCTCTCTATAGCGACAGGTACACAGTGTCTCTCTATAGGGACAGGTACACAGCGTCTCACTATAGGGACAGGTACACAGTGTCTCTCTATAGGAAGACGTACACAGTGTCTCTATAGGAAAGATACACAGTGTCTCTCTATTGGGACAAGTACACAGCGTCTCTATAGGAAAGGTACACAGTGTCTCTCTATAGAGACAGGTTCACAGTGCCTCTCTGTAGGGACAGATACACAGTGTCTCCCTATAGGGACAGGTACACAGTGTCTCTCTGTAGGGACAGGTACACAGCGTCTCACTATAGGGACAGGTACACAGTGTCTACAGGGACAGGTACACAGTGTCTCTCTATAGGGACAGGTGTACACAGTGTCTCTCTATAGCGACAGGTACACAGTGTCTCTCTATAGGGACAGGTACACAGCGTCTCTCTATAGGGACAGGTACACAGTGTCTACAGGGACAGGTACACAGTGTCTCTCTATAGGGACAGGTGTACACAGTGTCACTCTATAGGGACATGTACACAGTGTCTTTTTTGTAGGGACAGGTACATAGTGTCTCTCTATATGGACAGGAACACAGTGTATCTCTGTATGAACAGGTACATCGTGTTTCTTTACAGGGACAGGTACACGGTGTCTCTCTATAGGGAGAGGTACACAGTGTTTCTATAGGAAAGGTACACAGTGTCTCTCTATTGGGACAAGTACACAGCGTCTCTATAGGAAAGGTACACAGTGTCTCTCTATAGGGACAGGTTCACAGTGCCTCTCTGTATGGACAGGTACACAGTGTCTCCCTATAGGGACAGGTACACAGTGTCTCTCTGTAGGGACAGGTACAGAGCGTCTCACTATAGGGACAGGAACACAGTGTCTACAGGGACAGGTGCACAGTGTCTCTCTATATAGGGACAGGTGTACACAGTGTCTCTCTATAGCGACAGGTACACAGTGTCTACAGGAACAGATACACAGTGTCTCTCTACAGGGACAGGTGTACACAGTGTCTCTTTCGGGACAGGTACACAGTGTCTCTCTATAGCGACAGGTACACAGCGTCTCTCTATAGGGACAGGTACACAGCGTCTCACTATAGGGACAGGTACACAGTGTCTACAGGGACAGGTACACAGTGTCTCTATAGGGACATGTACACAGTGTCTCTATAGGAAAGGTACACAGTGTCTCTCTATAGGGACAGGTTCACAGTGTCTCTCTGTAGGAACAGGTACACAGTGTCTCTCTATAGGGACAGGTTCACAGTGTCTCTCTGTAAGGACAGGTGTACACGGTGTCTCTTTCGGGACAGGTACACAGTGTCTCTCTATAGCGACAGGTACACAGCGTCTCTCTATATGGACAGGTACACAGCGTCTCACTATAGGGACAGGTACACAGTGTCTACAGGGACAGGTACACAGTGCCTCTCTACAGCGACAGGTACACAGTGTCTCTCTATAGCGACAGGAAAACAGCGTCTCTCTATAGGGACAGGTACATAGGGTCTCACTATAGGGACAGGTACAGAGTGTCTACAGGGACAGGTGCACAGCGTCTCTCTATAGGACAGGAACACAGCGTCTCACTATAGGGACAGATACACAGTGTCTCTCTATAGAGACAGGTACACATTGTCTCTCTATAGGGACAGGTACACAGCATCTCTCTATAGGGACAGGTGTACACAGTGTCTCTCTATAGCGACAGGTACACAGTGTCTCTCTATAGGGACAGGTACACAGCGTCTCACTATAGGGACAGGTACACAGTGTCTCTCCATAGGAAGACGTACACAGTGTCTCTATAGGAAAGGTACACAGTGTCTCTCTATAGGGACAGGTTCACAGTGCCTCTCTGTAGGGACAGATACACAGTGTCTCCCTATAGGGACAGGTACACAGTGTCTCTCTGTAGGGACAGGTACACAGCGTCTCACTATAGGGACAGGTACACAGTGTCTACAGGGACAGGTACACAGTGTCTCTCTATAGGGACAGGTACACAGTGTCTCTCTATAGCGACAGGTACACAGTGTATCTCTATAGTAACAGGTACACAGTGTCTACAGGGACAGATACACAGTGTCTCTCTACAGGGACAGGTGTACACAGTGTCTCTTTCGGGACAGGTACACAGTGTCTCTCTATAGCGACAGGTACACAGCGTCTCTCTATAGGGACAGGTACACAGCGTCTCACTATAGGGACAGGTACACAGTGTCTACAGGGACAGGTACACAGTGTCTCTATAGGGACAGGTACACAGCGTCTCTATAGGAAAGGTACACAGTGTCTCTCTATAGGGACAGGTTCACAGTGCCTCTCTGTAGGGACAGGTACACAGTGTCTCCCTATAGGGACAGGTACACAGTGTCTCTCTGTAGGGACAGGTACAGAGCGTCTCACTATAGGGACAGGTACACAGTGTCTACAGGGACAGGTACACAGTGTCTCTCTATAGGGACAGGTGTACACAGTGTCTCTCTATAGCGACAGGTACACAGTGTCTCTCTATAGGGACAGGTACACATCGTCTCTCTATAGGGACAGGTACACAGCGTCTTACTATAGGGACAGGTACACAGTGTCTACAGGGACAGGTACACAGTGTCTCTATAGGGACAGGTACACAGTGTCTCTCTATAGGGACAGGTACACATTGTCTCTATAGAAAGAGGTACACAGTGTGTCTCTATAGGGACAGGTTCACAGTGCCTCTCTGTAGGGACAGGTACACAGTGTCAACAGGGACAGGTACACAGCCTCACTTTATAGGGACAGGTACACAGTGTCTCTCTATAGGGACAGATACACAGTGTCTCTCTATAGAGACAGGTACACATTGTCCCTCTATAGGGACAGGTACACAGCGTCTCTCTATAGGGACAGGTATACAGTGTCTACAGGGACAGGTACACAGTGTCTCTCTATAGGGACAGGTGTACACAGTGTCTCTCTATAGCGACAGGTACACAGTGTCTCTCTATAGGGACAGGTACACAGCGTCTCACTATAGGGACAGGTACACAGTGTCTCTCTATAGGAAGACGTACACAGTGTCTCTATAGGAAAGATACACAGTGTCTCTCTATTGGGACAAGTACACAGCGTCTCTATAGGAAAGGTACACAGTGTCTCTCTATAGGGACAGGTTCACAGTGCCTCTCTGTAGGGACAGGTACACAGTGTCTCCCTATAGGGACAGGTACACAGTGTCTCTCTGTAGGGACAGGTACACAGCGTCTCTCTATAGGGACAGGTACACAGTGTCTACAGGGACAGGTACACAGTGTCTCTCTATAGGGACAGGTGTACACAGTGTCTCTCTATAGCGACAGGTACACAGTGTCTCTCTATAGGGACAGGTACACAGCGTCTCTCTATAGGGACAGGTACACAGCCTCACTTTATAGGGACAGGTACACAGCGTCACTCTATACAGACAGGTACACAGTGTCTCTCTATAGGAAGACGTACACAGTGTCACTATAGGAAAGATACACAGTGTCTCTCTATTGGGACAAGTACACAGCGTCTCTATAGGAAAGGTACACAGTGTCTCTCTATAGGGACAGGTTCACAACGTCTCTCTGTAGGGACAGGTACACAGTGTCTCTCTATAGGGACAGGTACACAGTGTCTCTTTCGGGACAGGTTCACAACGTCTCTCTATAGCGACAGGTACACAGTGTCTCTCTATAGGGACAGGTACACAGTGTCTACAGGGACAGATACACAGTGTCTCTCTACAGGGACAGGTGTACACAGTGTCTCTTTCGGGACAGGTACACAGTGTCTCTCTATAGCGACAGGTACACAGCGTCTCTCTATAGGGACAGGTACACAGCGTCTCACTATAGGGACAGGTACACAGTGTCTACAGGGACAGGTACACAGTGTCTCTCTTCAGGGACTGGTACACAGTGTCTCTCTATAGAGACAGTACACAGTTTCTCTATAGAAACAGGTACACAGTGTGTCTCTATATGGATATGTACACAGTGTCTCTCTGTAGGGACAGGTACACCGTGTCTCTGCTTAACATAGGAATGATTCAATGGCTTCAATGCGTTTTCGAATACATTATCAGTTCTGCCTACCTTGTACACTACCGATGTTTGTATCAATAAATCAAATGTGACATTTCATCGTTTAAACATGAAAAATATATTAAATCTTATAGTCAATATTTGACGTCTTGTGTAATATACACGACAATATTTTATCTCTGATCTGTATGTACATCTGTGAGAAGGTAAATGCTGCATGGGATGATATCAAGAATTTTAACAAGATTTTTTTTGATTTTTTTAACGTTTGAGACTTTTCACATGTAAACGAGTGAAATATGAGTATAAGTGTTATGTACGACTGGAGTATAAAGTGGTAATTATACCTGAGCAGTGTTCTGTGGTCGTATCTACGGTATCGGGGTATCTGTACTTTGTTAGGGTAACCCTATCCGTCTTTAACCATACACTTTAGGTTTATAGGAGAACAGGAAGCCCGCACCAGAGGCGTCAAAACCTAGACAGAGCAGGGTAAAGGTCACACCACATTGTCGCCACAGTGCGTTAATGATGAATAAATTATGAAAAAAAATCTGTGTGTGCATATATATGTAATTAAACCCACATAAACATCTTAATATTGAAAAAAAAGTTGTTTTGCAGGTTTAACATGTTTTCACACAATTTAAAATATTAAAAATGAAATATCATCGTATTTTTAAACCGTCAAAAGAAAGATAAACAAATGTTGTTGTGACCTAGGATATCATTCCTTCGCCTTTCCCCATGTCTGCTATGCATTCTGATGTGGTCGTTGAAACCCCTTACCCAATGTTTGGTTTGTGTTTAAAACGTATGTATCTATTATACACATATACGGAGTGCGGGGTGGGTTTTTGTGCCAAACTCCTTATTGCATATGCTTAGCGATGATGTCCTTTTTCTTTAAATTCCGGTAAAACTGCCATTTTTTAAGAATGCCCTTAATGGGTTATGGCCCATATGACCTACTTAAATTGATGACCTTATTCGTTAATGTCCATTAAGACTTCATTGTGGACTTGTATGGCCTGTTTTACTTCCATGCTTGACTTAATTCATTGATGTACATTGCGTCTTCCTTCTGACCCCGTATGACCTACTTTCCATTGCAATATGACCTACTTTCCTTTACTATTTGACCTATTTTCCATCCCTATTTGACCTGATTCATTGCTCTTTATGGCGACTACCATGTGACCCTATGTAACCTATTTTACACCCCATATGATATATTTCTTGGTGTTCCCTAAGACTACCTTGTGGTCATATATAACCTAATTTACATTCATATTTGACCTAATTCGTTGGTATTAGTTGATAATACCTTGATATGACCTAATTTTTATCTATTTGACCAAGATGATGTTTGTTGAAACTATCCTATGGTCCTGTATCACATAACATAAATCCATATTTGACATAATTTGACGGTGTTCGTTTAGCTCCCTTCTGGCCCTTTATGACCTAATTTGTTGATGGGTCTATAACACTACGTTGAGGCCATTTATCTATATTTCCGTAAAAAATCATAGCCAAGTACCTATTGATTGACCTACTTATTTAAACAACCAGTTTGCATGCCAATTTAAAGATATTGTAAATCATGAATGCTTGGATTCAAAAACTAATGTACCTATCCGTTTGCTCAAGAGGCATTGGATGTCGTGTCAGGAAAGCTGATGTTTTGTCGCAAAAATGAGCCAACCACCAATACTAACAGTATAAACAACTGATTCTGACAGGAATGGAAGGGTGGAGTAGTGGAGGGGTAGGGAATTAGATGAAAACATAGCTGAATAGATGAAAATAGCTATTACATAATACATATAGATATCCATTCATGAACAGATTTTTATACATGAATAAGCCATAGACGTCCAAAAGATCACTACAGGGTCTCAATAATGTACTTACATTCCATACATAGAGAATACATGGTCAGTGTCTTAAAATATAAGCTGTATTTTGGCGAGAAAGGCAAAAGTGGCGAGCCTTGGCGAGCCACTTTTGTCTTTCTGTCCCGAGCCAAAATACAGCTGTTTTTAAGACACTGACCATGTATTCTCTATATATGTAACCGCTATTCTGTCCTTAACGTAACCAGTCCTTCCCATTATATATATATATATAGTATGAGTTCAAATACAATATCATTATGTGAAATCCCACCGGACCCCAGGATAGTCAATATCATATAAACGCTGTTGCTACATTCTGTTAATTTTATTCGTTGTTTTCCTCTTCTCACAGACCAATGACGGACGACAAACATTTTATTTCCTAGAAAATAACATTACGTCTTTTCATTTATAAACATCAGGTTCATTTAAATGTTTATTGGGGTTAAGCAAACCGTCTTAATACACGGTAATAACCTGCAGTAAATGACCTCTGTTATACTATTAGTTAAAAAGTAATATCTTTATCCCATTATCTAAGCGCGAAAGGTCAAAAATACAACAGTGAAATATCTTTGATGTAAGCTCATATCCTTTACTCTCCTACAATGTCATAAAGTTTTAATTCTGGCAATCACAATGAAACGAAGCACGTACTTTGGACTCCACATTAGGGGTTCAGCTTCCAAAATCATACATGTAGCATTGTGTAACAGAGGCTTAGTCTAAATCAACTACCTCCTCCTCTATATTCATAAGGTAGACCACGTAGAACACAATGCACATCACTAGCATGCTTGTTAGTGCTAACAGAAACAAAAACACATCTACAGCCTGCAGCAAGGAACCTTTCTTTGGAACTTTGGATTCGTATACCTCAGTAGATTCCTGAATTCCATCGTCAAATGGAACATTCTCGTTTAAATTGTCGTCATTCTTGTATTGTTTCTTCATTTTTTTCCTCCCAACTGTTCGCCAGTACAAACGAACTAATCTACCCGGCATATCCTCTCTTTCGTGCAGACGAATCGTAACTATAGTCAGCAGGACAACCAATGTACTGTGTATCACGGACATCAACAGGAAATACGTCATCCCTGGCAACGGTTCAGAGGTCGTCGGTAGAAACGAGCCCATTACTGACATGTAGACAGACAAGGCTAAAAATAGAGTCATTGAAAAGGAGACCCGATCACTAGATCCCACGGGGATCAGGAACACAAATGATTCGAGAATACACAAAACCGCCACAGGAATCAGCACGTTTATTATGAAGTATTCCGACTTCCGGGCCATGCCGATAGTTATTGTCATGAAAGAGGCTGATTGCTCTTTATATTTACTATAGTTGTCCGACATCTTTGTCCAGGTTACATCCCACTCACCGTTCTTTGTATAATACCCCATATTTACCTTGTGGTTAAGTGCAGAGAGTCTCATCTCTGTCTTCGTGTGAATCATATTGTTCAGGATCAGTAAACAGGTATGGTGGTCCTTCGGGAAGGAACGCATGTTCGCGTGACACAAAGACCTAGTAAGATAAAGAGCAATGCCAATAATAGCACAAAACAATATAAAATACTTCAATCAAACAATTTAGAATTATTGACTCAAATGAAAAATGCACGCTAACAACAGTTATATAGTTTCAGTTTTCAATTCCATCTTCACATTCATTTTTAGATTTGAGGAAAACTAGTTATGAAACTTTCTTAAATTCTGTGAAACTTTCTTGTGGAAAATTTTTAATTCAGAAATTTACAAAGGCAATGAACACTTGTAAAAAAAGAAGGAAGGGGAGGCATATCTGACGTAGGACACAGGACACTGACAACTATATAGCCTAGTTATTCGATTAACCATCATTTTATTAAATTCACTTATTTAAACATTTTTCAGCACAAAAGGTTAGGTTTTTTGGGTTTTCTGTTTTGTTTTTGTTTTGTTTGTTTGTTTGTTTGTTTTTTGGGTTTTTATTTTGCAGTATACCAAAATACTGTATTACAATTGCAGCGTTGGCGTTGCACCTTGAGGGATATAATTTATTTCGCGAATTCAACTCTTCGGACATATTTGCGAATGCATAACTTTATATTATCGCTGTGTGAAACTATTGGTAGTTATGAGCAATGCGGTATTACATGAATATGACAGCTGGATTCCAATACACTTCTCCCGTGTGTATGACGAACACGCTGAAGTCTTCTGATCCAATATGTTCTATACTGTCCACGGCATTTAGTAGGACAATCCTTGGGAGCCATACTTGGCTAGCCGGAAGTACCATTCCTTCGACCCCACCATAATCATACGGGTCCCACTTCAGCCGATAGTCGTTCCACCTAAGTAATTAAATATGTCATCAATGATTAACTTTATCAAGAATATGTCGACAATCTTTGACAGAGCTGTTTAATCCCTCATGCAAGTTATGCGAGATTGTTCATGTTGCTTTCATCAGTCAATGAATGGCAAAATCAATGTTTTCTTCGATAACTTAAAATACAATATACCAATTGTGATATATACTGTCTACTCCAAGCAAAACTTTTAAAAGAAACTCCCTTACTTCTTCGTACTAATACTTCATTAAAATTTTAAGTATCGCCACAATTTAAAACGACATAGCTTATTTTTTGTTTGATGTGATGCAAATGTCAATTGCACTCTATTCAATGTTCATATACTCAGTGTAAAATCTATGACATCAGCATATTTCTGCAATGACCTATATCTGGGTATATTCCTGACCATGTTCCAACGTCATAACATCTTTACACTGGTACAAATATGAAAAAAGGTGAAAAAAAGAAAAAGAAATCTTAAAAATACACAGCTTTTCTCCATTGATTTATTGATGTTAAAAACTGCAAAATAATGATTTTGATTTGGCAAATCATCAATCCTATCCGCTGAAGTCAAAAACAGTTAAGATGGGTAACCAAACGTCATTCACATTAACACAAACTATTAACAAAACATAAATCAAGAGTACGAGGAGAATAAGACCAAGATTAGTGTTCCGGAAGAGAAAGCAAGTATAATGCACACGTGTGTCACTAGTAAGTGTAATGCACACGTGTGTCACTAGTAAGTGTAATGCACACGTGTGTCACTAGTAAGTGTAATGCACACGTGTGTCACTAGTTAGTATAATGCACAGGTGTGTCACTAGCTAGTACAATGCACAGGTGTGTCACTAGTTAGTGTAATGCACACGTGTGTCACTAGTTAGTGTAATGCACACGTGTGCCACTAGTTAGTGTAATGTACACGTGTGTCACTAGTTAGTGTAATGCACACGTGTGTCAATAGTTAGTGTAATGTACACGTGTGTCACTAGTTAGTGTAATGCACACGTGTCTCTAGGTAGTGCAATGCGCAGTTGTGCCACTAGTTAGTGTAATGCACACGTGTGTTACTAATAAGTGAAATGCACACGTGTGTCACTAGTTAGTGTAATGCACAGGTGTGTCACTAGCACGTGTGTCACTAGCTAGTGTAATGCACACGTGTGTCACTAGCAAGTGTAATGCACACATGTGTCACTAGTTAGTGTAATGCACACGTGTGTCACTAGTTAGTGTAATGCACACGTGTGTCACTAGTTAGTGTAATGCGCAGATGTGTCACTAGTTAGTGTAATGCACACGTGTTTCACTAGTTTGTGCAATGCACACGTGTGTCACTAGTTAGTGTAATGCACATTTGTGTCACTAGTAAGTGTAATGTACACGTGTGTCACTAGTTAGTGTAATGCACACGTGTGTCACTAGTTAGTGTAATGCACACGTGTGCCACTAGTTAGTGTAATGCACACGTGTTTCACTAGTTAGTGTAATGCACACGTGTGTCACTAGTTAGTGTAATGCACACGTGTGTCACTAGTTAGTGTAATGCACACGTGTGTCTCTAGGTAGTGTAATGCGCAGTTGTGTCACTAGTTAGTGTAATGCACACGCGTGTCACTAGTTAGTGTAATGTACACGTGTGTCACTAGTTAGTATAATGCACACGTGTGTCACTAGTTAGTATAATGCACACGTGTGTCACTAGTTAGTGTAATGTACATGTGTGTCACTAGTATAATGTACGATATTATAACATGTTAGTATAATGTACAATATTGTAACATGTTAGTATAATGTACAATATTGTAACATGTTAGTATAATGTACAATATTGTAACATGTTAGTATAATGTACAATATTGTAACATGTTAGTATAATGTACAATATTGTAACAAGTATAATGCAACTAGTCTTCCTAAATCCCACATCAAAATGAAAAATTATTTAAGAAACAGGTGTCTGCTTCTGGTTAGTATTAATATAAAAATATTTTAGGTCTACTCGAACTATATCAACAAAAAGTAACACTCAAAAAACCGGAAGTGTGTGTGTGTGTGTGTGTGGGGGGGGGGGGGGGGGGGGGGGGGGGGGGGGGGAGAGAGAGATTCACTTTCAATTTAAGTCCAACGTTCAAAGTTTAAAGTTTAGAACTCTCAAATATTAATGCATGTTATTCTTTTGTCGTATGACAATGATTTAAAGATGAGAAGATGGATCAAAAGCGGTCGTGATAACTGACGATGCATCGACTGTGAAACCGAAGTAGTCTGTATATTTTAGGGTGGTATTAAGGGTTGGGGGGGGGGGGGGGGGCAATCTGATCTAACTATAATTGCACATTCAACGTATATCATCAAGTGATAAAGTATGAGAAGGTTCTAATATTTTTTTCTATTAATACTAACTGGAAGCAGACGACATAGTCTAAGATTATATTAATATATTTGTATCACTCACATTATCCTCATCGACCCGGCCAATGAGACGACCTCCGAGACGACATTGAAGTCGATGACAGAGTAGAGATAGTACTCTAATTTGACCTCTACAGTTTCGTTAAGGTAAAACGCAGGTCGGAATTCGGGTCGATAATCCTCAAATAAAGTATCGTTCAATAGTTCCAAATCCTTCATCATTCCTGAGGCCGAAGCCCTAGCAACTATTGACAAGAGTAGCAGCAACGTCTGTAGGGGCCACGAGGTCATCTCGAATGGCGACCTCTTCAAGGAATTTTAGGGAATCTTGCACCAGTACTGTAAACAAACGCCTTGTTTTAAATACATGTTATTTCCAGAATAATTAAAACTTGAATAACAAATGTTTATAAATATTAAACAAATTTTTTTTATCAAATCTTTTATGTCATCAAATTCCATTGTGATCGGTAACGTAACGGAAATAAAGAGATCTCTTCTGGATTCAGCAGGGGATTTACACCTGAACTGTCAGTTCTGCTAACAGTCAGTAGGTAACAACAGGCTATCATTCCTGTACCTACATGGTAGTCAAAAGCGACAAAAAATAATGTAACTACGGAATATTCACTTAGGGAAAAAGTTTCTGCCATTCTGGAAATGCTTTTTATTCTCGGACTGACTAATTTAGAGTTGTTTCCCAAAGTGGATGACGTATTGCATTTTCATGCATTATTAACGGGGATCAGTTTCAATGGAAACAAAGGATACAATCCTCAGTATCATCAAAATAAACGTAGATCTCACACTAAAACTTCATCTACTGCTTGTATCAATGCTAAATATCATCATTAAGTTAGTGACATCCTAATTATGCTTCTCTGTTTGACAAATACATCTATTAATCTAATTTAATATAATATGATGTCTTTGGGCAGTGATGTACTTCTATGTTTTAAATAGGTAAATTATGCAACGCTATGAAATAATTGATATTCTCGATGTGTAAGTATATAAAGCAAAAATGGCCAGTGCAAAGGAACGAAAAATAAAAAAATAAGTCACGAGAGTATGGAAACAATTACAAAACCAAAAACAAACAAAAACAAAAACCGAATATGTTATACATTGTCACTATCCCACCGAGTGTTCTAAGGTATGTTTTATAAAGAGAACAATATGTTTTCTAACTTTACATATGACGCGTAATTAATACAATTCCTGAAAATACTACTAAATCACTCGCTTCAAACTATCAAAACAGGTTTATGTTTGCTGTCTTATCAAATTTCTCTGTTGCAAAAATCCTAAAATAGATTCACCTCATCTAATTGCAAGTAATATCATTTTACAGTAGAGGATAATATACTGAAAACACAATTGATTTAGAGAATCGCAACAACATAATGAAGTAAAAATTACTTACTGTTTTGGAAACCTACCTTGCAATGTCTCTCCTCCCTCACTCCCCTCAGTAACAGGTGTTCTTGTTGTGCCCATATATATATATAACCAGTCAAGTTTGAAAGCGCTATGGTGGGACCTCCTTTGCACTATCTACGACCGATCATGTAAGACTATGTATCATTTTGGGCTCGTGAAACAGGATACCTCACAGGTATTATATCAGGTAAGATTTCAACAATGTAGAAAATGTAGCCACCCCGGACAGAAATGACAGCAGATCTAATACTATTTCGTCAGGAAGAGACTTAAATTTGTTCTTAAATAGTAAAGCGAAACCAATACGACTATAAAATGATGTATACCAAAGGATTTCATACAAAGACACATATGATATTAACACCATATGATATTACCGTGGAGCAATATTGAATTTAACTTTTTATACCACAGTTCGTCCTTTCAGAGCTCGTCATTAGAGCTAATAGCTAACGTGTTGATACCTAGGAGGGAACTGAAATAAGTCAAAACAAATGTCAAAATTTGGATGGGGAGGTTAAATAGATCAATCAAAAAAAAACATCCTTGTTTTCAAAATCAAATTTCAAAACAGAAATTCCTAGGATCGAACGTGTGATTACCTTCAAGAACAACACACTGACTGGTTTGAGTTGGCATTACCTTATGTCCAAATAAGAATATCAACGTAGTCAGTTTAGTACTTCACGAACATGAGGACCAAAGACGTCTGTTTTTATAGCGCTGTCACAGTGACATGTCACATTTCGATACGGGAAACGTGACACTCTATCCGCACATATGACACTGACAATGGCATTACCTGTCCTTTCTGCCAACTTAAAGTAACTGAACTTTATTGAAGCAGGGATAAGCAAGTTGAAATTGTATTTATCTTGCAGATGGAACCCTTAACCTTCCTCACGGGACTATGTTTTTGTTTTTTGTTATAGTCCTAAAATTTGCCTGAAGGGAAAGGGCATTTCTATGCACAATGTTAAAAGGAGATCATTTTTTCTTCAAAGCCTCACAGAGCGTACTGTAAACGTAGCTTTTTTAGCGGTTACTTATTTTCGCGCTTTTCACACGTGAAACATTGGCTTAAATAAAAATCAAAAATACTGACTACTTTCTATTTTGCTCGTGTCAAAATGCATGCAACAATGTGAAATTGCCTGCTGTACCCTAATAAAGGATTGTCTAGCTGCTGTACCCAAATATAGGATTGTTTGCTGTATCCAAATATAAAATTGTCTGCTGTATACAAATATAGGATTTTCTGCTGTATCTAAATGTAGGATTGCCTGTTGTATACAGTACGGGATTGTCTGTTGTATCCAAATATAGGATGACCTGCTGTATCTAAATGTAGGAGTGTCTAGCTGCTGTACCCAAATATAGGATTGTCTGTTGTATCCAAATATAGGATTACCTGCTGTATCCAAATATAGGATTGTCTGTTGTATCCAAATATAGGATTACCTGATGTATCTAAATGTAGGATTACCTGCTGTATCCAAATATAGGATTGTCTGTTGTATCCAAATATAGGATTGTCTGTTGTACCCAAATATAGGATTACCTGCTGTATCCAAATATAGGATTACCTGCTGTATCCAAATATAGGACTACATGCTGTATCCAAATATAGGATTACCTGCTGTATCCAAATATAGGACTACCTACTTATCCAAATATAGGATTACCTACTTTATCCAAATATAGGATTACCTACTATATCCAAATATAGGATAACCTGCTGTATCTAAATGTAGGATTGTCTAGCTGCTGTACCCAAATATAGGGTTACCTGCTGTATCCAAATATAGGATTACCTGCTGTATCCAAATATAGGACTACCTGCTGTATCCAAATATAGGATTACCTACTGTATCCAAATATAGGACTACCTACTTATCCAAATATAGGATCACCTGCTGTATCCAAATATAGGATTACCTGCTGTATCCAAATATAGGATTGTCTAGCTGCTGTACCCAAATATAGGATTGTCTGATGTATCCAAATATAGGATTACCTGATGTATCTAAATGTAGGATTACCTGCTGTATCTTAATGTAGGATTGCCTGTTGTATACCGTACGGGATTGCCTGCTGTATCTAAATGTAGGATTGCATGTTGTATACAGTACGGGATTGCCTGCTGTATCTAAATGTAGGATTGTCTATTGTATACGGTACGGGATTGCCTTCTGTATCTTAATGTAGGATTGCCTGCTCTTTCCAAATGTAGGATGTTTCCTCTTGATGTCTCTCTGTGTATCTGGCCTCATATCATTCTGGCTGTGTCATGGACGCCACGCTCCCGACAAGTGCAAGGCCTCTCATAATACATATCGAAGGAATTAAATAAGTTACCTATTCAGCATCCCCATCACTATTAGTGTGATTTTTGAAAATGATATTTTCAAGGGAAAAAAACACTAAAAAAACAACAACAAACAAACAAACAAACAAAAGCTTTTACTCTATACATGGTAATACTATTATCTTTCACCTGCATTTTTCTTCTGATACGGTCATAGATACAGAACTGCGTCTGTATTTAAGATCGACGGTTATCATTAGCATTTTGATTCTTGTAGAGTCATGAATACCAAAATGTGTCTGTATTTACCGGCCAACAACACATTTCTTTTATGGTTTTCCTCGACGTGTGCATAAAGGAAGCATTCTAGGGGAATGTGACCCTATAACTAACGACGTAAGAATGGGTGGCCTCGCATGGATGTACAGACGGCGAAAATGATCACTAAATACACCTGTAATACGAGAGTATAAGATGAGTAAGTTGGGTGGTTAGTTTCAAATTTGCGGTAGAGCAGAATATCAATATGCAGTGTTCTTGTGCAGAGGACGAAAAAGTAATACAAAATAGAAGTGTGTTTGATAGCTTAAAAGTACGTAACACATATATCATGCTCGCATTAAAAAACGAATAATGATATCATGGACTTCAGCGACAAACTTAACATGGATTTGTTAGGTAGACAAAAATAGCCAAATAAAATCAGTTTGTTTGTGATTGATTTAAGGATACGTCAATAACTAGTCAGACATCAGCTCGACAACCGAACGGAATCATTACGTAACTAGTACTATTCTTTTAATGTTTTGAGTCGTCTCCTTATACATCCAACTTGCACGTAAACTTAAGGGGCATCTAAACAGCAAATCAAGTCAAAACTGTGATATTTTACAAACCTATACATTCCTACTATGGTGCAGTTTGACAGAAGTAAATTGTTTAACTTTCAGTGTGTATAATGACAAACAATGAGTCTTGCTGTTGACATGTAATTTGTTTAAGCTGTTCGTAGATTTCAACAAAACATGCAAAAAATGCATATTTCAGGGGAACATAATTAACTTATTGGATCACATATATTGCACAAAATGGCCATGTCTTATTGCTCACAAGAGTCTAAAGAACAATATATGAAATTGGTTTGACCAGATTTGACATTATTATAAGTATAAACACTGTTTTTATTTTGAAATACAAATGACGGTTATTATGAATGATATCACTCAAATATGGCATATAAGGAGGTAATCTAAACATCGAAAACACTCTTCTTTTAGACACTATAAAGAACTCTAGATATGGGTAAAATAAAAAAAAGCGTCCATCTTACTTTGATCAAATGCCTAAAAGTATGATATAGGAGCATTTTTATTGGTTGAAATGCCTCCCATTTATGTAACACACACACCCTCCGTCAAAAGATACACAATGAAATCATTTTATAACAGAGTCCTTCTATCATTTTTTAGATCAAAAGTTGTATTCAAAATATAGATACGGCGTACAGTAGAATTTCTTCTAGATGATATAAAAAGAAACTTAAAACTTATGGAGCGGTACGATTCTGTAACTCTATAATCTTGGGATTGAAGAAAATGTGCAACAGATCATTCTTGTTTTCTATCGATAACATAAAATCTTTCACCGATAAAGCACTTTAGTGATATATACAGTATAGGCAGAATAGTGACTATATATATGCACCATACATATGTTCCTGCCTTCAACGACTCGTCAGCGATGATAGGGGCAAACATGTGGAAATATAGAAGTGAAGTCAGGAAGGTGAAAAAGATCTTAAACATAGGTTAACACCATAGCTTAATTAATTTCGTCACAAGGTTATTTCGAAACCTATTAACAGTATTTGACCAATATGTTATTTCGGAGTATGGTCGTGTTGAAGGTACACACTGTAAAATACAATGCAAATCAGTACCATTGAAGACAAAGAAATGGCGAAAAGACATTTGTCTAATGCGCTCAACAAGGAGAGTCTCGTCACAACATTTGAGTTTTTGTCTTCAGCAGAATCGCTAGCTCTCTTCTCCAATGGGATATTTTCATATGAGTCATCAGGAGACTTAATTTCTTTGCTTTTCCTGTTTTTTCTAAAAATAAATCGATACAAACGAAACAACCAGGCAGGTAAATGTTCTCTTTCATATAAGCGTATAGTTGCAATTGTCATCAAAATCACCATCGTACTATGCAATACCGACGCCAACAAGAAATACGTCATTCCAGCCAAAGGATCCGAGGTCGATGGTAAATATGATCCCATCACTGACATGTAAACTGTCAGTGACAGAAAGAGGGTTAAGGAAAATGAAACTCTGTCGCTTGATCCAACGGGGATCAGAAACACGAAGGCATCTAATACGCACAGTACTACCACCGGAGCCAGCAAGTTGATAATGAAGTAGTCAGATTTTCGAATCATACCGAACGTAATAGAAAAGAATGAAATGTATGTCAAAGTTTCATATCGGTGGACTTGGTCCGAGACTCTTGTCCATATGACGTCCCATTCACCGTTCTTTCTGTAGAAGTCCATGTCCACTGTTTCAGTCCTGGGAACAAGTCTCATATCATCTTTGTCGTACATCATGTTGTTGAGGATGAGTGTACACGTTTGGTAGTCCCTTGGAAAGTCACGCACATTTGATTGGCATGATGACCTGAAATATGTACATTTTTAATATATATATTAAATTGTATCTTATTTCGAGTATGACATAGTAAGAAGAAAGCAAGGCATCGTTTGAAAAAATTAAATTACAAATTTATATTAATTTAATTCAGGTCAATACTTTTAGTTATACTGTAAAAGTGGATATTTTCGCGTGTGTAAATTTTCGCTTAGCCAGCTTCCAAAGTGTGGATATTTTCGCGCCGTCAAGATATTTTTGCGCTAACTTGTATCTTTTATATTAAGTATTTTTATGTGTTAATATATTCGCGGGTGGACATTTTCGCGGAGATTTACTGATAGCGAAATAAGCGAAAATTTCCACACCGCGAATATTTCCACTTTTACAGTAAATCGCTTTTAGATTTTTTGTTAATCAGTGAACACTGTCATTCCCATTCAATTTGCAGGTTAATGTCTATGCGCGTGGAATATGCAGTATACATGAAATCTTTTGCGAATCTTCTGTCGCAAATTCCATGAAAAGACAAAATGCGCACTGCTCCAAAATAAAAAAAAACCTACGAAACTAAAGCACATTTTAAAGTCGTACTGAGTACAAAGAACTGTTTAACTTAAATACGTAGGTATATATGTTAGTTTTTGTTTAAATCACAATCCAATATTAAATGGTAAGACAATTAAACACTATCAGTAATGTGTTTCCTAGATCAGTGTTGTTGAGTAAATAAATAAAGTAGTTTACTGACAGTAACTAAGAACAACACGTGCCAGAAATATACATAATCATCACTATTATAAAGCTGTAAATGAACATAGATATTGATAGGACGCTACAAAGTACAAAACAAAACAAACGTATAACATTATTACATGAGAACGCCTCCGGGAACCCACATCACATGGCCATGGAAATCGACATGAACATCAAAGTCTTCGGATCCCACTTGTTGTATATTGTCCATGCCTGTCAATAGAACGATCTTTGGGTACCAGACCTGGGAAACCGGTAGCAGAATTGCGGAAACACCACCAAAGTCTTCCGGATTCCACTCCAGTCGGTAGTCTTTCCAACTGGTTAAAGGGAAAATTTGATTTGTATGTTTAGGTCATATTTATAATGCTCTCTAACTACCTCTGTCATACACAAAAAAAAACTTGATTTCATTGAATAATAATAACAACCAACTAAAACTAAAAACCAGACGAAAACTGACGGGATTCTAAAAAAAATATTGGCAGTTATAGCTGTTTCTATTTCTAACTTATCCACCCATGAAATAAACTACTGTTGGTAAAATTGTTGATAAACCTGAATGTCTGAATGGATTTTGCTTAAATTTGGAGTGGAGCAGTATTGGGCAAAGCAGGTCCAATATTGTATAAACGAATGGTGTGGGTGCCCTAGGCCTTGGGGATCGGCGCTCACTAGGGAAAATTGCTACTAAAAACTTAATGGATTTTGATGAAATTTGGCTGGGGAGTTCAATGTTGTATAAATAGAGGGTGTGGCATACTGTGGGCAGGAGAGAGGGGTCCGATAGTTCAAATATTGCAAAAAAAAACAAAAAAAAAAACAAAAAAAAAACAACAACAAAAAACGACAACAACAACAACAAAACTCTGAAATCTACTTAGAAATGCTTAAGTCTTGAAGAATAGCCGGATTTGGTCCACATTCGGGATGATTGTTTGTTTGGAGAGGCAGCAAAACCATTGACTTACGTTATCCTTCAAAAGGCTATCCATCAAGGTAATTTTTTTCAAGTAACGTTTGTTCGTAAGATAATGCCTGCTTATTTTCAAAACAATATTTTTTTAGGGTCGGCTTGTTCTTAGGATATATTTGAACCAGTTTCGGTTTATGGTACTTTATCATTATACCTATTATATCTGTTAAAGAGTAGACCAACATTGATTTTTTTTCTTAATTCATATATTGACTTCCTGTGGATAGTTGATGAAACTGGCACCAAAAGAAATAAAAATTATTTCTTTGATACAGATTAACTAAATGTACTTACTTCATCTGCAGTGCTCCCGACAAAGAGATTGTCCCAGTAATAGCGTTGAAGTATATGACAGAAAACAACTTATATTGGATGAAGACTTCCACTGTCTGGTTAAGGAAAAAAGCAGGTCTGAATTCGGAAGTGTATCTGTCAAATAACGTGTCATTAAGTCTCTGCATGTCCTCTATTGTTCCATTGGAAGAGGTCGACGCAACGACGGTCCCTAGAGTCATGTAAATCAACAGTATCTTCGGCAACATATGGATGGGTTCAAATGACAGATGTAACATCTTTTTCCGATCTGAAAAAAAAAAAGAGAAAAATAATCGTGGTAGAAGTCAAAATGCCAAAGTATCATCATTTTTTTCTGACTGAAAGACTTAGAATTGATAAGATAATAAACTATACTGATATATCAACAAATAATTAAAAGTGATTAGTTACATCAATCCAAAGCATTTACAAAAAATGTCACGTTACCTATTGATGAGAAATATATGGTATGCGTAGCTGATCTGATTCCTTTATTTATTTATCTATCATTTTGTCATTTATTTATTTTCATTATTCAGATACTGTTTAAATACTTTCATAATAAACAATTCACCTGATAGACCGATATTTACATCGTGGCCTACATTTCTTCCTTATATGATGACAGGTAAATGTAAGCAGTTTAAACCTTTATGTATATCATGCCTTTTTTAGCTCTCTGGACGGAGTCCAGGAGAGCTTACGCAGTCATTCTCATGTTTTTGCCGGAAGTAGAATTATTAAAATTTTGTGGACAGAGGATATCAGAAACAGTGGGACTGTCAGAATGGATTTCAAGACACATGATTGGGGTCGACACGAACTAGATTTGACAAGAAATTTGAGTTGTTAAATGTTTTCATTTTCGAGTAATCGTCAATTTACGATGTCATTTTGGACATACTCGGTGTCACAGGGACATGCCGAACGTTATTCTGAGGAGTTATGAGGCAAAGTTCCTATATCAACCCACTGTAATGTGTATATAGTAATGTGCTGCAACACACGTATCCCTGTGCCGCTGCAAAAAATTGCTGCTATGCGTGTTACGTTATACACATTATGTCGTCTGCTACAGTGTACAGAGTGTCTGGCGAGGTACACGTATACGTCCCTGGCAAACACTGATATGAAACATTACGTTTATATTAACTTAATTTCTTGAAGGCATGGGAATGGAGCCCTATCTCCAGAGCTATTACTTAGTAATGAAATATGTCCTGTTACCCAGTGAATAGCTTTAAATCACTAATAACTGTTGACAAATGTGTTTTGGGTATAAAGTGTACCTTGTGTAAATATGGTAAATATCAGATAATTTAAATCAAATTTGGAGAGAGTATAGGTTTCTAATTGATTATAGTCATATGCATATATATTGATGATTTGTATTATGAAGTGATAATGTGCAAGCTGAAAGCATGTCGCATTGATACCATATCGATGACCAATTTGACCTGTGACCTTTGGTGACTTATAAATGTATATGATTTCTCTAGTCATAAACATCGGAAAACGGTGAAAATATTATGAGATGAAACAGGAAATAATTCTCTATAAGAGTACAAAATTTCATTGAAAACGATCAATACTCAAAGTCAGGAAAATTCATTGAAAAAGTTGAAAATACCAAGAATATATAGCAAAATTTAAAAAAATTTGAAAGACTAAAATTGGCACGTAACTGTATATACAAACAAGAGGCCAAGGGCCTCGTAGCTCTCTGGACGTTGATTAGAAATCCAGCTTGTTTGTATATACAGTTCCTTGCCAATTTCAGTCTTATTTTTTTTTTTTTTTTTTTGCTATATATTCTCTGTATTTTCAACTTTTTCAATGAATTTTCCTGACTTTGTGTATTGATCGTTTCAAATGAAATTTTGTACTCTTATAGAGAATTGTTTCCTGTTTCATCTCATAATATTTTCACTGTTTTCCGATGTATATGACTAGAGAAATGTTATTCAGTTATTAGTCACCAAAGGTCACATGTAAAATTGGTCATCAATATAGTACCAATGCGACATACTTTCAGCTTGCACAGTATCACTACATAATACAAATCATCAATATATATGCATATGACTATAATCAATTAGAAACCTATATTCTCTTCAAATTTGATTTAAATTATCACAAATTTTCTGATATTTACCATATTTACACATGGTACATTTTATACCCAAAACACATTTGTCAACAGTTACCTGTATTAGTGATTTAAAGCTATACACTGGGTAACAGGACATATTTCAAATTCTAAGTAATAGCTCTGGTTTGGTTTGGTTTGGTTTATTTTGTTTAACGTCCTATTAACATCTAAGGTCATTTCAGGACGGCCTCCCGTGCGTGCGACATGTATGAGTGTGGTGAGTGCGTATGTGTGTTTTGGGAGGCTGCGGTGTGTTCGTGTCAAGTCTCCTTGTGATAGGCCGGAACTTTTGCCGATTTAAAGATAGGGCTCCATTCCCATGCTTTCAAGAAATTAAGTTATTATTATGAGAAAAGATAAACAATTGGAACTACCAAAAATACATAGTAATATTCCAAATCAGTGTTTGCCAGGGACGTATACACATATACTTCGCGAGACACCCTGTACACTGTAGCAGACGACATAATGTGTATAATGTAACACGCATAGCAGCAAATTTTTGCAGCGTCACAGGTATACGTGTGTTGCAGCACATTGTTATATACACATCACAGTGGGTTGATATAGGAACTTTGCCTCATAACTCCTCAGAATAACGTTCGGCATGTCCCTGTGACACCGAGAATGTCCAAAATGACACCGTAAATTGACGATTACTCGAAAATGAAATCATTTAACAACTCAAATTTCTTGTCAAATCTAGTTCGTGTCGACCCCAATCATGTGTCTTGAAATCCATTCTGACAGTCCCACTGTTTCTGACATCCTCTGTCCACAAACTTTTAATAATTCTACTTCCGGCAAAAACATGAGAATGACTGCGTAAGCTCTCCTGGACTCCGTCCAGAGAGCTAACAAGCTGGATTTCAAATCAACGTCCAGAGAGCTACGAGGCCCTTGGCCTCTTGTTAATGTATGATGTACATGTACATTCTTGGTACAGTGCATCAATGTTTCTAGTTGACTATGAGTAAGCGTATACGGTGAGTTATGCTTTTTTGTTGCCATTTATGTATACAACTGGTATTTAGCATCAAACAGGCAGAACACACACGAATACCTGTTTGAATGATAACATCACTGCCGGTAATAAAGACACAATAATGTTTACGTCAGCAAAACGATATCGATTTCAGGACAGTTTATCTAAAACAAATCATAATCAATCAAACGTTAATACTCTAACAGTACAAGAAGTCACTACTTAGCGAAAATATGTCGATTTAACTGTAAAAAGGGATTCGTAGTGCTTGATAATACGTACCTTCTTTATTGCATGGAGGCGACCTCGTCCCTCTCGCTGGCGTGTACGTGTGCAGCGATGCATTGCGCATTTATAAATAACAGTTCCATTGTGTATCGGTCTTTCAAGCGATATAAAACTGAATTATCCTATAATCTAGCACAGCATCTAAATAGATGTATTCATAATCACAGTCATTCTTAGTGAACTTCATATATGTAATATTATAGCTGGTGTGGAACAAGGCAACACTTGACGCATTTGTATCAAGATTTTACAGAATAAATTTTAGCTAATCTGTAATTAACTTATCTATAACCAGCTTAGCCACACTGGTTGTGGTATTGACTGCTGACTCCAAGATATACTGTTGTAAACTTAGGAACTCGAGTCCCGAGATGCACGATTGCGTTTGTAATAGTACAATTTATTGTTACCACGTGCATGTGTGTACTATGTATATTTATCAACAATATACAAAACGAGGCTACGAAGCACTATCATGGAACCTGCCATATTTTGTCGGTCTCGGGATACCCTGTGTAGCCGGCCTGTAAAAGCCATTCGGAACATACTCTGGACGAAGCATCCGGTCGACAACATATTTCCAAACAGACGAAAAAGGTTGAAGTGCATAAATTTATAATTGCAAACAAAACACAAAAAAGAGGCGTTTGAGAAATGATTTTTTAAATAGGCAAAACTGACCAACATGATTGGTTTATAATTACCAGAACAAAAACCGGAATAGTTTACCAAGTTAACAAAGCTCTGTTGTTGCTTTCAGAAACGGTATATCACAAACACACGTTTTAGATTCATCGTTGCCTTGCATGGTGTGGGTGTCGTCGATACTCAGAAGACGCTTACACAGTCGAAATACCTGGTCTTATGGTCATTGAACTTTTAAGTGTCTCCATGAAATTCTTTGTTCGTATTTGTCCTTGTTTTATATCTTTTGTGTTAGAATTACTGGTTCGCATTAATGTAAATATCCCCTGGTGTTCTTGCAGTGATCGTTTGGAATGTGGCTTGTCGATAACACCCTATCGTATGATCAAACTAAAAGGCCAGGGTCGGCTAACCACACTTCTTATCAATTTCATGTTGCATTTGTAAGTATGTTTATAATCTTTTGTCAGGCTTTTCTTAGTAGGTGCCTCATTTCTTTTTATCAGATAGATGTCAGTTTACTCATACGGAACAGATACAAAGCATAGTTTCAAAAGATGTAGGTCGATGGATGTAGATTTTTGGAATATTTATAGTAGTTGTTTTGATTTGTACATGTATTAGAAATTGCCTTGTGTCGTATTTGTTTATTTAGTTGTGTATGTTTGACGTCCTATCAACAGCTAAGGTCATTGTAAAGTATACTGTATATCATATACTATTTATGTACAACGTAGTAAACAATCTTGTATAATTATCAGTTTGGTAGTGATAGGAATATGTATCTAAAAAAAACATGAAAAAAGACACCAAGTAATGCAATAGAAAACATATCTGAGTACAAATATCTCACACCTGTGCTTATACACATTTTATAAAACTAGAACACGATCACACAGAAACGTACTGCTTCCCGTGGTTCTCATATAGCTAGTTTCTATTGTTCAATCAGAACCTGAGAACATGCTTGTATACTATACTGTATCTATTACAAGGCGATACGCTCCAGTACTGTACCTGTGTCATCATAACCTGTCTGCCTTCAGCGCCCTTTCAGAACACCATATGAACTATTGAGCCTTCTGGAGCTATTCAGCTGTCTAGATCGTAGTGTAGAAGCTAAGTTTTTGTTGTAATTTCAGTGTGAAAAGGAAAGAATGCGAAATGTTGATAAGGATTTAGATAACAAGGTATGAGAAAACTTGTCTTCATTTGCAAAGGGGTGACGCATTTTGACATCGATTTGTATTTCGTATAAATCAGATATAGATAGTCATAAAGGGCGGTTATATCACTTAGACAACCATCAAATCGTTTTTTAAAAGAGGACAGTGAACATACATGTAATTTTGTTCTAATTTTTGAAAATACGATTTATGAAAATGATGAAAATGTAATTAGATAAAATCATACTGATCATTGCTGCAGTGAAAATATGTTTTATTAGTTTGAAAATTTCTATATTTCACTGGCAAAAATACAATAAATATGAATATCTGTGTAGTTTTAATAAGCTTTGATGGTTTAAAAGCGTTCGTTTTCCAAAAAACGATTTTTTATTGCAGACATACCATTAACGACATCAATTAAGGATAAAAAGTAAAGAGGATAGCCCTATAACCAATAAGGTAGTCATCACTATTGAGATATTCTGGAATGTTTTCTTTTAAAATAATATTTTCTTTTAAAATAACGTATCGCTTATTTACATCCCTTGGTAACAATACTTGACGTAGACGTCTCGGTTTAGATATGACGATAGTGATACGGTTCACATACCTTTGCCGATCGGGTATGTTAACATATTTATCAGATAGAAGACACTCTGAACAAAGAACAAAGATAACAATTTCTTTACTACTTATGTCTTTTAATTGTTCCTTAACTTACAAGTAAATGGCGAATGATGGCCAAAAACTTCAACCACGTGACAGCTAAAGAGCTGGAGGAAACTGGGAACAGGATATTCCTCCAGACTCAAAAGCTGATACTATAATGTGATATAAAATAATATAGACTTTCCAAAAAAGCAGAGTCTACCAGAAAAATACCGCCAGCACCTCTGCATGTCGTGGTCGAAGTCTTGACGAATTGGAGAACGTGCCTGCAATATAAAACAGAATAGCCCAAAGCAGAAAAAGTGTGAAAATGGGGAGGGAGGGTGGGGATTTGCCTTTCTCAGTAGCTTTTCTAAATATGCCTACCGGATATACTGTGCAAAGGGGGATAACTCCAATATGATGGGAGGTAACTTGGTACACTGCACAAAGCAATGAAGAGAAATACTGCATGTAGTTGTATAATTCATGTGCATACTAGAAAAAGGAATATCAAATTAGCCCTACAATCAATAAGCCGGTCTTCATATGATAAATTAAATTATATTTTAGAAATAATTTTTAATAATTGATCCACAAGCTTAGAACTTGAGTTAAATATAGACAATACAATGGTTAGGAAAGCTGTTGATTGTTTATGCCATGGTTAGAGATCTCTATGGAAGTGGAAGGAACGGTCGATTACAATTTCTACCGAAACGGTTCGCAAAGAAATTCTTTAGTTCATTTTTTATGATAACGAGTAATGAATTATGCGTGTCACCTGTTTTTATTTTCAATATTTTTGACTCGGATAAAAGTGCACTTTAATGACAATTGAACTAGAGGCTTGTTTGTTTGCTTGTGTTTTTCGGCCCATCGACAACTAGGGACATTAAGGGCCAAACTAGGGATGACAAACATATTCTTTCATTTCTAGATCGAGTACAGAAGTGTTTTAATATTTTTAATTGTTAAAACAATGTATAACCTAACATCTACGTAAACGAAAAAGCAGTTAGTTTTTGTTCTTTTCTTTGTTTTGTCTTTAATTTTGTTTTTGTTTTCTCTTCTCTCTTGAAATGATGCAGAGGATCACAATCCGAAAAGGAATGTTTTCTCTTGATACTCTTGCCCACCTGCTTACACACAAGAGAGTGAATGTTTGTTTTTCTTTTACTACCCTGTCCTTTATATCTTATATTATATCTGATATTGACGGCGTACCAAAACAGGTTAATTACGGTCGTTATAAACTAATAGAATCTACCATGGGTATGTTCCGTGGACAGGGATCGCGATCATAACCCGAGTGTAAGAGTTTGGCTAGCCAGCACGAGGCTTGCCAGCCAAACTCTTACACGAGCGTTAAGATAGCCTTGTTCGCAGAACAAACCCAGGTTTGATTATTTTTCTCAGATACTTGCAAGCAAATGTAGCTTTTTTATGAAAGTTGTCCATCGCGCATTCTTCAATGCTCATTGGAATGTGCGTCAAAATTGATTACGTCATCATTTACGATTGGGTTACTCAACGTAAACTGATGACGTTACGTTATTGTGAGCAGCGCGTGCCGAATGTCTTTATGCTTCATTTGTTGGTGTTATAAAAGGTATATTTCTATATCATGGGTGTTTTTTATGCTTTTTGTGACAGGCAGTGTACTATTCATATGCTATTTACGCTGTAGCATCTCTTAGCAGAATTTCTATACTAGCCTACTAATTGATAATACATTGTAAACTCATTAACAACACATCGTCTTTAAACATTGATTTCAACCTAGATGAAATTTGACTTTAAGAACATACAAATAATCATGTTTGTCGCCGATAATGTTGCAACATAATTACGAGCCCATCTCTCGTGATCACATTGTGATTAGTAGTCACGCGAGATTTTGCTTTGCGCCCGGCTGTAGTATAGGTAACGGCGCATGCACGTGAAAGTGGTTTATTCTGATCTTGTAGATGCAAGAGGCATAGACGATTACAAAAAATACATGAGACTGCTTCCATTTAAAGTGCGTGGTGTTTGACTTCATAACGTGGTAGGTAATAAAGGACTGTAACAAATAGAATAGAAATAAACTTGTTTTAGTATACCGACTTGACTTACAATGTAACTTGATTTAGAATGAAACTTGATTTACACAATGTGACTTGATTTACAATATAACCTGACTTAGAATGTAACTTGGTATGTAATGTCAATTAGACTAACAATGTAACTTGACTTATAATGTCACTAATTAGACTAACAATGTAACACATAATGTTACGACTTACAATATTCTAATGGTGCTTGACCCGATTAGAGTATAAGCTATACTACTCGATAAATTATGAATTCTGATGCAAAGATCACTTAGTTCCAATGACCAATATTCTAGATACAAACATCATGTAATAACATCAGAAAATTAGCTAACCTTTGCTGTTATACAGCATATCGTATGGGCTCTCGAGCACGTTACATATGAATAGGTCAACTCGACCCAAAATCCAAATGAATTGTCGCAACATGACATTGCTTATCGCGACAATCGCCGGGGTGACTAATTTCTGACAGCGGTAATTGACATTCTCAATTATATTACATTGCATTGTTTAAATCACACAACACTGACAAATTTACATTATGGACTCACAATCTTTTGAAACCTTTTAATACACCTTGTCACAGCATCCAAATATAGCACCCTTTTTATCTTTCAATAATCTACAATCGAAGGGAAATAACTCCTGTAAACGATTAACTTAGTATAGCACAAATCTGATAAACATTTATTTGTATTTGAGAGAAGTTTTATTCATGTCCTTACCTTATCACTCAGAGAAGTGTACTTGACCAAAAATTTTCCTTATTCAGAACCATGCACTTCTCTCAAGATGGAGCGACATTGGCATTTGGGAAGAGTCCGCTAGACCAGTTCCGGAACCTGTAGCCGAGAAGAGAAGGATCGGAAGCTAATTCATATCGTCACCTCACGACGACCGTCGAGAGCACGATACAGTGTATGGCCTCTGTGCAGTCCGTTGGCGGAATGTTTATAACATTTAACCGAGCAAGCGGATGTTTCATGTTTTGTTTTTAAGGACACAGCCTCAAAAACGACTTCTAATAACGGAAACTTGATCCTTTTGATTTAATTAGGAAGCTTTCTGCTTTAAGGTGAAAAAACCAAACAAGGAAACGTATAGACTTATTTCCTACAGCGAGATATTTTGCATTTTTTTCTAGGACGCTGTGATGATACGTAAAAAGCTGTTCGAGGGGAACGCAGGCGGTAGTGTCCTAAATGGTACTAGAGCAGACATGCTGTCTGCTGCGTTAATGGATGACAACACGAGGATACACCGGCCACCTGATGTTTACTAAGTGACTGACGAGATCGTTATAAAAAATGACGTCGTTTGTATGTCTTTTATATTCGTTCTTTCAAAGAGCAGCTAGGACACTTTTGCGCCAAGCATGTACTTGGAATTTGTCAAAGTGTACGATCATGGACTTGTACATTTAAGCAAGTTAGATCTGCTTTGTGAAGCAGAAAAACAGTCTATCCCACCACGAAAAGGCATGCATTTCATTTCGTTTACAGGTAATGATAATGCAAAGTGTTTATATTCGCGGGACACATATCTTCTGAATAAGCATTTCGATTGTAGATATTTTATCGACATCAACTATCGATCGAGAATGTGGGTGACAGAGCTTTCGAGATAACGTAGGTCCTTACAAAGGGACACGACGTTTCGTGCTTTTTTGTCGAGGAATCTTTCTTCAGCACGATGTCCCCGACATAAAATGATTCCTATCGAATGCATCAAGTCCCGTTTTTTGTTTGGCCTGTGTAGATTTCAAGCAGCTTTGGGCTAGTGTGTGAGCGTTTCTGTTACCGTTTTCACGTTGTTCAACGAAAGCGTCTGGTATTGAGCTGGGAGTGGTAATTGTCGATATCCGAACCATCAAATCAAGAGGCTTGACGAACTCCTTACCAAGCATAAACCGATAAGGTGTGAAACCTGTCTGGAGAAGGTGTCTCGCCTTCATGGCAGCAGTCAGCTGCTGAGGAAGTACATCCAATGTACGCTTTTGCTATTCTCCGCGTGACATCGTATAACGTGAACACTGGTCCGATTGTACCTCTCAATCTGCCCATTCTTGGATGGATAACATGGTGTTGTCCTTGTCTTGGCTATCACTAAAAGATCGCAAACCTTCCTCGTGATCTTACAATCTATGTTCTTCTTTTAATCAGTTTAGAAATATTCCTAAAAGGTGAGATAACACCATCGACCAGTGTCAACGTCCCGGTTTACGGGATCTGATCCGGCAAGAGAAACACTCAACCGACCTCGCAAACTGGTTCATCACCATCAACACATACTTGTTTTCTCGATATGTTACTGGAAATGAACTATGTATGTCTGCATGAACTTCTTCCATAGGCGTGAAACTTGCCCAGTAGCGCTTTAGACTGCCTTGGAGAACTCTTCTGGAAGACAACAGGTACCAGTGACGAATAGGTCGACCGCAGCCTCATGTCAGGTTCTTCAGGTATGTGTCCAGCTTCCAGTCAGCGTATTAGTGAACCGAGGTCAGTATCGTTCAGTTGACTCTAGAAGTAATCCTTTTTTTATTAGGATGACAGTGATGATACATGCAATTTATATTTTAGTTTTTGAAAATAGAACTATTTTAGTCAATGAAAAAATGTTTCAACATTTATAAAACAATATAAGCGGCAAATGAAAAGAAATTAAAATAAATCCATTCGATGGAAAAAGATCGAATTGTAATCATGCAGCAAACAAGAACATTTATACAATTATTTAGATTGGCGGTTAAATGTTCATGATCTTATATATTGTTCCGGTGAATATTTCATTGATCAATGAGAAACATACCAGAGGAAGAGAAATTACAATATCAAAAGTCGACACCAAATTGGCTGTGGAAAGTTTTATGCGGTATTTGTTTAAACTGTTTATGCGGATTTCATAATATATTTATAACAATCAATCCCGAAACCATATACGTACATATTCGCAGAAAATGTATATTAGAGTAATTAAATATTCACCAACACGTGACAAACGATCACAAAACGGGCTGAAATAAAAGATCACACACACACATTATACAATTAAATCCCACACCACAAAACGATCACAGACACACGATACATACGATCACAAGCACACGTCACAAACGATGACAGATTCACCGCACGACCAACGACACACTGTATATGATCAAAAGTCAAGCCACAAACGATCACATACGCACACGTCACACACAATCAAAGACACACGCCACACAATCAAACACACACCATACCATCACAGACACAAACTACACGATAAAATACACACAACATGCGATCAAATACACGCTATAAAATTATCAGACACACGCCACAAACGATCAGACATACGTCACACACGATCGGACACACGACCACAGACACACAACACACACAATCACAGACAATCGTCACGTATGATCATAGGCACACGTCAAGTGCGATCAGACACACATTACACACGATCATTGGCACCCGTCACGTACGATCAGACACACGTTACAAACGACCATATGCACACGTCACATACCATCAAACACACGTCATGCACGATCACATCTACCGAAACGCATTGTTTGTTCCAGTTCTGTAATCAAAGAAGTATTAGATTATTAACACCATTAGATCAATAGTTACGGATATAAAGCATCGGGGATAGCCCGATTATCAATACAAAAAGAAATACCTTGAAATTACATATCAATGGACACGGTGTACCGAGATATACTGATATGTTTTTTTGTTTTATTGTTTTTGTTTTTTTTTGTTTTGTTTTTTTTGTTTTTTTTTTTAATTTTCATCGCATATCTACGTATACATCCCGTGATAACAATACTTACCGTAGACGTCTCGGTTTAGTTACGGTGATAGTGTTAAGGTCGTTTTGACATATCGATACCTTAGCCAACATGGTGGGTTTATAAACAATGTAATGAGTAAGAAATATGTCGATTGTTAATGCGATGGTTTAAAATTTCTATACAATAAGTGATGCAACAGTCGTTTGGAAATTCTAGAGAATATGAACTGTAAATGGTTTATAATCTTTATAGAAGAGGAGGGTTAATGGTTAATAATCTCGATACAATAGAAGGGAGAATGATTTAGAATATCTAGAGAATATGAAGTGTTAATGATTAGAATCTCTAGAGAATAGTAGGAGTTAATGGTATAGAGTCTCTAGAGAATATGCACTGTTAATGGTTTATAATCTCTATAGAATAGAATTGGGAATGGTATAGAATCTCTACAGAATATGAATTGTTAATGGTTTAGAATCTCTAGAGAAAATAAACTGTTAATGGTTTAGAATCTCTAGAGAATAGAATTGGAAATGGTATAGAATCTCTACAGAATATGAATTGTTAATGGTTTAGAATCTCTAGAGATTATGAACTGTTAATGGTTTAGAATCTCTAGAGAATGTGAACTGTTAATGGTTTAGAATCTCTATAGAAGAGGAGGGTTAATGGTTTATAATCTTGATAGAATAGAAGGGGGAATGGTATAGAAACTCTACAGAATATGAATTGTTAATTATTTAGAATCTCTATAGAAGAGGAGGGTTAATGGTTTATAATCTTGATAGAATAGAAGGGGGAATGGTATAGAACCTCTACAGAATATGAATTGTTAATTATTTAGAATCTCTATAGAAGAGGAGGGTTAATGGTTTATAATCTTTATTGAATAGAAGGGGGGATGGTTAAGAATATTTATTGTAGAAAATATGAAGTGTTAATGATTAGTATCTCTAGAGAATAGTAGGGGTTAATGGTATATAATCTCTAGAGAATATGAACTGTTAATGGTTTAGAATCTCTGTAGAAGAGGAGAGGTTAATAATTAATAATCTCGATAGAATAGAAGGGGGGCATGGTTTAGAATCTCTAGAGAATGTGAAGTGTTAATGATTAGAATATCTAAAGAATAGCAGGGGTCAATGGTATAGAGTCTCTAGAGAATATGAACTGCAAATGGTTTAGAATCTATAGAGAATAAGTGATGTAACGGTTTTGAATCTCTGTGGCATATGTGGTGTAATGAGATTGAATTTTTAAAGAATATGTTAGCGATTTAGAATATCTGGAGATTGTCGGTGTAGCGGTTGAGAATCATTAAAGAAAAGATATACTATTGGGATCGATTTCGAATGAATAACGTAAGTTGTTAAGAATTCCAAGTTTATGTTTGATATTTTAAGAACTCTGTACTGACTCACGTTTCCTGATCTTTAGACTTGGTTGTAATTGGTGATATTATATTCAGTGCATGATTTAAAAATGTCTTTATTTCTATACAGTATAGAAGACATATGAAGGGATAGTCCTTTCGGTGAATGGTTTAAATATCTCGTTTTTAGGATTACAATAACAAAACAGACAAGTTAATAGCAACTATATTGTATGATGGATTAAAAGATATATTTTTTACTTATCAAATCATTATATAAAGAACTCAATATCATTTTCCAGGGGTAGTCTGTTCAGTGTAAGTCGATTCAGGACTTCATTTTGACCAAAATTGTTTGTATACGTTTATGTTCCACCTTGTACACATATAAACATCCTGAAATAAATACGATATCTGTAAAAACTTAAATACATTCTTATGCTAATACAACGCAAATTAAGGCATAAATTGTAGAAACTCTAAGTGCAGTTACATGTTTGCATGTGAAGCGATCCACAAATGTTAAATGAACTGAAACAGCTAGCGGAGAAATTCATCGGTTTCAATTTTACGGCGACGAGTAATGAATTATGCGTATCGACTTCGACTGTTTTTGATATCCTTGTCTCAGATCAAAGTGCACTTTAACGACATTTAAACTAGAGACCATTCTTGTATTTCTAGATCCAGTACAGAAAAGTAACTGATAACCAGTTCAGAATGCTGAAGCCTACCATATGAAAAATCAAATAGCAATTTTTGTTTACTTATATCCCAGCAAAAAATTGTTTCCTCTGGATGTCTATGTGAACCTAAAAACCAACAAATTGAATCGAAAAGGAGAGCAATATTAACTTCCATTAACTGTTTCGCTATTACCTCCTAGTTCAATTAAAATAACCACTGTTATCGATTTCAATCTGGCGCCTCAAACGATAGACTAATCAGCGAATAAAGGTATGTGTACTTTAACTATGACAGGTGCGTTCGACAGTACCGGCGACCATCGACAACCTACTGTGAAGATGAGCTACCAAAGGAATGATATAATGCCCAATTTTAACATTTGTGTAGTAGGAATGGATGTTATTCTGATAATATTATTTTCAGGTAAGTTTCGTCTTCATTACAGTATTAGGCCCAACTGACAATCAATGACACAAGGGATAAGATAATATTTTCTTGGGATATGTTCTGAAAATAAAACCTGATTTGGACAAACTAAACGTTTGGTTTTTAACAAATAAGGGTGGTTTTAAGTTTAATCTTGGTTAGCCTGCTTTTCATTGCAATGATAAAGACTAGTACACTCTTTAGGGGTAAGACAATGGATCTTAATCCCAAGAGGAATACTGCAGCTTGACTGCCTTACCCAAATGCTGAGATCACCTTTTCCTTCACAAAAGACAGTGAATGTTTATTTTTCTCTTCCAATGTTTGTCCTAAATATCTAATGGCATATCTGATATTGACGTTACATCAATGTCCGACACTGTTTACATGCCGTTTGACGTATTATTTTGAAGTCATTTTATTGTTGCGGTGACGTCATACAATTATGGACTTGAAATCTCCTGTTTCAACCTTGGGGTGAAATAAGGAAACTTCACATCGGTAAATGTGAATACATTTTTCTAGGGTAAGAGAACATTTAGCTGGAAATTTGGTGTACCAAAACAGGTTTAGTACGGCCGTATAAATAATACAGAATGCCATCAAAAACGTGAGGTAAAAAGTTGAATTTTGATGTGTTCATAATCTTCTAAAAATGAAATAGCCACAAATCTTTGATTAATTATCGAAGGCTTTTGAACATAACAAACTAAAGATGCTATGCCGCCACAAAAGATTAATTATGACCCGTTTGAAAAGTTTTATAGAATGCAAACATTTAAAAAAAAAAATGTCGCTGTTACCGCCCTCCAAAAGATTGAGCTTCTGTCTTATTTATTTATTTATTTATTTCAATTCAATGTAAACCATCTTTCGTACTCCGCCTCTATATTTATGTAAAGTTTGCTCAAATACTTCATTTGTTAGCGTTATATAAGATATATTTCTTTATCATGGGTGCCATTTTATGCATTCATTTTTGTGAAAGGAGTGTATAAGCTATCGACGCTGTAGCATATGCAAATAGCATTTCTATACTTTTCAAGATTTGCCTGCTGATGATGCTTTATAAACGTCCACTCATCTTTTAACACTAACGTCAGCAATGACGCACGAAACATATTTTGTAAATTTTGACTCAGACTTTCGTGATTAGATGGTTATTAGTAGTTCTGATTTAAGAAACACTATTTTGTATTTGAGTAGGCTAAATTATGGCCATACCTGATCACTAACTGAAACAAAATACTTCCTTTTTCATATTAAGGAACATGCGCTTCTCTCAAGATGGAGCGACAATGGCTTTTAGGAAGAGTCAACCAGACAGGTGGTTCCGGAAGCTGTCACCAAGAGGAGAGAAGTAGAACGATTATCCGTGACGTCACGACCGTTGAGAGTACGATACAGTGCCTCGCTTTATTGCAGCCCGTTGGCGAAATGCTTGTAACATTTAACCGAACAAGTGGTGAATGTAAACTAGCCAGCAATATAACGTCTACAGAGGACGTCTATATCCGTGAAGGGTCTCCTCTAGAGAATAAGCAATGTAAGCATGGTCTTTTTATCCCTTAAAACGTCCAGGACTTTTTTTTCTTCTTCTTGTTTGTTTTTTAATGTTGTTTGTTTATTCAGATTATAACATACCTTAAAATACAGGTTTCGCCACCGTCACGCCCGAGTAGACGAGTAACACAAGATTCACTTCTCCCTACTTTAAACAGCTCATCCATCCTCAAATTGTATATAAAAACGGAAATATTTTGTCATCAGAAAAATGGCCAACCAACTGACTCATTATTATAGTCGATGTATAAGCCATAATTACTTATTATAAATTGTTTACATCTAATGGAGATAACGTCAAGTCGAACCAAGAAGATTGTCAAAATAGAAATGTTTCTAGCATTCATTTTAGGATATTAGAAATCCTTTAGATCAACAGTAAACGCTTAATGAGTTTAAACATAACCATAAAATTGACCCACTCTGTAAACTAGACAACCACAATCAACACATAATTATTTGTTTCATTGCTCTGTAACTGATAATGAACCCAGTATATCTCTTTCCATAGACTGGAAGTTGCATACTTCACATATCACATATGTCGATGTAACGTTTGTAATCTGATATCATACCGTACCAAATAGCACTCCTTTGTACCTGCTCAAGCGTCTTCGCCTGACCAAGATGGCCCGGCATCCTTTGGTCATGTCCGCTATGAAGGACTTACCTCTGTAGAAGATCCCCCGTCGAAAGACCTTCCTGTCAAAGTATGTTTCCTGCAGAAGGTACCTTAGCAGATCTATTTCCTCTTCAAAGGTCTCGCCTTATTCTCGGGGGCCTCCTCATGACATGTACTACAAAGGAACAGACTTCCTGTAATGGAGACATTCTTCAAGCCTGCCCGGAACGCGAGACAATGGATTTGCATTTTGATGGTCACCTTCCAGACCTATTTTTGATGACGGTAATCGTACGAGGAACGTTCTTCGAACCAACAAGCTAACTGACCTTTGATATTCCGATATCAAGAATCTATATTAGACTTTTGTGGTTCGTGCGCAAAATGAATCTTCTCCCAAGCAGTTACTGTCTGAAGTGGCGTGTAAATATGAAGATGGCAAGCAGCTCCTTGCGAGTAGTGCAATACTTCCTTTGAACGGGCGTTAACACCTTATTCGCATAGCTAACCACACAGGTCTGTCCCCTTGCAACTGGGATAGCTTTGTACAAAACGACACATTTGAGGTATCTGTATCCAAAATGAAAGCAATACCGGTGTCGGGGTGTGGGATTTCTTTCACATTCACTTTGATTCCCGTAAGCTTTATCCACAACTTCAAGTAATGAAGGATTACATAGTTTAACAAACATGTCATCAGTACAGGGTATCAGTCTTTAAGGTGGCCGCAGCAAGGAGACCATCCATGTCCCTATAGGGCTGTACATCTTTGTCACTCTTTGGCTTACCCACTAATTCAGCTTACGCAAACTTGAAGAATTTCTACATGTTGAAACCCCCTTTTTTTTTTTATCTTTTTTAGTTTTGCCTTTTCTTATATCATCAAAAGACAGATAAATAACACACACAAACACACACGCACACGCCTACACACACCAACAAGGCATCATCTTGGGCAATTGTCCTAATCATCGTCATCATGATTATTATCCAATCGTCGTCATCATCATCATCATCATGCTGCAACACCGTCCATCTAATAAATATCAAATATCATTATCCCAATTGACAACCATCATCATCATCATCATCACCATCACCATCATCATCATAATCATCATCATCAAACTGTAATACTATCAATCTCATAAATATCAAATGTCATTATCTCAATCATGACAATAATAATAATCATTATCATCATCATGCTGCAACACTCTCAATCTGATAAATATCAAAAATCATTATCCCAATCATGACAATCATAACCATTATCATCATCATCATGCTGCAACACTATCAATCTCATAAATATCAAATATCATCATCATCTTTATCGACATTTTCAAATCGTGTTAGTCTCCAGTGAGTTGAATAAGTCCAAGCTAACTACCGTAACCTGTGCTGCTGTATCAACAACAGATTAAAGACTCTCTGTGTAGCGAATCACCTTAGGATTAACGACATATTTTATATACAGATAAAGTAATGGCACTCTTGGTGCCCACACAGGTATCAGATTGGGTTGAGGGTGGCATATTGCCTCAGCCCCTTGGTCTGTTAAAGACACTTCAGTGGGTGAAGGAGAATGATATTTTTCCAGACAAGGGCTCTTGAACTTAGACATCCCATTGGATTGCGTTGAGATTTGGTATTTTTTATTATTTCATTTCATTTTATTTATTCACTTATTTATTTACGTATTTGTGTGGGTGTTTTTTTTTTTCAAAACTGAAGGAAGTCAAACATCACTAGATGTCATTATTAGACCCATAGTCCCCTAATTTATGTAGTTTTTGGTAAGTAGGTATCGGATTTAGAAATGTCAAAAACTGAAAAACTGAAAAGGTAGGTCACATTGACCTATTTTTACGTCTCATATCTTTTGGTCGCAAATATTTTAAAATAATGACCAAGAAACTTCCATGAACATGGAGGCCTGATGAGTAAGGGGTGGGGTCACTGTGTACATTTTCAGCATCAATTCAGCTTATAAGCTATTTAAATTAAATTCTGACTAAACGTGCTTAAAAGACCACTAAAGGGTCTATAGTGCATTTTCAGCATTCATCAATTCTTAATTCTGTCCAATTTTGGTCGAAATTGGAAACAATATGTTACGTAATTTTGTTGTTTAATGCTTATCAATGCATCTTATATTGTTGTAAACCTGCGAAACATTTTTGTTAAAGCCAACTGCAGTGAAACATGGGAAATATTGTTCGAGGTGGACGCAGACGGCAGTGTCCTTAACGGTAGCAGAGCTGATGTGCTGTCTGCCGCGATAAGAGGCGATGACATGAGGATACACCTGCCACCTGATGTTTACTTAGAGGTTGACGACATTATGATTAAAGATGGCGTCGTCTGTGCAGCTTCTCTTTTTGTTCTATCAAAGAGCAGCTGGGGCACTTTTGTGTCAAACATGTACTGGAAATTTGTCAAGGTGTGCGATCATGGGCTTGTACATTTTGGCAAGGTCTACCTTGGCAAATCAGAAAATCCATCATCTACATTGCCAATAGGCAAGCATTCCATTTGGTTTACCAGGTACGTATGCCTATGGCAAAGGTATTTATATTTGTTGATCTCACATTTTCTGATAATTCCTGCTTTAATGTGTTCCGTTATGGCATTTTAGGAGCGGTCGGTATTTTCATATAAAAACTTATCTGTAAGTATATAATTACATATACAACAGTACGTATAATTTCAAATTAGATATTAGGGTAGATAGCGAAAGACTGTCAGCAATTTATATTCAAAGTTTAGAGAACTGGATATCGGTCAATGTTATATTGTACTTACAATTATATTCAAATATCATACAGACGATTGATGCAAACAGACTCGCAGGTGAACCCTGTGTACTGTAACCATGCCAACGGATCTTCGACCTGTGGTAGCCTGTATGACCTTTTCAAGGCTGCAGAGGAGGGCGCGGGCATTAGAATGTTGGAAAACCGAAGTGGAACATCAAATTATATCTATTCTGCTGATCGCATTGAACTTATTGATGATAGTTGCGGAATAGCGTCTCAAACTGTTTGGAGAGTTGGGTCATTGCTGGGACTCTCCGATTTTAGCCAATGGTATACAAGTCCTTTCTACTGGTTTGTGGTATTGAAATCATCATTTGGTTCCAAAGAAGTTTCTCGTCCGTCCATCGGAGCTGGTACAATCTTGACACAATCGTTTGCAAATACATGCGACAATAATTGGTTTGCAGACTATTGTTGGACTCATAGCTTTTCCCACGGAAAGAATGGCGATGAAACTCTTGGTTCCAAACAAGAACTAATGGACATGTTAAACCAAGGCAGGAGGATTCGAATTGTATTTGACAGTTATGTAATGAATGCAGATAACATTGCCATTAACAACGGTATTGTCACTGCTCAGCTACTGAGCCAGGTTGTATCATCGACAGAAACTCAACAGAATGTAGGCAATGTCATATCTAAACTGGTCAGAATATCGACAAATGGAGATATATTTACAGACCTCTACCATCGTGGTACCTCCCTGAAGGCGGGGTATGATAAATCGACCACGGCTGCTCAGTGGTTTGTTGACACAAGACAATGGCGTCTAGTTCTTGGTACTGGTACAAGTGGATCTGCTATTGAAGGATCGAAGCTTGATTTAGCAAAAGCTGTTCGAGCCGGATCAAGATTGCGATGTATCGTTAAACTATCGGCTACAGAAAGACTCATCGTGACCGCAGATAACATCGAAGTGAGTACCGATGGTAACGTTGCAGCTCAGGTTTTTCGTTTGATGGAATTCGACGACAATGACACCAACTTTATTCCATTTTGGAGAATTTTGATTCTAACGACAAATAGCGAGATGAAGGAGACACGTTGGACGATCGGTGAACATCAACATAGAGGTGACAATGTAGCTAATCACCCTATGGACTGATATGTTGACTAAATTCAAGAATTTAAAATGCCAGCATTGATAGGACTGACACATCAGGCAAATTTATTTGACCATCGCTTATGTCTTGGTTACAATATTATTAATAGTATTTTTTGTGATATTACTTAATTTACGTTATAACAAACATTGTATATATCTTATGTATATATATAATTGCGAATTCATTTAGTTTTCTATCGGTTACTGTAAACATACATATTTTGGCGATAATCTTATTTTAACGGGTGTGACGCTGATATCATCCGGATAATTTGTGATTGTGCTTATTTCAATTTAAAGTATTTTGGATGCACCAATTTATTATTTCGCTAGTTTATTCAAATTAGGTATGCGCTAAAATAAGAATGCAACAAAAAGTAGCATGCTTATATATTACTTCAATCATAAGAGGACAAACGAAAGCGACAAAATACCACAGTATTGCTACATAGACTATAGCCTTGCCATATCCTATTTTATGTATTTATTGTTATCACATGTATACATAAAGTCTATCTATTGTAGTATTCTGACAATCATCAGTAGACGTAGCACATCCATGTGAAATAATACTTGATTCTATTACGCGTATAAGTCGACCGCATTATAGTACTGATATTTTTGGTGAACAGTTTTTGAATAAACCAATCATTTAAAAATGCTTATGAAAGGACCAACTATTACAAATACAAGTTTTATACCGGGAAATTGTGCAGTTCTTTCAATCAGATCGTGACTTCAGATGGTAACCTGGTGAAGAGCGCTGAGACGGAGATCAATACAGTGGTCATTTAAAAAAAATTATTGACGCCGTATTGTATCAAGTACCCATACATATGGACCTACTTGACAATTGATGTTTTTATCGGTATTTCTTGAAAGCTTTTGAGATAGCCTTTCTGTTACTTGCCTCGGTGTCCATCTCCACGTTCCGTTATGTCTACCTCAAAATGAAAAATGTCTAGTAAAACGCATATTTTAAAATGTGTCGGGAATGGAAGCAAACTATCCAAATGATAAAAGAAAATGTCTTTTTCTGTTTTAAACATAATAAGCTGTAATTTATTGAGTATATAACTGTATCATTGGTATATTAAACAATGTAACATTTATACTAAATAATTACAAAAGATAAATTTGATTTGTAATACATGCATCACATTTTTATCGTTAAGTTATGGACTTCCTTTCCTGTAAAATGCTTACAAAGACAACATTTATTCAATTACAATATAAAACTGATAAATGTCTTTAAGAACAATAACAGCACTTGTCACGTCATTCTATTGGAATATCAAAATTTACAAAAGACATTTTATAATAATACAAAACATTTACGACGATAGTTCTGTAATTATATCAACACTTACCACAGTATTTTTATTACAATATCAATACTAACAATTTTCTTTTACATTTTCAAGTCATGCCATGTTTTTTTTTAAACTTTGACCACAATATCATAAATACATTGACCTCAACGATAACAAATGACAAACATATCATATCACCTCGAAAATGACCTACGTTTTGACTGATAAAACAGATTTAACAGTTTGTTCCTTTCTAGATCAATGACAGATTAATGTTCCCGTTGATGTCGAGGACGGGATCCGTTACTGTTTCTGTTGGTTCCACTTTTGTCACTATCGCTTTGCTGGCTATCTCATCCCCCGAGTTATTGAGATCCCTGGCCTCGCCATCAAGTACTTGAATTATTTCCGGGTCATGTCCATGTTTGACCTTTTCACCAGAGCCTATCTCGGCGATGTCAGAATTAATGGCCGCTAGAGTTTCTTGGCACATGTACTTCAGCATTTTAGGATCAAAAATCACCTCTCTCTCGGCAGACAGACGTTGAGCTTTCGACCCTAAGACAGAACAATAATATATAACCTTGGTTAATTAACGATAAAAACATGCTACTTGACATACAGATCATTATTATACACAACGTTATGAAGATCTGACGTTGGCCGGTAAGGGTCATGTTCAGTTGACCTCAATGCTTACCGTACAAAGGTATATTTTAGCCAATCAAAAAGCGTCTCTAATATGCCTGTTCGGCAGTGTGTGCAAATAAAACAGGCTATCGAAACAGTTTTGAAAAAATAATTAGCCTCTGGTCTATTTGTTGTTTTGCTTCTTGAAGTTCTTCCTTTCCTTCCGGGGCATTGTTCGTTACAACAATGGAAAATCCAGAAAACTACGCATACTTTGTCCACTAAACCATATCGTTTTGGACGAGAAGTGGCTGGCGATGGGCGCAGCCATTTTAGTTTGGTTGACATTCGGGACACTCGGATATTATCTATTCAGTGGGGACAAGCCATGAGCTTTCCGAGGGAAGCAGATTCTGGCAAAATATTTCCAGTTATGAATGGTTGGTCATCTGAACATGACCCCTGACCGACCAGTCAGATCTTCATGACGTAGTGTACCATGATGATCTGTATTTCAAAGATAGTAATAGGAATAACATTGATACGTTTATTATTAAAAAGCAGTGTGTTTGAACGTAGAAATTGAAAACAAAATATAACAAAATCTAGGTCAGCACGGAGATCCTTGAAATAGTGCAGGAATAAGACCAGGCGTTCAGGAAGAGTTTGCGGCTTCTACTTAATACAGAAGGATTTTATGCAAAGAACGCCTCAACAGACGCCAGATAAATGTCTGCTTACACCCAAAGCTTTCAATTTTCATTTTTTTTTCTTTTCTTTTTTTTTAAATTAATTAAAACAAAATATTCGTGTGAAAGCATCTATAGCAGTTAGTCACGAAGTTACAGCCAGCCATGCCTCTTCCTTATATGACTGGCTGTGGTGAGGACGTTTAACAAACACAATAACAGCCATTTGGGCAATGATGTTGAAAAAAGTAAATGTTTACGATATTTTAGTATCAACAAAAATTAAACATTTGTTGTGTTATTAGTCTGATTGAATCCTCACATTAGCGAGAGAGTAGCATTAACCAATGTTTTACACAAATAAATGCACTTAAACACTTACCGATGTCAAACGTCTGTGAGCCAACCATGTCTGGGTCTGTTGACTTGCCGGGGAGGTAACTGGCGTTGTCACAGTGTAATATATCTGCCATAGTGCTGAACCCCTCACCGCTTTGTACAGCGTTTCGCACAAAGTAATTGCCGCTGAACTGAAACCGACCAATTTCATAGGGTTATATATGAAATATTATTTCATGGCCATGAATGAGCGATGTGGCAAAGCCTGGGCATTGGTAAAGCATATAACCTTCTAGTTGAGAACACGCTTGTTTGTTAAAAGATTGAAGAATAACACAGAAGCGAATTGCACATCTAAATATAGTTTTATTAAATCATAAAAGTATTGTCGAATAATTAACATTAAAGCATATATTCGTTCGATAGACTAATTGCTTAATTAATAAAATAAAAATAACAGAGAATACCAACATAAAAACAAAATAATAATTCTAAATCAAAATCGGAAAAACGAAGGCAAAAGCAAAACATGAACAAAAAATCTAGATCTGCACGGAGAACCTTAAAATAGTACAGGAAGAATAAGACCAGAAGTTCAGAAAGAGTTAGCGTCTTCTGCTTCATACAGAAGGATTTATGCAAAGTTAACGCATAACAGACTGAGAGGCCAGAAAATGCCTGCTTACACCCAATGTTTTAACCTACCTGCTCTGTGTCAGGGTCGAAGAGAACCCCTCTAAGGACTCCGTCCAGCTCCTTATTCTGTAACTCAAGTCTTTAGATGTAGTTCTGTTGTCTTACTAGAATCATCTTCAGCTCAGCTATCTGTTGGTATAAATCAGTATTATGATAATAGTGCTTTCGGCCTTTTGGGTCAAACATCCTTCTTCTCCATATACGGATTTCCATAGTTTGATCTCATTTGAAGTAACACATTTTTTTCATAAATAGATAAGTTTCTAAGTACGCTGCAACATTTTAATGACTTCTAAACTTTAAACTGCACAGATGACAAGTGGTTGATAAATTGTTGTGCAAACTTCCACATACTAATGTTCAGGTTTATCTGAACGGCTGCATTTTAAACAACCAGGTTCAGCTCAACCTCCGTTCTAGTCATCATTGCAACGAAATTTGGTGACATTTCATTTCACTTATAAGCAGGTTTGAAGGGAAATATGTTACAAATATTATGGGGTAATCTTGATAGATTCATAAACATGAAATATTTTGGGGGAAATAAGATACACAACTACATGCTACAGTTGGGAGCAAACTAAACTTGGTAGTCTAGTGCACTTCAGTGCACTACAAAAGTTAACTCCAGTTAACATCGTAGTGCACTTGAGTTCACATCGTAGTGCACTGGAGTTAACATCGTAGTGCACTAGAGTTAACACTGTAGTGCACTGGAGTGAACATCGTAGTGCACTTGAGTTCACATCGTAGTGCAATCGAGTCAATACATACAAAGTATTTGATATACAATGCATAATCTCTTGAACATATAAATGTTTCATTAAAACAAAATTTCAAAAATATATATACAGGGACTAGTCCATGTATATTGTGTGTGTTCATGATGGTGTGTACATTTTACTTTTATTTCAGATATGTTTATTACATGTATATAAGTATAATACATGTCACGTATTGGTAAATAGAATATACACAAAAACTGACAAAATACAGGTATCATATTACATCAATTCCATCCATTAATTCCACCCATTACATCCATGCATTTACACTAAATTAAGATTAATTATAATTAAGGAAGCATGGAAAATACCAGTTTTGGAATTAAAATTAAATCGATCAACATCAAGCAATATTGATTCTGCCTTCATTGAGTTATATATTGTACATGCAACATAAATGTTATAGTTTGTATACCGTCAGGTATATAAGTCTTTCCAGACCAGGTAAATCACACAAAATGGGATTATGATTGTTATTTTGTTGAAAGGTGTGAAAACACAGCTGAGGAATCTGGCACAAGGAGTCCAGCTGTTCTGGGCATGGCCAAAGGGCATTAAGCTTAATGAAGGGTTTACCTGTACAGGTACTGTACTAGTCATGCATGGCTACCCCTCCCCTAAACACTCATGTAATTATATATAATCAGTCCCCAATCTAATTTTTATCGTATGTACCTAATAAGTGTATAAATTAGTTTCCCCGTTAAAATTATTGATTATTATTGAGAAATAAAAATACTGGTTTGCAAGTTTATATAATTTTATAATAAGACTTTCGAGATAATATTATAAAGGTTTTTAAAATCCAAATAAAAACTTTTGAGTTTACCTGTCGTTTTGATAAGTGTCACCAAGCTGTGTGTATTAGAGTATGGGTCAAATCCAAGTGTCAAAAATTATAGTTACAGTCATGCTAGACCGAATGTCTGCATCGACTAGATCTTAAAAATAGTAGGTAAAACAAATATGTTTATAATTTGATTACTTTTTTCATTACTTATAACATTATTATATTTATAAGATTATAAACAAATGAAATTTTTTTTTTTCAAATGTCTATGGAGGTTAATTACTTATCATTATTATTTTGCTGAAATGATTGATTACAAAATGTTGCATTTGACTGACCACTTTTACATGGAATTTACCTGGACCATACAAGACCAAGGTGTGAAAATTGATCTCTTGGTTAGACCTTACCTGTAATTATCCCCTATTGTTCTACTCTCACACCTGTAGTCTCACCTGACTAAGAAAATACTTTACCTGTATCGTAGTTCAGAATGTCTTACCTGGTAAACGCTGGGTGTCGTATATTGATCAATAAGAATGCACATTTATTAATACTTACATTTAAAGTAGGATTATTCACTTTGACTTTCTTTTTTGGTGGGGGAGATGGGCACAACAAGGTACAACCGAGAAGCCACAGGGAGATTAACTTGTTACTCAGTTTGAACTGTTTTCATAATTATGTAACGCGACTCAACTTAATACAGTTCTGTGAACAGTATACAATAGTAAACAGTGCTTGGTCAATTGTTTCATATTTTGTATCTGCACAGTGCAGTAAACAAAATTGTTTTTGTTTTCACTGAATTTTCAGTTTCATTATTTAAATGACAATCAAAATGCAGTATTGCTAATTAGTATATGGATGAAATCTAAAATGATTTCTCATTTTATAACAAACATGGCTTTCAATGGAGATTACTTATATATATTTAATTAGGTACTCCTTAATTGATTAATAATTTATATTTCATGAATATAACTATAATTATAACATTGTATGTGAAGGTTTCAGGAAAATAAATTAATTTGTTTGTTTATCTTATATCAAACAAGTAATTGATGGCTTTCAATGGAGATTACTTAATATGTATACATAATTATAGGTACGGAGTCTGAAGGTTAATATACAACACATCAAATCATGTGGAGGTACGGACAAAAGCCCCGGGGGGGCTTTCGTCCGGAGGTGCTTTTGTCCTAGGGGCTAATGTCCGGGGGGGGGGGGGGGGGGGGGAGGGGCTAATGTCCGGGGTGGTTTTGTCCTACAATCATATAGCTCATAACAACATTTACCCAAGAACTAAAGTGCACATCATAGTGCACTTGGGTTAACATTGTAGTGCACTGGAGTTAACATCGTAGTGCACTGGAGTTAACATTGTAGTGCACTGGAGTTAACATCGTAGTGAACTCAAGTGCACTACGATGTTTAGTCTAGTGCACTACGTTGTTCACTACGTGTGCACTACGAAGTGCACTTGGTACCAAGTTTAGTTTGCTCCCAACTGTATGATACTGATCAAACTAATCATATTGTGTTGAAATAAATGCAGTAGTTTAGGAGGAATTGACCACAAAATAGTTATTTTTTAACAAAGGTTCAAAGATTAATCAAATAAAACGAGGTCCGAATAAAATATCAAAACAATTTAACACACAATCTATTAACATTACATGGTATAGTCCGACCAGAATGAGCTGTCGTGTTGAACTTTGATTAGCATATTGGTTACAGACGGGTCTATAGTCATTTAGGGGAAATGGGTGCTTTGTATATATGCATGTATATCTGTTAGTTGTTTATAATGTAACAAACCTTTAATATATCATCAGCTGCATTATTTGTATTTATACTGGTCTAGATTTAGCGACAAAACTGTTAACATGTGAACAATTGATCGCATAGTTACTTGAATATGTGTTACCCATGCATCAAAAGTAAATGATACAATCCCTGTGTTGTCAATATAAAATTGTAACAAAAACGGATGGTCCAAAACAGCACCCTGCTGGACACAGTAGTATTCCGTATCAATATATTTTGTTAACACACCTGTGCAATCATGGAACTACCCACTTTGAATATTCCACAAAAAGGTCAACGCGACAGGTCATTCTAGTTTACCTATATATGTTTAAACTTTCTGTAAATATTTGGACAAGGAATGTCAATGATTGGTCATAAGTTCAATAAAAAGGGCCCGAATGACAGAAATGTGTCCAGATGCACAATTCCAGGGTAAAGTGTTGATATGTATAACATAGCATTGGAATCGGCCACAAGTAATCAACCTGTTTGTCCGGACAATTCCCCCTTAAACTTAGTTTAAGGGGGAATTGTCCGGACAAACAGGTTAATTCAAGTAACGACAACCCCAACCTACTTCGTTTATAGAGTATAACCTCGAGACACCCAACTCGAGCTATATATAGAACATAATATATACCTCATTTTAGATTGACATATTGCAAGACTCATCTTGAGAGGTGTATATATGATGAGATGAGACTACTCGTGAGATATATCTGGCTATTTACCTTCAGCTGTCTGGAGAAATCCAGTGCCATCGCATGTTCCTGGTCACATCGCCTTTTCTGAAGAATATCCACCAAAATATTGTCTACATTGTCCAGGGTTTTAACGAGTTCGGACTTTCGGAGAAGTCTATCACCAACTGCAAAAATGATAACTTTTAGCTTAGTGGCAAAACGTATGTTTGTTTCGTGGTTTTATATTTGAATTTATACTGCAGCTAGCGCGCTTCATTAAATTTGCATTTGTCCAGCTGGCATTCATAGCTTCCAATTGACAGCAGTTCAATGCGTGAATAAAGACTAGCGACCAGTGAGACTCCAACAAATTATAACAATCAAAACCCGAGAAGAAATAGAAGAAAAGAAAGAAAGGAAAAGCCAAAGAGATATCCATTGTGGTATTGGGAACATGGGAGCAGCTACAGGTCAGTTGCGATCTCCGCTTTGTCCCCTGAGAAGAAGTCAAGGAGAAGAGAAGAAATCCTTGATTCTTCCTGGGAACGGGTGGGGGTGGGGGAGGGGGGGGGGGGGGGGGGGGGGGGGGGTGAAGGAGAATGATATGTTTTTCCAGACGAGGGCTCTTGAACTTAGACATCCCATTGGATTGCGTTGAGATTTGGTATTTTTTATTATTTCATTTTATTTTATTTATTCACCTATTTATTTATGTATTTGTGTGGGTGTTTTTTTTCAAAACTGAAGGAAGTCAAACATCACTAGATGTCATTATTAGACCCATAGTCCCCTTATTTATGTAGTTTTTGGTAAGTAGGTATCGGATTTAGAAATGTCAAAAACTGAAAAACTGAAAAGGTAGGTCACATTGACCTATTTTTACGTCTCATATCTTTTGGTCGCAAATATTTTAAAATAATGACCAAGAAACTTCCATGAACAAGGAGGCCTGATGAGTAAGGGGTAGGGTCACTGTGTACATTTTCAGAATCAATTCAGCTTATAAGCTATTTAAATTAAATTCTGACTAAACGTGCTAAAAAGACCACAAAAGGATCTATAGTGCATTTTCAGCATTCATCAATTCTTAATTCTGTCCAATTTTGGTCGAAATTGGAAACAAAATGTTACGTAATTTTGTTGTTTAATGCTTATCAATGCATCTTATATTGTTGTACAGCTGCGAAACATTTTTGTTAAAGCCAACTGCAGTGAAACATGGGAAATATTGTTCGAGGTGGACGCAGACGGCAGTGTTCTTAACGGTAGCAGAGCTGATGTGCTGTCTGCCGCGATAAGAGGCGATGACATGAGGATACACCTGCCACCTGATGTTTACTTAGAGGTTGACGACATTATGATTAAAGATGGCGTCGTCTGTGCAGCTTCTCTTTTTGTTCTATCAAAGAGCAGCTGGGGCACTTTTGTGTCAAATATGTACTGGAAATTTGTCAAGGTGTGCGATCATGGGCTTGTACATTTTGGCAAGGTCTACCTTGGCAAATCAGAAAATCCGTCATCTACATTGCCAATAGGCAAGCATTCCATTTGGTTTACCAGGTACGTATGCCTATGGCAAAGGTATCTGTATTTGTTGATCTCACATTTTCTGATAATTCCTGCTTTAATGTGTTCCGTTATGGCATTTTAGGAGCGGTCGGTATTTTCATATAAAAACTTATCTGTAAGTATATAATTACATATACAACAGTACGTATAATTTCAAATTATATATTAGGGTAGATAGCGAAAGACTGTCAGCAATTTATATTCAAAGTTTAGAGAACTGGATATCGGTCAATGTTATATTGTACTTACAATTATATTCAAATATCATACAGACCATTGATGCAAACAGACTCGCAGGTGAACCCTGTGTACTGTAACCATGCCAACGGATCTTCGACCTGTGGTAGCCTGTATGACCTTTTCAAGGCTGCAGAGGAGGGCGCGGGCATTAGAATGTTGGAAAACCGAAGTGGAACATCAAATTATATTTATTCTGCTGATCGCATTGAACTTACTGACGATAGTTGTGGAATAGCGTCTCAAACTGTTTGGAGAGTTGGGTCATTGCTGGGACTCTCCGATTTTAGCCAATGGTATACAAGTCCTTTCTACTGGTTTGTGGTATTGAAATCATCATTTGGTTCCAAAGAAGTTTCTCGTCCGTCCATCGGAGCTGGTACAATCTTGACACAATCGTTTGCAAATACATGCGACAATAATTGGTTTGCAGACTATTGTTGGACTCATAGCTTTTCCCACGGAAAGAATGGCGATGAAACTCTTGGTTCCAAACAAGAACTACTGGACATGATAAACCAAGGCAGGAGGGTTCGAATTGTATTTGACAGTTATGCAATGAATGCAGATAACATTGCCATTAACAACGGTATTGTCACTGCTCAGCTACTGAGCCAGGTTGTATCATCGACAGAAACTCAACAGAATGTAGGCAATGTCATATCTAAACTGGTCAGAATATCGACAAATGGAGATATATTTACAGACCTCTACCATCGTGGTACCTCCCTGAAGGCGGTGTATGATAAATCGACCACGGCTGCTCAGTGGTTTGTTGACACAAGACAATGGCGTCTTGTTCTTGGTACTGGTACAAGTGGATCTGCTATTGAAGGATCGAAGCTTGATTTAGCAAAAGCTGTTCGAGCCGGATCAAGATTGCGATGTATCGTTAAACTATCGGCTACAGAAAGACTCATCGTGACCGCAGATAACATTGAAGTGAGTACCGATGGTAACGTTGCAGCTCAGGTTTTTCGTTTGATGGAATTCGACGACAATGACACCAACTTTATTCCATTTTGGAGAATTTTGATTCTAACGACAAATGGCGAGATGAAGGAGACACGTTGGACGATCGGTGAACATCAACATAGAGGTGACAATGTAGCTAATCACCCTATGGACTGGTATGTTGACTAAATTCAAGATTTTAAAATGTCAGCATTGATAGGACTGACACATCAGGCAAATTTATTTGACCATCGCTTATGTCTTGGTTACAATATTATTAATAGTATTTTTTGTGATATTACTTAATTTACGTTATAACAAACATTGTATATATCTTATGTATATATATAATTGCGAATTCCTTTAGTTTTCTATCGGTTACTGTAAACATACATATTTTGGCGATAATCTTATTTTAACGGGTGTCACGCTGATACCATCCGGATAATTTGTGATTGTGCTTATTTCAATTTAAAGTATTTTGGATGCACCAATTTATTATTTCGCTAGTTTATTCAAATTAGGTATGCGCTAAAATAAGAATGCAACAAAAAGTAGCATGCTTATATATTACTTCAATCATAAGAGGACAAACGAAAGCGACAAAATACCACAGTATTGCTACATAGACTATAGCCTTGCCATATCCTATTTTATGTATTTATTGTTATCACATGTATACATAAAGTCTATCTATTGTAGTATTCTGACAATCATCAGTAGACGTAACACATCCATGTGAAATAATGCTTGATTCTATTACGCGTATAAGTCGACCGCATTATAGTACTGATATTTTTGTTGAACAGTTTTTGAATAAACCAATCATTTAAAAATGCTTATGAAAGGACCAACTATTACAAATAAAAGTTTTATACCGGGAAATTGTGCAGTTCTTTCAATCAGATCGTGACGTCAGATGGTAACCTGGTGAAGAGCGCTGAGACGGAGATCAATACAGGGGTCATTTAAAAAAAATTATTGACGCCGTATTGTATCAAGTACCCATACATATGGACCTACTTGACAATTGATGTTTTTATCGGTATTTCTTGAAAGCTTTTGAGATAGCCTTTCTGTTACTTGCCTCGGTGTCCATCTCCACGTTCCGTTATGTCTACCTCAAAATGAAAAATGTCTAGTAAAACGCATATTTTAAAATGTGTCGGGAATGGAAGCAAACTATCCAAATGATAAAAGAAAATGTCTTTTTCTGTTTTAAACATAATAAGCTGTAATTTATTGAGTATATAACTGTATCATTGGTATATTAAACAATGTAACATTTATACTAAATAATTACAAAAGATAAATTTGATTTGTAATACATGCATCACATTTTTATCGTTAAGTTATGGACTTCCTTTCCTGTACAATGCTTACAAAGACAACATTTATTCAATTACAATATAAAACTGATAAATGTCTTTAAGAACAATAACAGCACTTGTCACGTCATTCTATTGGAATATCAAAATTTACAAAAGACATTTTATAATAATACAAAACATTTACGACGATAGTTCTGTAATTATATCAACACTTACCACAGTATTTTTATTACAATATCAATACTAACAATTTTCTTTTACATTTTCAAGTCATGCCATGTTTTTTTTTAAACTTTGACCACAATATCATAAATACATTGACCTCAACGATAACAAATGACAAACATATCATATCACCTCGAAAATGACCTACGTTTTGACTGATAAAACAGATTTAACAGTTTGTTCCTTTCTAGATCAATGACAGATTAATGTTCCCGTTGATGTCGAGGACGGGATCCGTTGCTGTTTCTGTTGGTTCCACTTTTGTCACTATCGCTTTGCTGGCTATCTCATCCCCCGAGTTATTGAGATCTCTGGCCTCGCCATCAAGTACTTGAATTATTTCCGGGTCATGTCCATGTTTGACCTTTTCACCAGAGCCTATCTCGGCGATGTCAGAATTAATGGCCGCTAGAGTTTCTTGGCACATGTACTTCAGCATTTTAGGATCAAATATTACCTCTCTCTCGGCAGACAGACGTTGAGCTTTCGACCCTTAGACAGAACAATAAAATATAACCTTGGTTAATTAACGATAAAAACATGCTACTTGACATACAGATCATTATTATACACAACGTTATGAAGATCTGACGTTGGCCGGTAAGGGTCATGTTCAGTTGACCTCAATGCTTACCGTACAAAGGTATATTTTAGCCAATCAAAAAGCGTCTCCAATATGCCTGTTCGGCAGTGTGTGCAAATAAAACAGGCTATCGAAACAGTTTTGAAAAAATAATTAGCCTCTGGTCTATTTGTTGTTTTGCTTCTTCCTTTCCTTCCGGGGCATTGTTCGTTACAACAATGAAAAATCCAGAAAACTACGCATACTTTGTCCACTAAACCATATCGTTTTGGACGAGAAGTGGCTGGCGATGGGCGCAGCCATTTTAGTTTGGTTGACATTCGGGACACTCGGATATTATCTATTCAGTGGGGACAAGCCATGAGCTTTCCGAGGGAAGCAGAGTCTGGCAAAATATTTCAAGTTATGAATGGTTGGTCATCTGAACACGACCCCTGACCGACCAGTCAGATCTTCATGACGTAGTGTACCATGATGATCTGTATTTCAAAGATAGTAATAGGAATAACATTGATACGTTTATTATTAAAAAGCAGTGTTTTTGAACGTAGAAATTGAAAACCAAATATTAAAAAAATCTAGGTCAGCACGGATATCCTTGAAATAGTACAGGAAGAATAAGACCAGGCGTTCAGAAAGAGTTTGCGTCTTCTACTTAATACAGAAGGATTTTATGCAAAGAACGCCTCAACAGACGCCAGATAAATGTCTGCTTACACCCAAAACTTTCAATTTTCTTCTTTTTTTCTTTCCTTTTTTAAAATTAATTAAAAAAAAATATTCGTGTGAAAGCATCTATAGCAGTTAGTCACGAAATTACAACCAACCATGCCTCTTCCTTATATGACTGGCTGTGGTGAGGACGTTTAACAAACACAATAACAGCCATTTGGGCAATGATGTTGAAAAAAGTAAATGTTTACGATATTTTAGTATCAACAAAAATTAAACATTTGTTGTGTTATTAGTCTGATTGAATCCTCACATTAGCGAGAGAGTAGCATTAACCAATGTTTTAAACAAATAAATACACTTAAACACTTACCGATGTCAAACGTCTGTGAGCCAACCATGTCTGGGTCTGTTGACTTGCCGGGGAGGTAACTGGCGTTGTCACAGTGTAATATATCTGCCATAGTGCTGAACCCCTCACCACTTTGTACAGCGTTTCGCACAAAGTAATTGCCGCTGAACTGAAACCGACCAATTTCATAGGGTTATATATGAAATATTATTTCATGGCCATGAATGAGCGATGTGGCAAAGCCTGGGCATTGGTAAAGCATATAACCTTCTAAGATTGAACAATAACACAAAAGCGAATTGCACATCTAAATATAGTTTTATTAAATCATAAAAGTATTGTCGAATAATTAACATTAAAGCATATATTCGTTCGATAGACTAATTGCTTAATTAATAAAATAAAAATAACAGAGAATACCAACATAAAAACAAAATAATAATTCTAACTCCAATTCGTTGAAACGAAGGGAAAAACCGACATAATAACAAAATCATAATTCTAAATCAAAATCGGAAAAACGAAGGCAAAAGCAAAACATGAACAAAAAATCTAGATCTGCACGGAGAACCTTAAAATAGTACAGGAAGAATAAGACCAGAAGTTCAGAAAGAGTTAGCGTCTTCTGCTTCATACAGAAGGATTTATGCAAAGTTAACGCATAACAGACTGAGAGGCCAGAAAATGCCTGCTTACACCCAATGTTTTAACCTACCTGCTCTGTGTCAGGGTCGAAGAGAACCCCTCTAAGGACTCCGTCCAGCTCCTTATTCTGTAACTCAAGTCTTTGGATGTAGCTCTGTTGTCTTACTAGAATCATCTTCAGCTCAGCTATCTGTTGGTATAAATCAGTATTATGATAATAGTGCTTTCGGCCTTTTGGGTCAAACATCCTTCTTCTCCATATACGGATTTCCATAGTTTGATCTCATTTGAAGTAACACATTTTTTTCATAAATAGATAAGTTTCTAAGTACGCTGCAACATTTTAATGACTGCTAAACTTTAAACTGCACAGATGACAAGTGGTTGATAAATTGTTGTGCAAACTTCCACATACTAATGTTCAGGTTTATCTGAACGGCTGCATTTTGACCAACCAGGTTCAGCTCAACCTCCGTTCTAGTCATCATTGCAACGAAATTTGGTGACATTTCATTTCACTTATAAGCAGGTTTGAAGGAAAATATGTTACAAATTTATATTATGGGGTAATCTTGATAGATTCATAAACATGACATATTTTGGGGGAAATAAGATACACAACTACATGCTATGATACTGATCAAACTAATCATATTGTGTTGAAATAAATGCAGTAGTTTAGGAAGAATTGACCACAAAATAATTATTTTTTAACAAAGGTTCAAAGATTAATCAAATTCGGGTTCCGAATGAAATTATTACATTCTTTTTGATGAGCCTGTTTTCACCATAAGACATAGATTTATTTATATCAATTCAATCATGAAAATTTAACACACAATATATCAACATTACATGGTATAGTCCGTTCAGAATGACCTGTCGTGTTGATTACAGACGAGTCTATAGTCATTTAGGGGAAATAGGTGCTTTGTATATATACATGTATATATGTTAGTTTTTTTTATAATGTAACAAACCATATCATCAGCTGCATCATTTGTATTTATACTGGTCTAGATTTAGCGGCAAAACTGTTAAGATGTGAACAATTGATCACATAGTTACTTGAATATGTGTTACCCATGCATCAAAAGTAAATGATACAATCCCTGTATTGTCAATATAAAATTGTAACAAAAACGGATGGTCCAAAACAGCACCCTGCTGGACACAGTAGTATTCCGTATCAATATATTTTGTTAACACACCTGTGCAATCATGGAACTACCCACTTTGAATATTCCACAAAAAGGTCAACGCGACAGGTCATTCTAGTTTACCTATATATGTTCAAACTTTCTGTAAATATTTGGACAAGGAATGTCAATGATTGGTCATAAGTTCAATAAAAAGGGCCCGAATGACAGAAATGTGTCCAGATGCACAATTCCAGGGTAAAGTGTTGATATGTATAACATAGCATTGGAATCGGCCACAAGTAATCAACCTGTTTGTCCGGACAATTCCCCCTTAAACTTAGTTTAAGGGGGAATTGTCCGGACAAACAGGTTAATTCAAGTAACGACAACCCCAACCTACTTCGTTTATAGAGTATAACCTCGAGACACCCAACTCGAGCTATATATAGAACATAATATATACCTCATTTTAGATTGACATATTGCAAGACTCATCTTGAGAGGTGTATATATGATGAGATGAGACTACTCGTGAGATATATCTGGCTATTTACCTTCAGCTGTCTGGAGAAATCCAGTGCCATCGCATGTTCCTGGTCACATCGCCTTTTCTGAAGAATATCCACCAAAATATTGTCTACATTGTCCAGGGTTTTAACGAGTTCGGACTTTCGGAGAAGTCTATCACCAACTGCAAAAATGATAACTTTTAGCTTAGTGGCAAAACGTATGTTTGTTTCGTGGTTTTATATTTGAATTTATACTGCAGCTAGCGCGCTTCATTAAATTTGCATTTGTCCAGCTGGCATTCATAGCTTCCAATTGACAGCAGTTCAATGCGTGAATAAAGACTAGCGACCAGTGAGACTCCAACAAATTATAACAATCAAAACCCGAGAAGAAATAGAAGAAAAGAAAGAAAGGAAAAGCCAAAGAGATATCCATTGTGGTATTGGGAACATGGGAGCAGCTACAGGTCAGTTGCGATCTCCGCTTTGTCCCCTGAGAAGAAGTCAAGGAGAAGAGAAGAAATCCTTGATTCTTCCTGGGAACGGGTGGGGGTGGGGGAGGGGGGGGGGGGGGGGGTGAAGGAGAATGATATGTTTTTCCAGACGAGGGCTCTTGAACTTAGACATCCCATTGGATTGCGTTGAGATTTGGTATTTTTTATTATTTCATTTTATTTTATTTATTCACCTATTTATTTATGTATTTGTGTGGGTGGTTTTTTTCAAAACTGAAGGAAGTCAAACATCACTAGATGTCATTATTAGACCCATAGTCCCCTTATTTATGTAGTTTTTGGTAAGTAGGTATCGGATTTAGAAATGTCAAAAACTGAAAAACTGAAAAGGTAGGTCACATTGACCTATTTTTACGTCTCATATCTTTTGGTCGCAAATATTTTAAAATAATGACCAAGAAACTTCCATGAACAAGGAGGCCTGATGAGTAAGGGGTAGGGTCACTGTGTACATTTTCAGAATCAATTCAGCTTATAAGCTATTTAAATTAAATTCTGACTAAACGTGCTAAAAAGACCACAAAAGGGTCTATAGTGCATTTTCAGCATTCATCAATTCTTAATTCTGTCCAATTTTGGTCGAAATTGGAAACAATATGTTACGTAATTTTGTTGTTTAATGCTTATCAATGCATCTTATATTGTTGTACAGCTGCGAAACATTTTTGTTAAAGCCAACTGCAGTGAAACATGGGAAATATTGTTCGAGGTGGACGCAGACGGCAGTGTTCTTAACGGTAGCAGAGCTGATGTGCTGTCTGCCGCGATAAGAGGCGATGACATGAGGATACACCTGCCACCTGATGTTTACTTAGAGGTTGACGACATTATGATTAAAGATGGCGTCGTCTGTGCAGCTTCTCTTTTTGTTCTATCAAAGAGCAGCTGGGGCACTTTTGTGTCAAATATGTACTGGAAATTTGTCAAGGTGTGCGATCATGGGCTTGTACATTTTGGCAAGGTCTACCTTGGCAAATCAGAAAATCCGTCATCTACATTGCCAATAGGCAAGCATTCCATTTGGTTTACCAGGTACGTATGCCTATGGCAAAGGTATCTATATTTGTTGATCTCACATTTTCTGATAATTCCTGCTTTAATGTGTTCCGTTATGGCATTTTAGGAGCGGTCGGTATTTTCATATAAAAACTTATCTGTAAGTATATAATTACATATACAACAGTACGTATAATTTCAAATTATATATTAGGGTAGATAGCGAAAGACTGTCAGCAATTTATATTCAAAGTTTAGAGAACTGGATATCGGTCAATGTTATATTGTACTTACAATTATATTCAAATATCATACAGACCATTGATGCAAACAGACTCGCAGGTGAACCCTGTGTACTGTAACCATGCCAACGGATCTTCGACCTGTGGTAGCCTGTATGACCTTTTCAAGGCTGCAGAGGAGGGCGCGGGCATTAGAATGTTGGAAAACCGAAGTGGAACATCAAATTATATTTATTCTGCTGATCGCATTGAACTTACTGACGATAGTTGTGGAATAGCGTCTCAAACTGTTTGGAGAGTTGGGTCATTGCTGGGACTCTCCGATTTTAGCCAATGGTATACAAGTCCTTTCTACTGGTTTGTGGTATTGAAATCATCATTTGGTTCCAAAGAAGTTTCTCGTCCGTCCATCGGAGCTGGTACAATCTTGACACAATCGTTTGCAAATACATGCGACAATAATTGGTTTGCAGACTATTGTTGGACTCATAGCTTTTCCCACGGAAAGAATGGCGATGAAACTCTTGGTTCCAAACAAGAACTACTGGACATGATAAACCAAGGCAGGAGGGTTCGAATTGTATTTGACAGTTATGCAATGAATGCAGATAACATTGCCATTAACAACGGTATTGTCACTGCTCAGCTACTGAGCCAGGTTGTATCATCGACAGAAACTCAACAGAATGTAGGCAATGTCATATCTAAACTGGTCAGAATATCGACAAATGGAGATATATTTACAGACCTCTACCATCGTGGTACCTCCCTGAAGGCGGGGTATGATAAATCGACCACGGCTGCTCAGTGGTTTGTTGACACAAGACAATGGCGTCTTGTTCTTGGTACTGGTACAAGTGGATCTGCTATTGAAGGATCGAAGCTTGATTTAGCAAAAGCTGTTCGAGCCGGATCAAGATTGCGATGTATCGTTAAACTATCGGCTACAGAAAGACTCATCGTGACCGCAGATAACATCGAAGTGAGTACCGATGGTAACGTTGCAGCTCAGGTTTTTCGTTTGATGGAATTCGACGACAATGACACCAACTTTATTCCATTTTGGAGAATTTTGATTCTAACGACAAATGGCGAGATGAAGGAGACACGTTGGACGATCGGTGAACATCAACATAGAGGTGACAATGTAGCTAATCACCCTATGGACTGGTATGTTGACTAAATTCAAGATTTTAAAATGTCAGCATTGATAGGACTGACACATCAGGCAAATTTATTTGACCATCGCTTATGTCTTGGTTACAATATTATTAATAGTATTTTTTGTGATATTACTTAATTTACGTTATAACAAACATTGTATATATCTTATGTATATATATAATTGCGAATTCCTTTAGTTTTCTATCGGTTACTGTAAACATACATATGTTGGCGATAATCTTATTTTAACGGGTGTCACGCTGATACCATCCGGATAATTTGTGATTGTGCTTATTTCAATTTAAAGTATTTTGGATGCACCAATTTATTATTTCGCTAGTTTATTCAAATTAGGTATGCGCTAAAATAAGAATGCAACAAAAAGTAGCATGCTTATATATTACTTCAATCATAAGAGGACAAACGAAAGCGACAAAATACCACAGTATTGCTACATAGACTATAGCCTTGCCATATCCTATTTTATGTATTTATTGTTATCACATGTATACATAAAGTCTATCTATTGTAGTATTCTGACAATCATCAGTAGACGTAGCACATCCATGTGAAATAATACTTGATTCTATTACGCGTATAAGTCGACCGCATTATAGTACTGATATTTTTGGTGAACAGTTTTTGAATAAACCAATCATTTAAAAATGCTTATGAAAGGACCAACTATTACAAATACAAGTTTTATACCGGGAAATTGTGCAGTTCTTTCAATCAGATCGTGACTTCAGATGGTAACCTGGTGAAGAGCGCTGAGACGGAGATCAATACAGTGGTCATTTAAAAAAAATTATTGACGCCGTATTGTATCAAGTACCCATACATATGGACCTACTTGACAATTGATGTTTTTATCGGTATTTCTTGAAAGCTTTTGAGATAGCCTTTCTGTTACTTGCCTCGGTGTCCATCTCCACGTTCCGTTATGTCTACCTCAAAATGAAAAATGTCTAGTAAAACGCATATTTTAAAATGTGTCGGGGAATGGAAGCAAACTATCCAAATGATAAAAGAAAATGTCTTTTCTGTTTTAAACATAATAAGCTGTAATTTATTGAGTATACAACTGTATCATTGGTATATTAAACAATGTAACATTTATACTAAATAATTACAAAAGATAAATTTGATTTGTAATACATGCATCACATTTTTATCGTTAAGTTATGGACTTCCTTTCCTGTACAATGCTTACAAAGACAACATTTATTCAATTACAATATAAAACTGATAAATGTCTTTTAAGAACAATAACAGCACTTGTCACGTCATTCTATTGGAATATCAAAATTTACAAAAGACATTTTATAATAATACAAAACATTTACGACGATAGTTCTGTAATTATATCAACACTTACCACAGTATTTTTATTACAATATCAATACTAACAATTTTCTTTTACATTTTCAAGTCATGCCATGTTTTTTTTTTAAACTTTGACCACAATATCATAAATACATTGACCTCAACGATAACAAATGACAAACATATCATATCACCTCGAAAATGACCTACGTTTTGACTGATAAAACAGATTTAACAGTTTGTTCCTTTCTAGATCAATGACAGATTAATGTTCCCGTTGATGTCGAGGACGGGATCCGTTGCTGTTTCTGTTGGTTCCACTTTTGTCACTATCGCTTTGCTGGCTATCTCATCCCCCGAGTTATTGAGATCCCTGGCCTCGCCATCAAGTACTTGAATTATTTCCGGGTCATGTCCATGTTTGACCTTTTCACCAGAGCCTATCTCGGCGATGTCAGAATTAATGGCCGCTAGAGTTTCTTGGCACATGTACCTCAGCATTTTAGGATCAAATATCACCTCTCTCTCGGCAGACAGACGTTGAGCTTTCGACCCTTAGACAGAACAATAAAATATAATCTTGGTTAATTAACGATAAAAACATGCTACTTGACATACAGATCATTATTATACACAACGTTATGAAGATCTGACGTTGGCCGGTAAGGGTCATGTTCAGTTGACCTCAATGCTTACCGTACAAAGGTATATTTTAGCCAATCAAAAAGCGTCTCCAATATGCCTGTTCGGCAGTGTGTGCAAATAAAACAGGCTATCGAAACAGTTTTGAAAAAATAATTAGCCTCTGGTCTATTTGTTGTTTTGCTTCTTCCTTTCCTTCCGGGGCATTGTTCGTTACAACAATGAAAAATCCAGAAAACTACGCATACTTTGTCCACTAAACCATATCGTTTTGGACGAGAAGTGGCTGGCGATGGGCGCAGCCATTTTAGTTTGGTTGACATTCGGGACACTCGGATATTATCTATTCAGTGGGGACAAGCCATGAGCTTTCCGAGGGAAGCAGAGTCTGGCAAAATATTTCAAGTTATGAATGGTTGGTCATCTGAACACGACCCCTGACCGACCAGTCAGATCTTCATGACGTAGTGTACCATGATGATCTGTATTTCAAAGATAGTAATAGGAATAACATTGATACGTTTATTATTAAAAAGCAGTGTTTTTGAACGTAGAAATTGAAAACCAAATATTAAAAAAAATCTAGGTCAGCACGGATATCCTTGAAATAGTACAGGAAGAATAAGACCAGGCGTTCAGAAAGAGTTTGCGTCTTCTACTTAATACAGAAGGATTTTATGCAAAGAACGCCTCAACAGACGCCAGATAAATGTCTGCTTACACCCAAAACTTTCAATTTTCTTTTTTTTCTTTCCTTTTTTTAAATTAATTAAAAAAAAATATTCGTGTGAAAGCATCTATAGCAGTTAGTCACGAAATTACAGCCAGCCATGCCTCTTCCTTATATGACTGGCTGTGGTGAGGACGTTTAACAAACACAATAACATCCATTTGGGCAATGATGTTGAAAAAAGTAAATGTTTACGATATTTTAGTATCAACAAAAATTGAATATTTGTTGTGTTATTAGTCTGATTGAATCCTCACATTAGCGAGAGAGTAGCATTAACCAATGTTTACACTTAAACACTTACCGATGTCAAACGTCTGTGAGCCAACCATGTCTGGGTCTGTTGACTTGCCGGGGAGGTAACTGGCGTTGTCACAGTGTAATATATCTGCCATAGTGCTGAACCCCTCACCGCTTTGTACAGCGTTTCGCACAAAGTAATTGCCGCTGAACTGAAACCGACCAATTTCATAGGGTTATATATGAAATATTATTTCATGGCCATGAATGAGCGATGTGGCAAAGCCTGGGCATTGGTAAAGCATATAACCTTCTAAGATTGAACAATAACACAAAAGCGAATTGCACATCTAAATATAGTTTTATTAAATCATAAAAGTATTGTCGAATAATTAACATTAAAGCATATATTCGTTCGATAGACTAATTGCTTAATTAATAAAATAAAAATAACAGAGAATACCAACATAAAAACAAAATAATAATTCTAACTCCAATTCGATGAAAAAACGAAGGGAAAAACCGACATAATAAAAAAATCATAATTCTAAATCAAAGTCGGAAAAACGAAGGCAAAAGCAAAACATGAACAAAAAATCTAGATCTGCACGGAGAACCTAAAAATAGTACAGGAAGAATAAGACCAGAAGTTCAGAAAGAGTAAGCGTCTTCTGCTTCATACAGAAGGATTTATGCAAAGTTAACGCATAACAGACTGAGAGGCCAGAAAATGCCTGCTTACACCCAAGGTTTTAACCTACCTGCTCTGTGTCAGGGTCGAAGAGAACCCCTCTAAGGACTCCGTCCAGCTCCTTATTCTGTAGCTCAAGTCTTTGGATGTAGCTCTGTTGTCTTACTAGAATCATCTTCAGCTCAGCTATCTGTTGGTATAAATCAGTATTATGATAATAGTGCTTTCGGCCTTTTGGGTCAAACATCCTTCTCCATATACGGATTTCCACAGTTTGATCTCATTTGAAGTAACACATTTTTTTTAATAAATAGATAAGTTTCTAAGTACGCTGCAACATTTTAATGACTTCTAAACTTTAAACTGCACAGATGACAAGTGGTTGATAAATTGTTGTGCAAACTTCCACATACTAATGTTCAGGTTTATCTGAACGGCTGCATTTTGACCAACCAGGTTCAGCTCAACCTCCGTTCTAGTCATCATTGCAACGAAATTTGGTGACATTTCATTTCACTTATAAGCAGGTTTGAAGGAAAATATGTTACAAATATTATGGGGTAATCTTGATAGATTCATAAACATGAAATATTTTGGGGGAAATAAGATACACAACTATGCATGCTATGATACTGATCAAACTAATCATATTGTGTTGAAATAAATGCAGTAGTTTAGGAAGAATTGACCACAAAATAGTTATTTTTTAATAAAGGTTCAAAGATTAATCAAATTCGGGTTCCGAATGAAATTATTACATTCTTTTTGATGAGCCTGTTTTCACCATAAGACATAGATTTATTTATATCAATTCAATCATGAAAATTTAACACACAATATATCAACATTACATGGTATAGTCCGTTCAGAATGACCTGTCGTGTTGATTACAGACGAGTCTATAGTCATTTAGGGGAAATAGGTGCTTTGTATATATACATGTATATATGTTAGTTTTTTTTATAATGTAACAAACCATATCATCAGCTGCATCATTTGTATTTATACTGGTCTAGATTTAGCGGCAAAACTGTTAAGATGTGAACAATTGATCACATAGTTACTTGAATATGTGTTACCCATGCATCAAAAGTAAATGATACAATCCCTGTATTGTCAATATAAAATTGTAACAAAAACGGATGGTCCAAAACAGCACCCTGCTGGACACAGTAGTATTCCGTATCAATATATTTTGTTAACACACCTGTGCAATCATGGAACTACCCACTTTGAATATTCCACAAAAAGGTCAACGCGACAGGTCATTCTAGTTTACCTATATATGTTTAAACTTTCTGTAAATATTTGGACAAGGAATGTCAATGATTGGTCATAAGTCCAATAAAAAGGGCCCGAATGACAGAAATGTGTCCAGATGCACAATTCCAGGGTAAAGTTTTGATATGTATAACATAGCATTGGAATCGGCCACAAGTAATCAACCTGTTTGTCAGGACAATTCCCCCTTAAACTTCCGGACAAACAGGTTAATCCAAGTAACGACAACCCCAACCTACTTCGTTTATAGAGTATAACCTCGAGACACCCAACTCGAGCTATATATAGAACATAATATATACCTCATTTTAGATTTACATATTGCGAGACTCATCTTGAGAGGTGTATATATGATGAGGTGAGACTCGTCGTGAGATATATCTGGCTATTTACCTTCAGCTGTCTGGAGAAATCAAGTGCCATCGCATGTTCCTGGTCACATCGCCTTTTCTGAAGAATATCCACCAAATTATTGTCTACCTTGTCCAGGGTTTTAACGAGTTCGGACTTTCGGAGAAGTCTATCACCAACTGCAAAAATGATAACTTTTAGCTTAGTGGCAAAACGTATGTTTGTTTCGTGGTTTTATATTTGAATTTATACTGCAGCTAGCGCGCTTCATTAAATTTGCATTTGTCTAGCTGGCATTCATAGCTTCCAATTAACAGCAGTTCAATGCGTGAATAAAGACGGGCGACCAGTGAGACTCCATCAAATTATAACAAACAAAACCCGGGAAGAAATAGAAGAAAAGAAAGAAAGGAAAAGCCAAAGAGATATCCATTGTGGTATTGGGAGCATGGGAGTAGCTGCAGGTCAGTTGCGATCTCCGCTTTGTCCCCTGAGAAGAATTCAAGGAGAAGAGAAGAAATCATCGATTCTTCCTGGGAGGGGGGTTAGGGGTTAGGAGGGGGGTGCATTTTTAAGTCGCATCCTGCATTTTTTTTAAGTCGCATCCTTATTCATGGGTTTCTTCAGTGACCCCAACAAAAAAACGTCGGTAAACCACACTCGATCCTGGAGGGCCGAAACACTAACGACACAGATTAAGAATAAGATAGAGCAAATATATATATACATATATCCCTTGATCTTTCCTGGTAGACAACTTATACAGCGCTTTTTTACTATTTTTGTTACAGTGATGTTATCAGGATAAAGAACATGCAATTAACGTCAATGTTTACACAGTGTCTTCGTGTGAGTGGTCTTTGTATCGTTCCGTTGAATGATTCATTGACTGGTATTTACGTATGGGGCTGTTGTTATATAGCTGATGTAGAATTCAAGCCTTTCCAGCGCTTGTGTTCAGTCTTTATTTATATCCTTTATCAACCAAGCATTATGATGACGCAGTTTTTGTTAATTAAAAGTTACCCCTTTTCAAAAAAAGAAAATCGCCTACCTATTGTATTAAAATATTGTGTAGAGTTATGTTATCTTGTTAAGATAAGGGATGGATTTTAGGTTTTATAAACAGGTATCAATGGCGAATTTTGTAAATTATTTAAGAAAAAACATCTTTTAAAATCTTGAAAATTATTGGCTAAGGACTGTTTTATATTTACTCTTTTTTTTATTAATTATTTTTTTAATTAAGAAAAATCATTCGTAAGAAAGCATCTATAGCAATTAGTCAAGAAATGACAGCCAGTCCTACCTCCTCCTTATATGACCCTGGCTGTGGTGAGGACGTTTAAACCACAGGCGTCTGTTTCTGGTTAATATTTATAGAAAAAAAATGTTAGCCCCTACTCCCTATTATAGCAACCTTGTTGATATAGGAGGAGTATGGGCTATTTTTTTTTCTTACTTGTATTAACTAGAAGCAGACGCCTGTGTTTAAACAAACACAAAAACAGCCATTTAGGCAATGATGTTGAAAAAAAGTATATGTGTAACATATTCGTGTAACAAAAATTAAACATTTGTCGTGTTATTAGTCTAATTAAATCTTTACATTAGCGAGAGAGTAACATTTACCACGATATTGATCAGCATACTGCGTGGAACCGGATAATGCTATTTTGAGTTGTAGTTGCTACTGTATTTGCGATAGTCATAGAAACCGTTCCACTTCAGGTAGATCAGCGACGTCAGTACTTACTTAACTAAAGTGACATAAGTGAAATAAACAAAATATAAAAAGAATCTTCCTCGTGTCTTTCGTGGAGGAACATAACCTCATGATCACGTGATGAATATCTGAACATTCAGTACACTTGTGGATTTAGTATTATTTTTTATAAAGATATGAATATAGGTAGTAATGACTTTTCCTTCTTCACGTTATGCCGCATGATTTTCTTTTTTTCTTTTTAAGTTTAACAAGTGCCACAGTGCACGAATCATTCCCTTATTCCTGTGGTTCTTTCTCAAATGTACCTATATGACAATAAGCTGTAATTTAAGTGGTTTAACATCCTTTCAACCATTGTCTTAAGAAAACAATCAAGTAACAAATCTAATCCCGATTCTTAATTGGATCCTGCGATAATTAGGCATATCCTACATGTATTTAGTATTGAGTCACATTCGTCACATCTCGGCGAAGTCCGTGCCTACGATGTACATCAGAGTACCGGAATCAGCCGAAGTTAGCGTTGTAAAGGATCTCTACACTCTACACTCACTGGTATCGTGGAATTACAGTACTTTATACTCAGGTCATTCAATAAATAATGTCACTACACGGCTCCCGCATGAGCAAGAAATGAAATAGTACAGTGGCAATTAAGGCACATCACAAATTTACAACCACTAATAACTTAAGAATTGAGAAACTTGGGCATGACTTTCTGACCAGTGACATAACATTTGAATATGAGACAAAATTTGAAAAACGAACCTATGTTAAGGTTTCTTAACGAATAATTCGTGCTCAAGAAATTTTCCTTTGTTTCTTACATTAACATACATTATATTACAATATAGTACATGTATGGACCGTGGTATGGAAATTCGTGACAAGTCCCTGTGTATGACCACTTGCCCTATTCCCCAAACCTTGGACCATGTGACTTAGTCCATATTACCTCCCTTGCTTTCGGCCACAGTAGCTCAATCAGTTAGAGTGCCGACCACGTAACCCCGGCTAAAGATCCGAGGTGCGTGGTTCGAAGCTCCCTACCCGTGTCAGTTTGTGTTTCTCGGAAAGCTGAGAAACGGTCCGGTTTATGCTGTCGTGGTTGTGTCCTTGGGCAAGACACTTTACCATAATTGCTCTTGATGGCATGCCACGGGCCTCCCGCTATTAATCAATGAGCTAGTCGCCAACTACTACAAGGAGACCCCGCCTCAAAATGACCCTGTGATAAACACAGCAAATAAACAAGCATACCTACCTCTCTTGCTCAGAATGCGTTCACTCTTCCGCCGGACGTCCTCGTGCTGTTTGAGGGCGGTGATGACCTCGTGTACCTGGCGGCCCTGGGTCTCCAATTCAGAATGTAACTGACTCCTAACTTTGATCCAATCCTTCTCCTTCTGTTCTATGTATTCCTGGTAATCAAACATACGTTTACACGGTTAATAAAGCAATTCAGAAACATTTTCTTTCATTTTTTTTTTAAATTTTCATTTGAAAGACCAGTAATTCTAAATTTTCATATTGTTAATAAAAAATATATAAGAACGTATTGTTGGATTTATGGAAAAGAATCTTAGCTGAGGAAGTTTTTTTAGCTTCTGTAAACTGGAGCCCAAAGAATGAAGGATCAAGGGGATAACCCTTTACATTTGTTTTCTGACCTGCATATTGTTGTGGTCAGTTTTCAGTGAGTTGTAGAGACGCTGCACGTGGGATGCCCATGAATCCATTCGTTGTGAGTGTTGAGTTGCTAAGGCTCCCAAGTGAACGGTTTCTGCATTGAAAACAAAGATTAAAGCATTCAATTTTCAAAATTGGTAATGAATTTGATCTTCGTGGCCGAATTGTTCCTTAAATATTCCGCTATATACAGAAAAATCAGCTTAGAATTTTTTATTTTTTGTACATTTTAAAAATACTTTTTACAATAAAAAGAGCTGCGTTTAAAAAGATGTTTAACAACTAAGTTTGTTCTGCTGGATGTTAACCTATAATCATTGACCTACAGGTATCAAAAATCCGAAACATTGATTACAACTTTTCACGATTATCGATTTTGCTTCTGTAATGTCGATTTTTTTTTTCAAATTGCGATTCAAAATTAAAACTTAAAACTTAGGCAATATTATTATACTGATTATATTTTATATCTTTTGTTGGTTTGAATCAATCCGAAATTAAGTAGACGAAACATAAAAAAGAAGTAATCTTGTGGCCTCACAAAATCGTTTAAACATCGTGTTGTATTTGACCCTTATTCTAAGAACGACTCTTTATTATTGTCAATCGCTATTCAGCACCAACTTCGTAAGGATTGCCGTGTTTTTGTCGAGATATCTAACATCACCCCAAAACCCTCAATATCAGCCACATGAAATGATGGACTGGATATTAAATGTTTCATATTATGACGTCACTTTACGTATCATAATATATTTCTGTATCCCCAGACCCACGTCATTCTGGGAACGGTTTAGACGTGACGGGTAGGACGAGAAGAGTCAATGATGATGACAGAATTCTGAACGCAGTTTTAAAATAACAATGTTAAGGTTACTTCAATAATTTGTTGACGTGACGTCATTCAATTTAGATCCCTCTCAGCTACGCTGAATGAATTGAGGTCACATTAATAATTATTAACCTTGCGACTACAATATCATAGGCTACGTCAACATTGTATGCACATGGGGCACATGAGGAGCCCGGGGTTTGCTGGGGGTGGGTTGGGAGTAAGTTACCAACTATTCGAGTTACCGTAAAGAACGATAACTCCAGGCAAAAATTTAGGGCTGTAGTGATTCGATCCGTTGGTTTTCGGTTTATTATAATTCCACAACTCTCTATTGATATTTTACCAGGATTCAATAAAGTATCATAATTGAACGAATAATGTAAATAATTCGCATTAACTTTTTTTCTGTAACAGCTTTTTAAAACATGCAGGATTTAACCAACTAGGCGCCATTTCACTTTTCATTCAATTTAAGTGATCAATACCAATGAAACGATCACGTGATATCCCCGTAATTAATTAGTGATATCACTTATAGAGTCATTGATATCACCGATTCATTATATGCACAATCTATAACTCTGCGACATATTCTAGACTTACCATTCAAACGTTTTATTCAAAGAATTATCCTGAATTTGTTGATAAACTGATTTAAAAAAAATTGAACGTTGAATGATACTGGTATCAAGTTTATTTTTATATGTTTCCGTTGCCGTTTAAACACGAAAATTCAAAAGGTTATATACTACATGAATTTTCACAACATCATTTTGATGATATTTTGGTAAGAGTATGAATAATGACGATGTCATGGCAATTTAATTTTATTTCTATAACACCTGTCGGGACATTTTATTTGATTAGATATATAAATTTGATAAACGCCAATATCTTTTTACCTCCAACTTCATTTACAAATTCCTGGAATCGGGAGAACATATCCTGCAGTGTTGAATTCAAACACACCAAAAACGACCGCATATCCACAGCCAGATTACATTTGGTATTGTCCTCATAATCATGTTCCTGCAAGTACTCGTCACATTCTGTCTTTTCCTTTTGTCCTTCTTCGTTACATTCTTTTTTCTCCACTTCACCAACATGTTCCTGGGCTGATTCTTCTTTTTGTTTGTCTGAATGTGTGACATTGTCTTCTGTTTCCTCAGTAGTTTTATCATCATTTTCAGCAGAAATATATTCCCTGTCGGAGGTATTGACACACTTGTCAATGTCGGTTTCTTGCTTGTATTTGTCAAAGTCATCTCTGTCAATATCTATATGAACACAATCTTTCTCAATAGGCGCCTGTTTTACATCAGCATTACAGATTTCTTCTTCTTGCGATTTATCGGTATCACTTTCCGTTATCTTGCTTTCAATTTCTACAGTAGCGTCATCTACACAGGGGCCGGCTTCTCTCGTACATGTATCGGTATTTCCAAAACTTTCGTACTGATGTTCGATGAATGACACAAAGTTCTCAAATTCCATTAAAATTGACTGCATACCACTGAAAGAGTCATCAATAGCAGTGTGTTTTGTTTCAAGACAATCAAGTTTCTTATCATATTCGTCAAAGAAACTTTTAAATCCTTTATCGCCTAACAAAAAATTGTCATTTGGTATATTGTCATCAAGTTCAACCGAGTGTAATGAATCCGCAAGGTTTGACTCCTTATCTGGCGTTGTCATATAGTTCTGGTGCATAGGAAAGGATTCATAATATGCTGGTTGAGTGCCTTCCTGGTTCTTGCAAAGAATGTCTTCGCTTCTAGAACGTCGTAATAATTGGACTCCTTCGTCAAAACAGCTACAGTTATTATCAATTCCAGAATGAACCGGGAGTGGATACTCACAGTGTTTCCCACCATTCTCCGAGTCCAATGACAATTCTTTGGGAATGTCAACAGTATGTTGTCTGCTCATATTTGTACTTGTGCTTATGACAGGCTTCCAAAATTCGTCCGTTGCCTCTGGAATTTCTTCGAACGAGTCATCCAAAACATCGCCAACCATTCGATCTATTTCATCTTCCCTATGTTCGTTATCGAAGGAAGAATCGAAGTCCACAGTTTCCGCCGCCATTTTGATGTCGCCTTCAACGCGGAACCGACCAAAGAATTTGTGACGTCATGATATCAATATGACGTCAACGTGTGTTAATCACCCGCCATTTTTCGGGTAGTACGTAGAATAATGCCATATGTGTGCAGGAAATATAATGCTTGCTGTTACAGTTTCTAGAGTAATAGTTATTAATTAAAATCTATCGCTAATACAGACATACTCGAATGTGTAAAGTATCATCTGTTCATGAAATCAAACATTATTTGTACTTGTATATAATTAGACTATGGCATGTAAAACTTGGATCTTATGTTTTGCCGTGATATAAGGTTACGTAAAAAATGCGATTGGTATCAATTCATGTTGTAAAACTTTCGCTTTGTGTGCTCAATCTTGTGACTTGTATTGTAAAACCTGTTTTTATGTTGTGGAACTTAATCCTGTAATTATACATATATTATGTTATAATATCAAATGTGGTTATAAATACATACAGTGTAATGTATAATGTACGTCATTTCCCGCGTCGATCGGGATGTTTCATACGACCCAGACACAAGATACGCAAAAGTTTACCAATACAAATATTGATTTGACATTAACACGCAATATAATCATGATTGCGTGTTATACTTATACAAATGTAGTAGAGCGTATTTACTATGTGTAGACTATCCTCTCCTGGTTTACCTGTTCCAGGTAGCATAAATGTGAAAGACAATAAAGTAAATCGTAACAACAGAGTTTCAATATAGTCCTTTGAAATTGACTTTGCCTTTGTTGTGTTATTAAATTGCAATAGTTGAGATTTTAACATCAATAAGTAAAGCCATAGTCAGATCCCACCTAGACTTATACATTTTATAATACTTAATATATAAAATACGAAAATTCTTGACCTGGATTTGACCATGCGGCATTGCCCTCTTGATAACGAGACACGGGCTTGTCAAAGGTACATGTACCCTCGTACTTACATTTTGTACACAGTATAAGTTGAATTAAAGTCAGTGGGGATATATATTCATAAACTCCAGAATTATGAAACCAAAAACAGTTAAGTATCCGCGTGATTTTAGCACCCAGAAATGTATATTCCTACAGTTTGATAAAAACTGAAATTCATTGACATAGTGATGAAATCTGGAAAGGGTGGATGGAACTACACCATGCCTTCCTTATAAAATGTCTATAAAAGGGTATGATATAGAAAACTCGCCTCGATTCATCAATATGGTGTTTACAATTTTACATGTATTTATTTTAGATTTGCGTAAGTTATCTCCCTTGAATACATACTTTGAAGTTTTCTAAGCAGCCAATTGGCTACTAGATTAGATTAGATAGAAAATACTCCAAGACCAAATTCAAGACTGCCAGTTTGGTTTCACAAGTGGTCCAATGGGTCTGTATAGTTCACTTGCTGCTGACCTTTTATGATTTTTATCGAACTCATCAGGATCAGTCCCAGACGATGTTATCATCCTACATATTATGAATAAAGACTATGTTCAAAGATTGGCCAGCACATTCCAGTATGTATGGTTATTGGAATTTCAATTTCTTTCTCCACTGTGACCTTGACAAACATGATAACCTTTATTTTTAGCACATCACTGACCTAATAAAACAAACCAAGGCCTTTTAGAGTTATTCAAAAGAATTTTTAAAGATTTTAACAAATTTTAATCTAATGACCTTGAAAGTTTGTCAAGGTATTCATTTGAACAAACATTTCATCATTCAATTATCCCAGTATATTACTCACAAAAAATATGATCCTGGGCCTCTTCGTTATTCAGAAAAGTTATTTAAAGAAAAATAATTATACAAGCTGATAAAATAAATAAGATAAAAACAAAGATGATCTCATTAGAAGGTTTAATTACATCATCATAAATTTAATACAGACATGTACAGAACAAGTGAAAACCTTGAGTTTAAGAATAATTATTGCATGAAAATATATTAAATCCTTTCTATCAGCTTTCGATTTCTATAATATAAATATCTGATAAAAAAAGGAATATTTAGAACAGTTTAATCTGAGAACCTGAACTTTTTCAGCAGTGAGACAGAAATTCTGAAATATAATTTGAAATATAAGTTAAGTCATTTAAGGCATTCAACTATTATATACTCTAAAATACAATATGTATACTCAACAGTATTGATGAAATAGTTATGACTGGGATATAGGATAAACTCTTAAGTGTATGGGAGCTTCTTAAACAACTTCTATATTGTGAGAAGGTTAAACATTTATTTTTTCAAGAACTTGATTGAAAATTTTAAATGCTTCCAATCTTGAGGAGTGTAAAAATAAAATTACATATCACTGGAATAATTGAAAGATAATCAAGAAAAATATTTGTATTATCTGAAAATATTGTCCTTTTCCTTAAGGATGTAACTAATCATTATAGTAACAAAAACAAAATTATTTCTTTTACCTAAAGGAATATATACATAAATGATAATAAATAATAAAACAAAATTATCATTTGCAGACTTCAGATAATGACAAGTTGTTTTATCAAAATATTAAATTTAGTTTTGCATTATGAACAATAATTTCACTAACAAGCATTGTTCTGCTCTCATTAGATTATACATATAAAGTTCTTTCAGTCTAATGAAAAATTCAGCAGGATTTAAGGGAACAGAAACAACAAGCACATTAACTATTCAGCACTGTAGGTTTCATGCACAGCCACATTTTGGTTTGACTGGTTTCAGTTCGGTACAATGATAATGTTGCTGTAGCGGTCCTCTATCAATGTATATGTGGCAGATTTTAATGTAGAATGATGTTCCAGGTAGTGATTTGATACGTTCAGAGAGTTATACAAAAGTTTTAACCCTAGGATGAGGTTGGCATTGATAACTTTGGTCCTTCTGGGCTAAGGAAATTTCTAGGCTGGATGTATCCATCTTGCTTTTCCCTGTAAAAAGAAAGTAAGAGAATTGATAAATCTTAATTTCTCTCTATGCAATTATACTAATAATAGAAAAAAGCTCCTCTGGCAATCATCTAACTTGATTGAGACATTGACAAAAGTCAATTGATAAATTTAAACCAATGTAAGACAGACAATGCCATATCATAACACTCCTCTCAAATTTAGCCTGGCATATATTGAAGCAAAAATATCAACTGGAACCATATACAATGTATATATAATTAATTGTCCATTGTTTGTAGGCAGAATGCGGCATTCTGATTTTTTCATACCTCTATGAAAAAAATCCGAAAATGGCACAAAATATGTGACGTCACAAGACAGCCATTGACATTGGGTATTGATTTGTGAAAAAGAAACCCTTATAAGATCAGTTCAGTTTGTACATAAAACAAGATTTAATTTTGAAAATCAATTTCAAAAATTAATTATAAGCGTTGATGTCAATTATTTTTTAGTTTCATAGGGGTATGAAAAAAAATTTGTTTACAAAATTTTGTAAGAATCCATTGCAAATACATTTTTTTTCATACCCCAATGAAACTAAAAAAAAATGATATCAATGCTTAAATAGCATTAGCGACTTCAATCCGAGAGAATGATATACTAAGTTTAGATTCTTTGAGCATGACTTCGAACTCAACTAGAATGTGGTCAAATAAATATAACATTCATTTAAAAGGAAATGTTATTGCCATTTTGTCAGCTGATAAATTTTAGATTATACAAAGAATTTGTCTATTGGTAAAAGTCATTAGAACTGAGAAGAGTGGGCTTGCATCCACACGCAGTATAATCTAATACTCTACTTTAATATACTATTGCATTGAACCAATATGTATGTTTGTATATATATGCATTACCAACAAATTACTTATGTCATTATTATCATGCATTAAATTGAATTGATTATAAATAAAAATTTCATTTACCTGGTGTTGTTTGACTATTTTTGATTATTTACACCACAATAAATTTGATTATAAAACTAACCAGCTGAGTGGCTGCCCACATAGATATCCTAAATATAAAATCCTTAGACATGATGACTTACACATCGTATTTGAGGTTGGAGAGAGCATCATCTATGTGACCCTGTGAAATGTCGCCATCTATCTGTGCAAGGTATGTGTATAACTCTTTAAATAGGGGGAAAGGTATCCGGGCAGGGCCACCCTCAGGATCTGCTGTGAGGATCTCACACACAAGCTTCATTGCATCTGTCAAGTTCTGAAATACATCAGATATGTAAAAAAATGAATTATTATCTTAATAAAATTGGCTAAAAAACTGAGTACATTAAAAAGCTAAAAAAAAGTTATATATCAAATAAGAAAGGATAATTGGTTGGAACCCAGTTGATCCTGATAGGTCTTCATATAACTGGTCCACTAGTGTCTTCATAAATATGCATCATTACTCATAATCACTAGTGTCTTCATAAATATGTATCATTACTCATAATCACTTATACATACACATGAGTACAACACCATCTTTGCAAATCAATGATAAAAGAATAATAAGACTAGTTAATCAGTTACCTCCCCTAATGCTGAACAAGCAAGTGTGAAGAATTTGTTCCATTCCACATCGCCACCAAAGCTACCGATTCTAACAATCTCATCGAACTGTTCCTTAGGGAGTGCTACATCTTGCCATTTTTCTTCCACCACACTCAGAGGGACTGTCTTCTTGGGTCCCAGCTGTCAAAAAAGAAAACACTGTCTTGCGAGAACAAATTTGATACAGTAAATCTAATAACCTATTGTAAACTATTTTGTCTACAGGTCCTTAGGTCGGAGTGATATTTTTGTCCTGTTTTACAGTTGAGAACAGAGCCCTAAGTAACAGGTGCCTCCCCTAGCTAAAAAATGAGTTATTTTCCCAAAATGAAGAAAAATGTCATAATGTCTTCCCAATGTTACAGAAAATATTACTATATATATCTTTCTGATTTAAGCAGGCATACACTGTTGGTTTTTTTTCAGGTAAAAAGTATACATAATGTAATAGCTTTCACAGATTACAGAAATAATACTAAATCAAAGCAGGAATGATGGGTAAACTTTGTGGACCTGACTTCCAAATTCATCTGTTAATTTGTCCAGAATGCAATAAAAATGCAACATTTATCTTAATATGACAATCTTTTTGTTGATTTTTTTTAGGTGTGCTTCTTTATGTGCTTTATCAGACCTTGTAAATACATGTAGTGAGTTTCTGATTCCCCAACTCTACACTACCTATATTTTCAGTGCTATAATTTCTTGATAAATACTGTTAAGTCAGTAACACTATAGCTTTCCTACAGCTTTCCTATTGCTTCAGTTGATTTTCTTGAATTCTTTCTTCACCTGTTTGTTCAAAACTCTGAGAAGACCCGGCGTCAAACCAGTATCTGTCTTTTGTGTGGCCACTGGCATTTCAAGGCGTTCTTTTACAGGAGGAGTTTCTCCTTTAGACATGGCCCTGAAATAACTGCAAGAAAGAGGGAAATAGACATGAAACAATTTACTGAATTATTGTTTAAATTCAAAACTATCAGGAATGAGGAAGTCTATCCCAAAAAAAATCAAGTAAGAAACTTGAACTGTCACTATGATGGCTGACTTAGCACCTGCTTCCCAATCTACCCTGATTTCCACTCTGCCCCAATCACTTGTTAATTATGATAAAAAGGGGTAAAATAGCACAACAAATCAGCAAGCAGAGGTGCACAACTTGAGAGTATGTGTGCTGACTACACAGAAATTTTGTCCAGACAAGATTATAACCGTCTTCAAACATAGGAAAAGGGGCATAACTGCCATAAAAATTACTGATTCAAGTGCAGGCACTCAATATCTTTGGATGCTGACTACATCAGTGAATTCAAATTTTCTAAAAGTTAGGATAAAAACTAAATACCAGATGTTAGACACTGACAAAATCGTATCATGGACAGATGAACAGAGACATATAACCTAATTCCGGTCACAGGGGCTCTGTTTCAGGACTTTGAGAAATACATATGACATCAGTTAACAACCACAACACTATAAATTCAGTATTCATATACATTCTGCAACCTTATAAAAATTGGGTTTATCGACTAATACACCTGGATAACCCTGATTTTTACAAGGTTTCAGAACGTATATGAATGCTGAATTTATTGTGTTGTGGTTGTTATGATATGTCATATGTTACTCAAAATCCCAAAATGGAGCCCCTGTGATTCCAGTATACCCCCTGACTTTGTCTGGGGGGTATCATTACACTTACTACTGATATCTATAGTCACAGAAATGTAGATTTGTTACAATGAAAAATTGTGTTTGTACTTACGCTGCTGACCAAGCAAGGACATCCTTGGGCTGTGTGCGAATGGCTGCCTTGGTGAACTGCTTGAGAATATCAGGTAGAGATGGAGGGATATTAATTTGTTGTGAGCAGTAGTAGGGTTCATCGGGATTGGAAGGCATGCTTGCTGTTTGGCTATGGAGAAATAAAAATTGTTATTATAAATATATTACAACATCAAAATGTATTAGCTGACAAGTTTGGTAAGAATTGTATTATTTTTTTCCTTTTTTTTCACAGGATTATTTATACTGATTATTTGTCATTTAATGAATTCATGCCAATCATATCAAAATTTATACTTAAGGTAATGTAAATGACCTGGGTATAAGGTTATAAGTATGTCAAAAATGTAATATACATTTAAAAAAAAGTTTTTATCACCTGCATGTATTACTGTACTGTACACACAAGCCAAATCCTTAGATATTATTTTATGAATGAAAAATAACAGAAAGACCCAACAATTAAATAAGTAATAGCTTACTAATGACTGGTAAACAGAGGAACAGCTACTATAGCTATTGCAATGGAATACATGTGGTTTAAAATTATCTAATACGTTCTGAAAAGGAAATTTGACGGGCAAATTTGGAGCCCTTGTAATAGATTAAGCAATTAAAATATCAAATTGTGCTAGTTCAAATTGAGAATACATATATACATAGTAACTGATCCATGAGGCTATGGTTATAATAGTTTAACAGGGCCTGAACAAATCTCCTAAATGGTAATACATATAATATTGTACATTATTACTGTACATGTATGTAGGGCTTTTTTCTCTCGATTTAAGATTGGGGCTATTTGCCTGATTTGGGGAAGAAAATTGGTGAATTTGTATTTTTCAGGAATAAACTGTAATATTGTGGAAGTTGGCTTCAATAATAAATCATTTTAGCTGGGAATTTGGTCCATAATCAGCCCCAAATGTCCTGCATATATTATGTTGGACTTTACATCAAATAAAGTACATGTAGGTTGCATCTTTACATATTTAAAATTAATGATTACATGATAATGGCATGAATTTTCCGTTGTATAGTTGGTTAATGATGTGATGTTTTACAATGGATTTCGAAGATATGATTTAAAATGAATCTAACATTCGATATGTCTGATGTACACAGTGACAGTAGCCACTTCTGTGTCAGGGGTTTTCTAACTTTTCGTGTTTCATTTTCCTTCGTAAACAGTGCTTTTCAAATCATTAATCGACTTAATAACTCTTTAACAAAATGTATATACGTTTCTATTACATTCGTTTAAATTTCACACATTTTTTTCGATTATAAAACTCACCGTTTACTCGAGCAAGTCAAAAATCCTCTCTACCGGATGTGTTAGTTGTTGTTGCTAGCAACAGCTCTGCGCAAGTCATCGAAATCCTCTGGTTCCGAGTCTTTAAAGCGCTTGAGATGTTATGTTTTCAAAGCTTACGTTGGATGAACGTTGAAACCGCGCGATATTCAAAATTAAAAACAACAACACGTGAACAACGATATGACAGATTTTTATTAAATCATTTTGTTGGTTAATCAAGGAGAGCCTATCGGTTTTTGATATAAGCAAGCGTTTTCATGCCAAGGATTTGTTTTCACGCGCAGTTCCGTGATTAAGCATTGTGGGATATTGTCGTCTGCATTTCAAGAAGAAAGAGAAGACAGGTGAGACAATATTCGTCGACTCATCTCGATTGAACATTTTATGGAAATAATGCGATTGATCGATATACATCGTTGTATCGATTATATCAATGCTAATCAAAGTAATGTGAATATGACAACAATAGCTGTCTGGTCTAAGATGTATCTGAAGCATGGTGGTGATGTTGCTGTTCTTTACAAATAAGCTCAGTTTCGTGATTTCGATTAACACGACAGGATCTTTCTTGAGATGGTCCTGACCAAGTGTTTTTATTTTTCGGGTGGGTCCTTAATCCAAGACGGCCACCATCTTGTAAAACACATTTTAAACTTCTTGAGAATCACTGGTGGTATCGAGTGCTACAAAGTGGTGGTGGTGATGTTAAAGGAAATATTACAATTTACATTCTTAGACGCGTGTGAAGTCACGAGATCGTCATAATTTTATCAATTTAACAAACAAAAAACCAAAATCAAAGCATTTAAGATTCCAGAACAAGATCGATAAGATAAGATAAGTTTATTTCTGGTTCAGGACTTTTAAAGTCCTCTATACCAGACTCAAAATAATACATAATACAGATTGATTGATATAGTACTTCTGTCTGGTCTACTGTACATTGTTTTTTATGATTTAATTGATGCTTTGTAATTAAAGAAAAGTTCTTGGTTTTTCCAGTGATCGTCTAGTTTGTTTTTGAAGGAGTTTACATTTAATGCTGATATAACGTGTTCTGGCAATTCATTCCAGATTGACACTGTTCTGTTTGAAAAGTAGTTTTTTCTTAGCGTATTTGTGGATAGTCTAGGGAATATTTTTTTGGTATGTCCTCTGGTACTGTTGCGTTCAGCAGCATCCTTCCATAAAATGATACCATTAAAACATTCTTTATCATATATTTCGGTTATTATTTTGTATAGTTCTATCATAATATCTCCTCTAATTCTTCTGAATGCCAATGTTGGTAGTCTGAGTTTTTCCAGCCTCTCACTGTAGGTCAATTCCTTCATTCCCGGGAGGCACTTGGTTGCTCTTCTTTGAACTCCTATCTTGTCAATGTGCTTTTGTAAGTGAGGTGCCCACACAGGACTAGCGTAGTCAAGTTGGGATCTTACCAGACATTTATATAATGGGATAAAAGACCTGGTGTCCATAAACTGAAAAGTCCTATGCAACTCTCTCTGGTTGAAATTGGGACATCTGTTTGCGATGTTGCCGATTCTTATCCTTGGTTTGAGATTGTAGTTGATGCAACATTGGGACCATATATTATGACCTACATCAGCGTTTGGCATTTCATCTTCCACATTTGTTACAGGCATTTTGTAGAAAAAGTCTACTATCTTCTTCGTCATGGTGGTTCGAAAACAATCACATGACAAATTGGTAACTGCCACTGAAAATATATCTGATACTATAGCTATTTGGCAGAGAAGAACTGATTGTCACTATTTAACTCTTTCAGATACAAATACAGAATAAATATGTATGTAGAATAAAAAAAGCTGTTGTATTAGTCCTCAAGATTTAGTATATATATTTAAATGGTCTTGGTGAGATTAGGACCCAAAGTAATCTGTCAGTTGATTTTAATAGTAAATTTAGATTAAAAATCAGTTCTACAGTATGTGGCCTGTAATTAAAACTGTAAATATTTTATAAACTTGTGTCTGTGGTTTGAACCCTGTCACACTTACGCCTAGCTCAAAGATCTGATATGGGACCAGGCACGGATCCAGGAATTTGAAAAGGGGGGGGGGGGGGGGGGGGGGTGCCCGGTGGTCCAGTCATTTAGTGGTAATGTGAGCGCGTAGGCATAGGCGCGAGCCAATTTTTTTTTGGCGGGGGATCTGGGGGCCAAAACTTCAGAAAATGAAATGACTATAACAAATTTTGCAATCTTTCGGGGATACAATTTTTGATAAGTGGGAGTTAAATTGGCATAGGCGGGGTTTTTTTTTAGGCTGTAAAATTTTTTCTCATCCTGACCCCCAGGTTTTTAGGTCACCTGAGACGAAGTCTCAAGTGACCTATTCTAATCGCCTTTTGTCCGTCGTCGTCCGTCGTGCGTCGTACGTCCGTAAACTTTTTACATTTTCGACTTCTTCTACAAAACCACTTAACAAAATTCAATGAAATTTGGCAGAAAGTTTCTATGGCTGAAGGTCAACCAAAATTGTGAATTATATGGTCCCCACCCCCTAGGGGCCTGAGGGGTGGGGCCAAAAAGGGTCAAATTGACTAAAACTTCAAAAATCTTCTTCTCTACTCTCAGATATGGTGGAGTCAAACACTCTTTATAGATGAAAGGGTCTTGTGGTGCTTTACCAAAATTGTGAATTGTATGACCCTGGAGTCTCACGTTTGCCCCTGGGGAGGGGGTAAACTTTACTATAGTTTATATAGGGAAATCACATTTTTGACTATTATTTGTTGGATTTGTATTGGAATTCATTCTAACTTGGTTCAAATTATCAGCATGGGATGACAGTTTGATGGTATGTACATGTTGGCCCTGGTTGACCCCCAGGGGCTGGTGGGCGGGGCCAAAAAGGGTCAAATTGACTGAAATTTCAAAAATCTTCTTCTCTACTCTCAGATATGGTAGAATCAAATACTCTTCATAGATGGAAGGGTCTTAAGGTGCTTTACTAAAATTGTGAATTTCATGACCCTGGGGTCTCACGTTTGCCCCTGGGGAGGGGGTAAACTTTACTATAGTTTATATAGGGAAATCACATTTTTGACTACTATTTGTTGGATTTCTATTGGAATTCATTCTAACTTGGTTCAAATTATCAGCATGGGATGACATTTTGATGGTATGTACATGTTGGCCCTGGTTGACCCCCAGGGGCTGGTGGGCGGGGCCAAAAAGGGTCAAATTGACTAAAATTTCAAAAATCTTTCTCTATACTCTCAGATATGGTAGAATCAAATATTCTTCATAGATGGAAGGGTCTTAAGGTGCTTTACCAAAATTGTGAATTTCATGACCCTGGGGTCTCACGTTTGCCCCTGGGGAGGGGGTAAACTTTACTATAGTTTATATAGGGAAATCACATTTTTGACTATTATTTGTTGGATTTGTATTGGAATTCATTCTAACTTGGTTCAAATTATCAGCATGGGATTACAGTTTGATGTTATGTACATGTTGGCCCTGGTTGACCCCCAGGGGCTGGTGGGTGGGGCCAAAAAGGGTCAAATTGACTGAAATTTCAAAAATCTTCTTATCTACTATATGTTAGAATCAAATACTCTTCATAGACTGACCCCATTAGGACTGATGGGTGGGGCCAAAAAGGGTCAATTTAGTTGGCCGAAATATTTCAAATCTCAGGTGACCGTTAAGGCCCTTTGGGCCTCTTGTTTTTTGTTACATTCTCATGCATTGAAGCTATGCCACTGATGAGTCATCACGATGACAATCGTGGTTTTCCTGAACAACACCTATTTTAAACTTCTCAAGTTCCACCAGTGGGATTCGGCTCTAACTTCTCCACGCCGCCGGCCGGTATCATCAAGCTGGAAATTGGTGGGGATGTTGAGGGAGAGAAGCTGACAAAGTGTTGTCATTTTCAGGTTGCTTAGTAATATAAGATCAATTTAGATGATACCATGGCCAACATACACTATTTCGCAATCTCAGTTGTTTATTTGGTAGAGCATCTGACAATGCAATCTCCAGTGAAGATCCATATGTTGTGAGGTTTGAATGATTCCCAGCACCATATGGGGCATTTTGTGTTTCCCAGGAAGCTGAAATCCGATGGCTGAAATTGTCCTGAGCTATTAATCGTTGTTGTGTCCTTAAGCAGTTTGGCTTTATCCCAATTATGAATGCTGGATATCATATATATATGTGACAACCACTGCATGGAGACCCTCTCTCAAAACGACACTGGTTGTTTGCAGGGCCATAAACTCACTGAACAAATCTAAAGGAGCAAACAAACTGACTATGAAATTGTACCATAAAAAATATTTCATAGAGATTGCTATAAATATTTTTTTAATGATAATGCCATAAACGGAGCATTTTGTATAGAGATTACTACAAATGTTTATAACTATAAATCATCATTCTCCTGTGCTTTTCACTATTAATTCTAATGAGATAACTATTATGTAGCTTATCACATGTATGTATCTTGTTTACCGTAATCTTTGTTTATTATTTCTTATCAGGATAATGGCGTGCACGGCCACACTACAAAGACCCCAGGAGAAAAGTAATACGGTAGGTGAAATACTGGTGTCAACTGTAAAAATGAATCCATGTTGTCTTTTGTATCCAGGACACCTCCCATTCCATTTCACATTAATATTAACTCTTAGGAATAATCTAAATAGATACATGCAGGGTATCTCTTACAAGGAGATATTTGCAACCAATATTTTGAGCTTTAGCCTTCAAAAATAAGTACTTCCTTCTTGATCTTAGGAAGACTGATACTTATTGCCAGAAGTGTATGTTTGTAGATCTATGCATTCCATATTTTGAAAATAACCTACAGCAAAAATGGTTCGGAAAGGACATTATACAAAATGTGTATGTTTTACATGCAGACATTAATAGTTTTTGGGATTTTGTTTGCTTCCTTAAAATTTTGCTTTTGAATAAAGAAATGAGTTCTTCAAATTTAACTGAATTTATGTAATTTTTAAACAAACTTCTGGTTATCATTATAGAGAATGCATAGTAATATACCCTGGTGACAGCTTATATTTAAATCTTATGGTAGTATTCACTCTTCAATTGTCACATATTTTCAATATATTTTCAAAGTCTAGAAGATATTTATTTTGAATCAAATACGTATACCTGATTATTGTGATGATTTATCATCAATGTTTATATGTTTTATCAATTTTTCAGTGGTCTTCAATATTTCCAAATGAACAAGTTACTGAACAGCAGTCTGCACTATTTGTCAAGAAGTTGCTTGCAGTTGCAATTTCCAATATTGCATACCTCAGGGCAATTTTTCCTGAACATGCATTTGGTGACAGATGCCTTGAAGGTGAGACAAAAGTAAAGGTTTAATGTACGCTTTTTATCTCCTGCTTTCACCGAAACAGTGGATATTAATTTGGGTTTATCTGTCAGGCTGGCCATCTGAGACTGTCTGTCTGTCACGCTTCAATTCCGTACAATAACTGCAACAAATGTCTTCTTCAAACTTGGTAACAAGGTTTAAAGCCTGAAAGCTCTGCCAAGTTTGATTGCAACTTTTACCTGGCTTTATTTGATGGAGGTATGGCTCCTTGATTAACTTAAAACATTGTTTTCTGCCATTTCTGTGAAATAACTGGAACAATTGTCAACAGATTTTCTTCAAACTTTATTACCAGGTTAATGCCAAGTTCGATTGCCAGATTTGCTGGATGGTATTTGGCAGAGCTATGGCCCCATGATCAAAGAAAAAAAAATGTTTTCTACTGTTTCCATGCACATATTATCTGATTATCACCAAACTTAGTTATTGTCCCTTGATTTATGAAAAACACTATCATTTGCCATTAAATAACTCCCAAATATTTTTTGAAAGTCTTCAAACTTAAGAACAATATTCAATGTATTAAGGGCTGAGCCAAATTGGTGATAGGGTAAATGGTAATGGCAGATGAGAAAAAAAGACTTGCAATGCCAATGGTGTAATAATATGTCAGAAAAGCAGGGATGTAAATTCCAATTTGGATGTTGATCAAGCCTTAAGTTCAACTTTGATGAAAGAAATGATAAATGCATGGCCTTGTTTTTCTGTCCTTCCTTCTGTCCATCCATCCATTTTAGCTTACTTGCCCAAAGAGCATCTGACCTTATGCTGTGGCGTGGCATCCGTCGTCTGTCCTCCCGCCCAGAGACCTGATATTGGTTCTGTAGCATGCTGGGGTGAAGGCCTATCAAATTTGTTCAAATGAATGACCTTGACCTACCTTCAAGGTCAAATGGACCAAAATATTTCCATTGCTTCTTTTCAATAACCAAAAGTGACCTGTTATTTGAAATGAATGGCCTTGACCATGAGTTAAGTGAAAGAGTTAAAATGGCCTAAATATTTAAAAGATACCTTTTCAAATAACTGCAATTAAGGCCCTGAGATCTTATATCTGGTCTCTGATACACTTGTTCTAATCATGTTTATGTATAAAAAGGCCCACTGGATAGCAGCTGAGCGATTCCAGCCCATTGGACCCTTGTTCACAAATTCTAGAGCTTTTCAATTTGAAACTATATGTAGGATTTATTATAACCATGTAAATTCAATGTAACTAGCTAATCTAAGAAACTTTACAAAGAGCATTGCTTTTTGCTTTTGTTTTTTTCCTTTTTTATCTTGTCAATGATTCCATATTTTAATCCAGATATGAATTTTCTTCTTTTCTTCCAGGTTTAAATCTCAAAATTATGAGAGATGACAGTGCTTGTCCAGGTGCCTCCCAAGTCATTAAGTGGGTCAAGGGATGTTTTGATGCTGTTGACAAGAAATATGTAAGATAAATCACTGGGCTAGTTATGATTCTTTTTGACCTTTTAGCTTGCATGGCACAATTTGCCCGAGCATACTAACTTTTGTTCATTGTCAATCAATATTCATAAACAACTTTTTCCAGAAAATTTGTTTAGTAGGTATCCAGGATTTACAGTTATTTATTGATGTTTCTCTGTATAAGGACAATTGTATTTGGACATTGATCATTTGGAATGGGATGCTAATTTTGTATACACAATATGTATAAAAGTTTCCTTGTGTCAATGATATTTACCTGATTCTAGTCAAAAGGGTGATTTTATATTAAAAAAATCTCTGTAGAGTTTCTATATAATCAATGATATGCATTCTAGCCAGCTGGAACAGATGTGTATTCTCACTCATAAGGTTTTCAATTTAGAAAAAAATGCTTTATCATGGTGGATTTTTGTTTTCCTTTTCAGCTGAGAATGCTTATCATGGGAGTAAGTATAGATTACAAAATGTTACCTTCAGGTGTAAAGTTTAATCTAATAATACACAACCCTGATCACATGGATGTCATAAAACAGTGATTAAGTTATGATAATTCAATATGGATTGATCTTTTTCAGATGAACTTTGAATATTTGTTGTATTGTATATACGTACATTGTAGTTTTAATGGGAGCCTATATTTCTCTCCTTGTACATTGATTCTTGCAATAACTACTTTACACACTATTATGCAAGTCTATAATCAGAAATTTGTGAGGACTAAATGATAGTTTTCTGATACTCAATTTTAAGTCTGATGATTTTGTGTACTGTTACATGCAGTTAGTAAAAAATTTAAATCTGTATCATAATTTATAATTTCATCTTATTTCAGATATACATAGATGCAGAAGACCCTGATGTAAGTTAATGAAAGAACAACAAGTTGAATTAGATTTCATATTTTAAGTTTGAAATTTTCATAATAAGTAATATAGAGTTGATCAACTCATGTCCATCCCATTCCATCTAGTACTCAATGAAACTGATCATGCATACCTATACAATATGGTACGGACCATCCCAAGACTTTGTTTTGACATGTGCTGCTTCACATCACTTGGGTCAAGGTAAAGGTCACTGTTCAAGGTCAAATGACAAAATCTGGCAAGGAACTGGGACACACCTTTTCCAGGGCTTATAAATGTTCATGATTGTAGAAACTTGAATGAAACTTTAAGCAACAGTAAGTTGCAATATCTGCCAACAGTGAAATGTAGCTTTCACATACCTGTACTACGGGTCAAAGTCGCTGAGGTTAGAATTGAAATGTATCACAACTTGTCAATATACAATGTCACTGTACATAACACCTGAATGAAACTACAATCACATTGTTTCAAAACATTTTTTTGCAGTCATTAGAATAGCTCTTTGCCTATGATAAATGTCAAATTTGACTACATAAAGCTACAGAGTTAATTATTCAGTTTCCAACCTTAATAGCACGCTCACTGCAGTGCACTTAAAAACACAAATTTTGTGCATTTATTTAAAATAACCATGCTTATATCGTAAGTTTAAACCTTTTTCATGTAAATTCTGTTTGATTCGATTAAATGTTATTTATATTTACAAATTAAATGAAAAAAAGCTACATAACATTACACTGTATAAATTTAAAGATGTCATTTACATGTATTATGGTATTTTTATGTTTCATTTATAAATGTTTTTTTGTAAATGTCTCGTTTAATTCTATTTGCAGACAGTCATTGAATCTTACACCTTCAAATTCTCATATAAAAACACTGCAGAAATGGATGTTTATAGGTAAGACTATAACAGATTAATTGGTGATATAAATGCTAATTGTAAGATAAGGTGAGTGTGGAGTGACCTCAATTTCTTCATATTGATTTTAACTATAACTTTTTATTCAGTAACTTAACAAATTTCCGAAATTCATCTTCAAAGTTTTTTATACAATATATGTAATTTTCAGAAATGAAAAGAAGATTGCTAGTGCTGACTCGGTTTTGGAGACTAAGAAAGCTACCATCAGGCTGTTGAGAACAATGGTTGTATTGACCCAGACCTTGAAGTCTTTACCAGATGATGTGATGCTGACCATGAAACTACTTTACTATGATGACTGTGTGTATTTTTGTCGATACAAACATAAATATCATGAAACAAGCTTGATTTAACTTGTCAGAATTTACACTTGTAAAAAAAATTGTGTAAAAAAAATTATATACCAAGAATAATACAATTAAAACTAGACTGCAATTTGAAAATTAATTGCCTCCAGGAATTCAGACATTTTTTTGTTTTCATATTGAACATAAGTAAATAAATATAAAATATTAAAGAATTTACATGCAAGAGAGCTATTGGAAATGCCAAGTCAGTGTGCATATTGGCATTAAATTTTTTTCGAAACCCCCAACCGTGATCAACTCTATAATAAAAGCTCAATCATTATGATGCATTCACTATGTTTTAATTAAATCTTTTTAAGGAAAGCAATCATTTAACTATGTGGCATTTAACATACCTGTTTATATTTTTTTATATATGAGAAGTCAACCAAAAAATTTGCTTTTTAAAAAAGGCATGATTAATTAAGTATGGTATGTTTATAACAAAGTTGGAAATAAATAACTACAAAGTTTTGTGAAATTGCAATGAGCCCAAGGTTTCATGTTTTGTATTGACAATTGCTGGGTATATACATGTAGGGTTAAACGGAGCCTTTTTCTCCAACAGGTACACCAGCAGATTATGAACCTCCAGGTTTCAAACCAGCACAGAGTGATACATTTGTGTTTGATGAAGAACCAATGAACATCAAAGTTGGAGATGTATCTACTGTAAGTGATGTTGTGAACATGTAGCATATCTTCTGTACTTCTAGATGTGTATAACTGCTGTCTACTGATATTTACTATTTTATTGTATTTTTTTAACATCAAGAAAATTATGTTTGTTTGCAAACTTTCGGATGAAAAATTAAATACAGATAAATAAGTTTAACAGGGAACAAATTCGATTCTGACAATTACTCGAATACAATTAATAATGTGTACCATTTTTATCCGTCAACAAATAATTTTGCCTCAACCCCATTTAGCAATTCCATACGTAAGTATTGTCTCTCTTATTTTTAGCCCACCATCATCAGATGGTGGGCTATTCAAATCGCCCTGCGTCCGTGGTCCGTGGTCCGTGGTCCGTCCGTCCGTCCCTCCGTCCGTAAACAATTCTTGTTATCGCTATTTCTCAGAAAGTACTGAAGGGATCTTTCTCAAATTTCATATTTAGGTTCCCCTTGGTGCTTAGTTATGCATATTGCATTTTGAGACCAATCTGAAAACAACATGGCCGACAGGCAGCCATCTTGGATTTTGACAATTGAAGTTTGTTTTCGCTATTTCTCAGAAACTAATGAAGGGATCTTTCTGAAATTTCATATGTAGGTTCCCCTTGGTGCCTAGTTATGCATATTGCATTTTGAGACCAATCTGAAAACAACATGGCCGACAGGCAGCCATCTTGGATTTTGACAATTGAAGTTTGTTATCGCTATTTCTCAGAAACTAATAAGGGGATCTTTCTGAAATTTCATATGTAGGTCCCCCTCAGTGCCTAGTTATGCATATTGTATTTTGAGACTAATCGGAAAACAACATGGCCGACAGGCAGCCATCTTGGATTTTGACAATTGAAGTTTGTTATCGCTATTTCTGAGAAAGCACTGAAGGGATCTTTCTCAAATTTCATATAAAGGTTTCCCTTGGTGCCTAGTTATGCATATTGCATTTTGAGACCAATCTGAAAACAACATGGCCGACAGGCAGCCATCTTGGATTTTGACAATTGAAGTTTGTTATCGCTATTTCTCAGAAACTAATGAAGGGATCTTTCTGAAATTTCATATGTAGGTTCCTCTCAGTGACTAGTTATGCACATTGAATTTTGAGACTAATCGGAAAACAACATGGCCGACAGGCAGCCATCTTGGATTTTGACAATTGAAGTTTGTTATCGCTATTTCTCAGAAACTTATGAAGGGATCTTTCTGAAATTTCATATAAAGGCTCCTCTTGGTGCCTAGTTATGCATATTGCATTTTGAGACCAATTGGAAAACAACATGGCCGACAGGCAGCCATCTTGGATTTTGACAATTGAAGTTTGTTATAGCTATTCCTCAGAAACTTATGAAGGGATCTTTCTGAAATTTCAATTGTAGCTTTGCCTCGGCGCATAGTTATGCATATTGCATTTTGAGACTATTCGGAAAACAACATGGCCGACAGGCAGTCATCTTGGATTTTGACAATTGAAGTTTGTTATCGCTATTTCTCAGAAAGTACTGAAGGGATCTTTCTCAAATTTCATATGTAGGTTTCCCTCAGTGCGTAGTTATGCATATTGCATTTTGAGACCAATCGAAAAACAATATGGCCGACAGGCAGCCATCTTGGATTTTGACAATTGAAGATTGTTATCGCTATTAATCAGAAATTGCTGAAAGGATCTTTCTGAATTTCATTTGTAGGTTGCCCTCTGTGTCTAGTTATGCATATTGGATTTTGAGACCAGTCAGAAAACAACCTGGCTGACAGGCAGCCATCTTGTATTTTGAAAATTGAAGTTTGTTATCGCTATTGTACAGAAGGTACTGAAGGGATTTTTCTGAAATTTCATATGTAGGTTCCCCTTGGTCCCTGGTATTGCATTTTGGGACCAATCGGAAAACAACATGGCCAACAGACAGCCATTATTGCTAAATCTTAAATTTTATATATAGGTTGCCCTTGTTTGAAAAGTACTAGAGGGCTGTTTCTGAATTTACACAGATTAGTAAGACTTAGAGGAAGGGAAAAGTAGAGAAAAGATCAATCTGACATGGAACCTATAAAGATCATTCAATGGTGGGCGCCAAGATCCCTCTGGGATCTCTTGTTCTGTTACAAGTTTATTTTGCTATTATTTGTAATTAATAATTACCGACTCCCCCAAAAAAACTTTTTCAACATTTGAATAATAATTCCATTTCACTCAGTTTTAAGTCTATGTTCACAATGCATGTTTTTATGTTGCTTTTGATATAAACCAATAATCAAAACTATTACCAGTACAAATTTGATCATTTGAATACACATGCAGTAGCACCTAAAATGTCACATCTGATAAGCTAACTTTCTCAGTTGAGCTAAGTTATTCAGATATATATTATAACACTTCATTCTCAAAGTAAACAATAACATTTTGGTATTTCTTTTTCTGAAATTAGTATAAAAAATTATGATTTTTAGATCCAAGTTATTCAGATGAATAACACTTTAATCTCAAAGTAAACAATAACATTTTGGTATTTCTTTTCCCTAAATTAGTAAAGAAATTTATGATTTTTAGATGCAAGATATACACTTGCAAACAAATATAGACTAGCTTGATTTAATAACAATACAAAAACAAACTGTCTCCAGCACATTTTAATATGCAGTTTTTGATTACTTGTTTGTGGTTAACACATTTTTGTATATTCAATGTGTATGTGTAGTGTCAGAATATTGTGGAAATGGTTATGAATCTAACAATTGATTCAAACTAACATGCAGAGAAGTAAAAACATTCATGCAAATGCTGCATACAAGATCAATTCATATGCAAGTCCAATAATATATTCATTTGAACTGATAGAACATTCATTCATCAAAAAGTGGTGGGGACATTACATCTTTTACTGTAGGAATGTACAAGTTAAATCATATGAACTCCATTAACATTAACTACTACCATTGTACTTCATGAAAATTATATTGTAGTATGACGATTGATGTCAAATACAAAGATGAGTATAAGGTGCAAGGTAAAATTCTTCTTTCAGATTTACATATTGATCATCAAATCAATACAATTCATACATAACCGCATCATAAAGATGAATATTATACGTTGTAGATGTTTGTATATACATTTTGTATTTTAAACTTTCAGAATAAAAATGAGAATAAAAACTGACAGTAAGCAGTTTGAACTGAAAGATGACGCAGTTGAAGAAGAGGATAAAGAAAAGGTTGAGAGTCCTGTGCAGGAAGAAATGTGTGTGGAAGTTCCAGATAGAGAATTAATGGAGCAAGAGGTTTGTACTTTTTTCTATACATTAGATTCTTATCAGTAAAACTGTTCTAGAAAATGGAACAATGGGTACAATGTGTTCGTTTCATAATTTTGGGGCAAAATATTTTCTAGATGCTACATAATTTTGGGGCAAAATATTTTTGCCACAACCTAGAGTTATTGAACTTTGCACACTGATGTATTTCCAAAAAAAAACCCACAAAATTGGACCCATAATTTACTCAGTTGTTGCTTTTGGTTATGTTTGTTTTTAGGATCAAGAAATCATTGAAGGGGATGTTTATTCCTTTAATGAAGATAGCTCAACAGAAAAGATATCTCTTCTTGGAAAGCAATCAAAGAAATGCCGTACACCAGATGCGGTAGTACCAACAGAAATGCCTGCTATGCCTGGTCAGTCACTATTTATAAAATGATCAAATATACTTTGTATATACTTGTTACTTTAAAAACATAAGTTCAAATGTTAAACATTTAATCAAAGAACATATGATATATCTCTAAAATTGCAAGAGATGTCTAACCAAGACACAAGGAATTGGATAATTAATGTATGTACCAGGTAAGTTGTCATCCTCAAAATCAATGGAAATTAAAGGTGAAGGGCTCAAGATAAACTGGATTTCAATTTTTAAACATCTAGAAAAAGGCAAGCAGTGTTGGAAAAATTTCAAAGCAAGACTAGAAAATGTTAACTAGTTCTATTTATAATCACAAAAGGTTCAACAGACCGTGCTATTGATACAACTGGATCACAGAAGAGTCAAATGTCAGCACAGGATGAGGAGATGGGAGTTCGTTGCCCTTGTGGATGTAATGAGGTATTTTTTCTTATTTATTTGTCACCCTTCGGATTGAGGTAGAAGTAATTTAATTTCATGCACTGCTTTAAAGGTGCATGCAAGGCTGATGATACCTGGTATAAATTAAAGAAAATTTATCCCACAATCCACAACTTTTGTTCCTATTGATCTGTTAAAAGGCAAAACATTCACATTTGTAATATTTGTTTTTTGTAGGATGATGGATTAATGATTTTGTGTGCAGTTTGCAATACGTGGCAACATGGAGTATGCTTCCTTGTACAGTGTGAGACTGATGCTCCTGCACGGCACATTTGTGAAGTCTGTGGAGAGGTGGAGTAATTTCATTTGCAATATTATTGTGTTAACTAAAGTAAAACTATATAACAGTAATCAGTAATTCTCCTGTCTTTGACAGCTATTTTGCTACCTTGATACATCATTTGTTAAATTTAATGTAAGACCATGACTTTTATTCAAAAACTATAGTTATCAGTACTGGTATGTGTGTTTTTTTACATCCCATAATTTTGGACAAACTTCCTGATCTTTCTAAATTGAAGAAGTTTGAGCATTTTTGTTTGTTAAATTTGCTTTTTTTATATTTAATTAACGTTGTAGCCAGGAAATCAAGATAAAGAACCAACAGATCCCTATCTGAATACACTATCAGCAATTGGAATACAGGTATTTAAATAAAGGTTACACAACGAGTGGTTGTTGGATATGGAATTTATTTCACACTTGTAAGTTATTTTTTAAAAGTTACAAAAGACACGAGCTTAGCGAGTGTTTTTTGCAACTTTTGAAAAATAACTTACGAGTGTGAAATAAATTCCATATCCAACAATTTCGAGTCGTGTGACCTGTTTCTACCACAAGAATATCGGCTTGAATCAAAGGGAAAGGTGGCCAAGTATAATTTCGCGTATGCAAATAAAGTGTACCGGTGATGTCCAGGACCCGGTGATGTGACGTCATTAGATTATTGATGACGTCAATAACAATTGCAGCTTGGGTCAAAGTTCACCATGTTAGCCAATCAAAATGCGTACAGAGTTTATACCACGTGTGGTATAAACAGATTGTTAATCAACAGCTGTAATGATTAACTGATGGTCTGAGAGTTGAATAACACAGGGTATTGTGGTAGAAATGTTAATTAATCATAGTCAATTTATCAATACTTGGAGCTGTATATCACTGAGGTACTAACAATACAATACACATCAGGGTACAAGGGTCACAACATAATACATATTGTGATATATCTTTTGTAACCTTTCAGAATTTCAGGAAATCACTGTGCATGATTTGATAGATCAAATTTCATACTGAATCCATCGTTTTCTCTTTTAATATTCTTGCAATCACAAAAGCACGTCTTGTTAGATATCTTAACAAAAGTTAAATCTTTTTTTTTTTTTTTTTACTTAGAATATTCATCTGTGTCCATATGCCTAAAATTCCCTACCAAATCTTCAGAGATTTTACACTATAGTCATTAGTGTTAAAAGGAATGAACTTTCACATTTTTTCACATTAGTTTTACAAGATTTATGGAAATCTAGGACTTTCTATATTTGCACATCTGTTCATGTTCAGGGATTAGAATTTGTTTCCATGATTTAAAAGTTTTGTCAATTACATGTCGAGGGTTAGTGTTTCCCCTGGAACTCTGATTTCCCAGTGAGACTGACAGTCTTGATAAAGCAGATTGTAGCTTAAAAACCAAAGAAATATTAATCATCATGCCTATCACTCTCCACACCACATTTAAGTACCCAACTATGTGTACTTTATGTAATATGGAAAGGGAGACAATTATACATTGCTTATGGGAATGCAAGGAGGTGCAAACTCTTCTTCATAAATTTGAAACTTTGTTAGATTTGTTGTTTATACCTTTTGCATATAATAAAGACTCATTTCTTTTTGGAATAGTTTTACAAAATTGTAGTTCTGTTGACAATGAAATTTTAATCATTATGAAACATTACATATATAAAACCAGATGTCTTAGCAATTCTTTGAATATCAATGCTCTCATTAATGTAATTAAAGATAATTTTGTAGTCCAAAAATATATGTATAACAGTCTTAGTGACCATGGTAAAAGACAATTTGATTTAGGCTGGAGGAAGTGGAAGCCTTTATTGGATCTATGAGTTGTATTAGTCTTTTACACATCCTACCCTGGTCTTAAACTTATTTTTATATACACTGTATTATTATATAAATACAGGTAACTTACTTTTCTTTTACTTATCTTCTATTATTGTATATCATAACACTGACTGTTGTGGTCTGTATCGCTGACTAGCCCAGTGATTTATCAGTATTTTATCTCTTAATACATATTGTATTACAATATTCTTGTACATGCATGTATGCAATAATTACATGTATGTAATTAAGAAATGGTACCTCCTCCTCTCTCTTCCTTTCTCTCCCTTCCTATCTGTCTTCCTTAGTGTGTCTTCTGCCTTTCTGTCTGTGAGGGTGTGTGTGAGGATGGGTGTGTGTGTATAGGTGTGTGTGTGTATATATATGTGTATGTATGTACATGTATGTTATGTATGCAGGATCTTCCCTGACACTGGATTCATGCGTGCTATACGCAGAAAATCCATCAAGGCCTCCCAAACTAAACGTCTCTGCACTCTGCATCCTTAGGATGTACTGTTAATTCTAAAATCTGTCATTTGAATGCAGAAAACTTTTTTGATTTTTTTGATTTATTTATAAAGGACCTTTTATAACAAAATATGAGGGAAAATCCTGTTTATGTTATGTTTATTTACGCTATGTTGTACTATGTTATGTCATGATGCTACATATGCAAGTATATCTGTTATGCCTCGCTATGTATGTATATATGTGTGTATGTATGTAGGTGTGTGTGTGTGTGTATGTAGGTATGTAGGTATCTATGTATGCTTGTATGTATGTATGTATGTATGTATGTATGTATGTATGACCTATCATAGCATACACAATGATCTTTTGAAGGCTGTGGGTGCGAGTGTGCAAGTGATTGTTTGTTGATGTCTATTTATGTATACCATGTAAAATGTTTGAAAATAAAAGAAATATAAAAAAAAAAAAAAAAAAAACATTTAAGTACCCAAGATACAAGAACTATATGCATATATTCTAGTCACAACAGCCGTGTTGGTATTTTTGCTACTCTTAATAATTGACCTACATGTATCTCAATTGAAATTCTGTCTTTTCACTAGATTAGAATAAAATACAGTAATGGTGTACTTCCAATGGTGATTTTAAACATGTTCATTAAAACCTTTAAAAAAAATTAACAGTTTTACTGCAATATTTTGTTTATGAATGTAGGCTACTTGTCTGTGGAGAAGGGCCTTGATGGCTACCTCTGAGATGAACAGGGTGATTGGACCTAATCTTGCCAGAAGGCTTGGTGTGGAGATGACTGTGGCTCAAGGTCTCATGAACAGGTTGGAAAAAGAAGGCTTCATTCGTAATGCAGGGAAAGGAAAAAGGTATGGTTTAAGGTTTTGGGATGAAGTTTTAAATTGATACTTGCCATTTTTTTCAAAATATACATGATAAAACCACATGACAAAATCTAAATATGTCTACAACATAATTCCAATCACCCATTAAAAAAAATCACAGCATAAAATGTTCTATTTCAGCTTCTATATGCAATGAATTTAATTGAATTTGGCTTGATAGTCTCTTCTTTTGTAGAAGTATTTGTTTAATTAATACATAATGTTGATATAAAACACAGAGACATACAAAATGTACTTCAATAACTTGTGTTAGTTAAACTGAGAAAATATTTTTAATTAAAGACTAGGAAAAATGGTGGAAAAGAGTAAGATTTTGAATGAAGGTATACCAAGGTACTTCAAGAAGAAAAATTGTCAGCCACAACAACAAAGTGAGACACAGCCAACATCTAAGGAAGATGTACCGGTATGTTATAAGTGCCCTACATGTAAAACCGGGAGTACTGTAGGTTTCCCCTCTGTCTGTTTTTACGTACGATGTACAGATGTACATAACGCCAACGATTGTCAGCACTCTAGTAACTTCATTTCTTGAAGGATTTTGATCAAACTTCACATGATAAATTAAGAACCGGAATATCTCAGACAATTTCGAGTTCCAGAGTTTTGGGTCAAGGTCACTGTTTCCTTTATTTTATCAGGGGCCGGAAGGGTATCTACATCTATTGTTCTTTCGTTCTTGGAAATATAAATCAGATTTAGTTCTTCGGGCAACTGAACATTCAGTAAATGCTTATATTGTTTTATATGTATGGTTGTTATGCATATAACGTTAAATCTTGCATGATTAACATAATAACACAAATGACAAAGGAAGTCAGTTTTATGACTCATGTCCTGACCTGATCGAGGTATCAAAATCATGATATAACCTGATCACCAAGACAGAATACTTCAGTTTACACCACTACACCAAGTCCATGTCCCTCAATATCATTAAGATAGTTACTTGCAATATCTAAATAATGTGCAAACATATCATTTACTTGAATAGATTTCTCAGCTGACTGAGATGGCAGAAGGTATCAGTCTTTCAAGAAAGAAGAAAGGGAAAAAGAACAAGAAGAAACCAGCAGCGCCTGTTGAAAAGGTACAGTTTGAGTTAAACACAGGACTGCAGATAGGTTTGATGTAGATATCAAAATCTTTGTTATCCTATCTGTTGGATATCAAGATTTTTAGTAATGTAATTTATATTCACAATACATGTATAATTTACCAGCAAAAGACAGATATTTCTAGATGCAAGATTCCCAATTTTGCAAATAAAAGCTAATTGCACTTTAAGAAAAATGAAGGGAAAATTTTGCTGATGAAGCAATGACATTTTACTGTTCAGTGTTCATATATTTTCCTAAATTGCATCACATCTTTTGCTGAATATTTTTAACCAAGGTGAGACACAGTCCTAGACTATCCCCTAAAATGAATGAAGAGGAAGAGGAATTTAAACCACCATCAGCCAAAAAGAGAGGAAGGAAAAGGGCAATCTCAAAGGTCGATGGAGTGAGTTTTCATATTTGAAATATCCATATTTTTAGAAGAATACATATGTCTAGTTACCTGGAGGTACCAGAGTAGATGTAGGTCACTGTGGCATATAGTTTGATCTTTGACCTAGATTTGACAAAAACTTATTCTGGAGCATTTACTCTACTACATTAGTATTTCATATATGGTCTTCATGATTTGTGTAATGGTAAACCCTAATGGTATACAAAATATAGGTCACTGCAACCATTATTTGGTGTTAAATATTGCTGAAATGGGGTGCTGATATTTAGGTGACTAACATGTCGTGACAAAATTAGAATATTGATAGGTATCTTTTGTGATTGCTTTTCAACATCTACATAATCCACTGTTTTCTCAGTTGGTTGACCATTAATGTTTTCAATCGCTTAATCTAACAAGAGATGTCATGTTATTTAATGTAAAATGTTTAAAAAATGAGATTTAAATAATCTTAGATGACCTGTCCTGTGGACTGATATATCTCAACCTGAGTGCAAGAGTGAGGCTATACTCAGCACGAGGCTGGAGTGCTGACTAGCCAAACTCTTAAGATATCCCCGGGTTAAGATTAATAGAATCTTTCACCCCTTTTGGGGTGAGATAGGGGGATCTCAACCCGAGAGGGGAGATTGTTAAATTCCCAAACACGAGGCTTGTCGAGTGTTCGGGAACTTAACAATCTGTCCCCGAGGTTTGAGACCCCCCTATCTCATCCTAAAAATGGGTGAATGATTATTTTTCTCTTATCCTGTTTTCCAAGTGTGAACCAAATCCAAACGTATGTAACAACAACACGTGGACGGCAGATGACAGTTGTGATAAGACTGCAGCAGACGCTTTACACCTTACAATGTTAATTTCATACAAAATACAATTCCAATAAGCTTGTCAAAAAGGACACCAAACACTCAGTTAACTCTGATAATTAATACTTATTTTAATTTCTGAATAATACTGATATTAACACTCAAACGTTCCGGGTCAGGTCATAGTGATGTCTGTGATAAGAAAATCTCACCCCAGTAAAACTGCGGATATCCCTGTCCAGGGTAAGAGAAATCCCTGTCCATGGTACAGGCCCATATTTGATTATTTTTACTCAAACTCTTTCAAAAAAAAAAAAAAAATTGAAAAGTTTTGTGAAACCTTTTCTTCACACTTATCATCATTTTCTTTGAAAAAGTGCATCAAAATTGATGTTATCAATTTGTGAAGTGGTTACTCTACATACTACAATTATGACGTAACATTATTGTGAGTGGTGTCATAGTGCATATGAGCTGTCTCTTCCCTATCCTGGTAAAAGACAGGTGTTATCTTTTCCCTACCAAAAACGGAAAAATTGACCTGTGAAGTATGAGAGAAATATATAATTATGTGTGTCTGGGATTTTTAATTAGAAACACATGTAAATTTCTTTAGCAATACTTTTTGCAGGAGGCACAACCAATCTATATGAAAATGAGGGAAATTTTCAACCTTGCAATATATTGCCAACTATAATAACATGTAGTACCTCCATTCTCTCAGAAAAACAGCACCAGTTCGATAGTGCTAAGGCCAACAAATTGAGTCCAATGAATCTTAGATCTGATTGCTGTCCAATTGTTTATCTGTTTTTGGCCAAATGTTAATATCAAAGACAGTAAGAGTGATAACATTAATATATTATATTCTTTTGATGACAGAATCACGAATTTGATGTTTGCGACAGTCAAGATGTGTGTGATGGCCCAAGAACAACGAAGAGGAAAGCGAGCATTGTCGCAAGAGAAATTATGGTGTGATGGCAAAGAATACAAGAAGTAGACATGTATGCAAAGCACTCTTGATTTAAATGCTATTATCTGTAATTTTAATGACAAGATTTTATTGAAAGTTCTTTTTTTTCTTTCTTTTTTTTTTCATTTAATTTCAGCAATGCCAATTGATGTTGAATGGGAAATGATGCCATTGATATATTTCATTAAGTTAGGATATGTTAGCTTATCCGAGTTAAATTCTGTACGAGTAGAATGTACAGATTTTTGTTACAAGGTTTGTTGATATTTGCCATATTTATTTGAATATTGTTTTTTCTGTGACTATCATGTGCCAAAACTGTTGACCGTTTTTATTGTGAAAAAGCATTTTTTCAAATGATTATTGTTGAAACATACTGTGATATTACGTGTTCAAAAATTGTTGAATTTGCTTTGTTAATAAATTTGTTCATGTTTATTGAATGGTATTGTTTTTAGCTCACCTGCCCAAAGGGCAAGTGAGCTTATGCCGTGGTGCGGCGTCCGTCGTCCGGCCGTCCGTCCGGCCGTCCGGCGTCAACTTTTTCATTCAAACAACTTCTTCTCAATAACCAAGAGGCCCAGGGACTTGATATTGGGCCTGTAGCATGCTGGGGTGAAGGGCTACCAAGTTTGTTCAAATAAATGACCTTGACCTTCATTCAAGGTCACATGGGTCAAATAGGCTATAATCTTCAAACGACTTCTTCTCACTAACCAAGAGGCCCAAGGACTTGATATTTGGCCTGTAGCATGCTGGGGTGAAGGGCTACAAAGTTTGTTAAAATAAATGACCTTGACCTTCATTCAAGGTCACATGGGTCAAATAGGCTATAATCTTCAAACGACTTCTTCTCACTAACCAAGAGGCCCAAGGACTTGATATTTGGCCTGTAGCATGCTGGGGTGAAGGGCTACAAAGTTTGTTAAAATAAATGACCTTGACCTTCATTCAAGGTCACATGGGTCAAATAGGCTATAATCTTCAAACGACTTCTTCTCAATAACCAAGAGGCCCAGGGACTTGATATTGGGCCTGTAGCATGCTGGAGTGAAGGGCTACAAAGTTTGTTCAAATAAATGACCTTGACCTTCATTCAAGGTCACATGGGTCAAATAGGCTATAATCTTCAAACGACTTCTTCTCAATAACCAAGAGGCCCAGGGACTTGATATTGGGCCTGTAGCATGCTGGGGTGAAGGGCTACAAAGTTTGTTCAAATAAATGACCTTGACCTTCATTCAAGGTCACATGGGTCAAATAGGCTATAATCTTCAAACGACTTCTTCTCAATAACCAAGAGGCCCAGGGACTTGGTATTGGGTCTGTAGCATGCTAGGGTTAAGGGCTACAAAGTTTGTTCAAATAAATGACCTTGACCTTCATTTAAGGTCACATGGGTCAAATAGGCTATAATCTTCAAACAACTTCTTCCCAATAACCAAGAGGCCCAAGGACTTGATATTGGGCCTGTAGCATGCTGGAGTGAAGGGCTACAAAGTTTGTTCAAATAAATGACTTTGACCTTCACTAAAGGTCACATGGGTCAAATAGGCTATAATCTTCAAACGACTTCTTCTCAATAACCAAGAGGCCCAGGGACTTGGTATTGGGTCTGTAGCATGCTAGGGTTAAGGGCTACAAAGTTTGTTCAAATAAATGACCTTGACCTTCATTTAAGGTCACATGGGTCAAATAGGCTATAATCTTCAAAAAACTTCTTCCCAATAACCAAGAGGCCCAAGGACTTGATATTGGGCCTGTAGCATGCTGGAGTGAAGGGCTACAAAGTTTGTTCAAATGAATGACCTTGACCTTCACTAAAAGTCACAGGGGTGAAATCCGCTTAAATCTGTAAACAATAATTTTGCGATAGCCAAGGTCGAGACCTGATATTAGGCCAATAAAATGCTGGAATGAAGGACTAGAACATTTATTAATATGAATAAACTTAGCTTACTATGATATTTGAATAAAGAAGTAATCAGCATAGTATCTGTAGAAATGACCTCAATCAACTTCAAAGTTGCTGTAGAGCCAGGTGAGCGATACAGGCCCATTGGGCCTCTTGTTCTTCATCAGCAAGAACAAGAGTTTTTAGATACATTGTATCTATTTTTATGTTACCTCAGTCAAAGTCTCCAGATACCTATTGCAATCGCCTTTTGTCCGTCATCTGTCCATTAATAATTTCTCAATAATCAGAAGGCCAATGATAATGATATTGGGCCGGTAGCATGCTGGAATGAAGGGCTACACGTACATAGTTTGTGCAAATGAATGACCTTGATCTTTCAAGGTCACAGGTGTCCAATGTGTTTAAATCTTTAAACAACTTCTTTTCAATAATTAAGAAGCACAGGGTCATGATATTAAGCAAGTACCATGCTAGGTTTGTTCAAATAAATGACCTTGACCTTCTTTCGAAGCAAAGTATCATCTATCAATGTACACATCAGAGCTCAGGTAACAGTTAAAGCCCCTGGGCCTCTTGTCCTAGTAAATGTAAGTCACAAAAATACCATGGCATATTCTAAAGGAATACTCATTGTTTTTACGGGGAACCGATCCCTAGACAAGTCTATATCGCCATCAGGTTGCCGCAGTTCTGCTTTGCTTCTCATTTGTTGGTGACACGTTTCATTCATTCCAGGTGACTTCGGTAACAGTTTCAAATGGATGCAAGTACTACGTATATCTATCTTTCCAGCAACTCAACAGTGATTTAGTCATAAAATTGAAAGCTGTTTTGTATCCATAGCAACCTTAGACATTTCCTTAAACTTTGTTTTAGGATATGGTTCATTTGTGTTTTTGGTACTAGGGGTCGATGATGATGATGATGATGATGATGATGATGTCAGAAAACAAATTACTTTTCAGTTTTTAAAAATAAATTTGAGAAATGATTAATATTAATTCAACAACAAATTCTTTATTTAGTTGAAACAATTGTATTCAATAATTCAGCATGGTAAACAGAATATTTCGATATAGTTTTATTCAGTTGAAAAATCATGTCGCTTATTTCCTTTACACTGTCTTACTGGTGAAACATTTTTTTAAACTTCTCTTCATATCCTTCGAGGTACATTGTTTCTCCAGATATCTTTGCATTGGCAAACTTTTAACGGGGGTTAACTAATAGAAATAGAAATATACAAAATAAAATATACTAATTCGATCGTGTCGAAATCACAGCAAGATACACACCATAATCACTTTAAAATTGACGTGATGCTTTCAGTCAGATTTTGCCGTGAGCTTGTACCGTTGTATGGACATGTCAATTTCTATGTTAGAGCATTTATTATGGCATGTAACGGAAGACTGGATAAGAAAATGTTAGATGCAGAGTTTAATTCAAATCGGCCTACCACTTTCTCTAAGTCCTTACGCACGTCAAAAGGATTAAAAAAAAATCGCACATGTTCGTCTTGGAGCCGACTCAAATAACATCGTCAAATATGCTTCATCGAAAATGGCATTAGACTGTTGCAACGTGCATTTATCATGTCTACACATAACCCTACCCTATATTGATCTATTGTTAAAGTAAACGCACAGGCGTCTGTTTCTGGCTAGTATTAATAGAAAAAAATATTAGCCTCTACTCCTACTGTTGATATTAACCCCTTACTTATAGTAGGGGCTAATATTTCCATCTATCAATGCTTACCAGAAGCAGATGCCTGTGGTATAAGCAGATAGTTTCTAAACGTTCCACTCAAAAAATATATCAATGAGAATCTTTGAGCTGCAATTTGACAAACACTTCTATTGCAACGGTGCCAGACCACATGCATTTATAGTTTTATGGTAATCGTATGGACGGCTATTTTAGGATAAATTGCCAACTAGAGGATAACGCACAATTAGCCCTTTCAAATGTTTGGCATCGAAACTTTGTTTATATGATTACTTGGTGAATTAAATATTTCTGACATATTTAATGTTATATCATAATTTAGAAATAATTAAATATATATGTCTAGTACATGTATATCTATAATTTTACTGTACCGAGTTTTCAAACTCCTCCGCAACACTTTTCCGAAATTTTCATTTTAAAACGTTTGCAAAGCAGGATACACTCGCTACGGAATTTCTCATCCATGAAACAGTACACAAACGGATTAAATATATGATTCAAAAGCTGACATCTTGCCAACATGACTGATAACCACAAAATATTCTCTTCCATGTAATTCATAGCCGACGAACTGATACCCTCAATCGTCTGGAGCAGAAGCAAAGGAAATGCGGACAAACAAGACAGAATCGACGCTACAAGAAACATCAGAGTTATTCTGACGCTTTTGTTGTATCGTTTCCTTCTCAAATCGTCCGCCATTTTTAACTTCATAGTTTTCTTCTTTTTATTTTTATGCTTCTTCATGATAATTCCCTTAGGTTTGTGCTTCTGATTGGCTAGTATGATGTGTGACGTGTCTTCGGTGCTCGTTATCTTATTGTTGTGATCAACTGAAGTAGTTTCACTTTTGTCTAATTGGTCTGACTCGATGTCCACAACTTCATGCGAGGACGTTTCTTCATTAACCTGTTCTTCAGGCGTACATTGAGTCTTTGAAGCAGTAGTGGTGTCCCCGGTAGTTTCATTTGCCACAGATGGAATAACGGCTGATTTTGGAGAATGCTTTTTCAGTTCGTTTCTTCTTTTCATCAGTTCTCGACCAACAAGTGTATAAATAGTCCCACAGATGACCAACGAAACTAAAAGAAGAAGCAAGCATAAAACATAGTATCCCTTTGTGAGCGTGGAGGATTTGTCGATCACGTCGCACTGGTAACCAGTAACATTTGCACCCTCGACTTGAACAAGGACGATTCCATGTATCCAAATACCGGGCGAGGAAATGAAAACACACGAAATCCCAAGGACTAGGCAAATTATTTTTGATTCGTTCAGAGTGATCTGGTGTGCAAAGGGTTTGCACGACCGGCGATATCTCTCTATCGCAATGAAACTCAACATCATATAGGAGAAGCTTAGAATGTAGAAGTGGAACGTTTCAAACAAAATGCACGGTACGCCATGGCGATACGTGTAACGAAATCTCTCCTCAGCAATATAGGCTGGTACGTCTATGGTACAACTGGATAAGTCGATTGCAGCAAGAGTCAGAATACAAATCCGGTATGTCGACGGTTTATATCTGATGAAGTAGATAACCAAAACCGTCACATTTCCTATCGTCCCAACGACGAAGATAAACGCCATCATGAATAGTGAAAGGTATGAAGTTTTCCAAGTAGGCTTTCTCCTCTGCTTCCATAAGGAACTCATCTGAGCCCACGGCTAAGGAACTGGTATTCATATCTTCGTTGTTGTTATGCCGGTGCAGTCAGTTTTCTTTTGAAAATCGTTACATGTCTACACCAAGATCTTCTTGTGATGAAATGTAAATTTAAAATGTATATACAGTGTATATCCAAGGGAAATATCAATGATTTCCTCTGGGTGATTAATAATCCGATACGTGACTTCCGTTAAGTAGCATATATATATGGGAAAGGAAACCATTGTATTCCTATTTATCAGATATATCCGTTTTGAAACTTATATAAGTTGTATGTTATAAGAGTTGGCTGGTTTTCACTATCACCTTTTGTCTTTGTCCGTATACACGTACAATGAAATATAGAATTGTTATTTTTTTATATAGTTTCAGACGAGTTGAAATTATTTTTCTTAAGATGTAACACTGGTAAATACTAGTGCAATATACAAAATTAACTTTTCCTGTAAGGAGAACTTCTCTTTAGCTCCATCAGATGAGCGTAAGACTAGTAAACTAGAGGTCCTGGGTTCGAACCCCAGCGGGGGCAGTGCTTTTTGTAATTTGATTAATCATTGATTAATTCACTTAACAAAATATTGATAAAACATGCCCTACTTGTACTACTTGGAATCAGTAGATCTAAGAATCTGAAAAATGAAAAACGTTTTGTGAATGAAAATAAAACTAGTAAGTGTTAAACAAGGACGTTTTCAATATCAAGTGCAAGATATGTGTATGCCTGTGAAAGTCCGAGAAGTATTATTATAACTGGTTATATATAGCATCTTCACATTTACCGGGATTGTACAACAGACATACAAACCAGTGAAAAGTACATTTACTAAAAACATATGTACACATACATTTTTTATATTAAAAAAAACCGCATGTATGTACACAGGAAATACTATATACATGTAGTGAATAGAAAACTGCATCAAACAGCTGTTTCGTCCATCTATGACTCTTTAGTAATGCTGGGGAAGGGGGCGGGGTAGGCGTAAGTGTGAAAAAACACTGAGAGACAAGTTTGAAAATTCAGATAGGGCTAAACAATCTATATGTACAGGTGTATAGTAAATTTTCACTAATGAATTCAAAAGAAAATGCAATTCTAAACCAGTGGTCCTTTTCGATGATCTTTTTGAAAATGTCAAGTTCTTTCTATAGGAATTTATGTAAGGATGCATTGTATGTAGATCTATATGATCGGTAACCGAGCCTCGATGTAATTAAGATTTCTTATTAAAATTATATTACAAGTAGGTTTCTCTGTAAAATTTATAAAGAAAGACAGCAAAATGATCTAAATATTTTACTTGTACTGTGAACGATATATTTTTTTGCTCTCGTTCATGCAAGTTTTTGTCTCGTTTGTCCGAATTTTTTCTCGTTTATACGACTTTTTATTCCGGTCATGCGACTTTTGTCTTGTTCGTACGAGTTTTGTCTCGTTTATGTACGTATATCGTCTAGTTTGTTGCTGATTTTTCTGTACACTGAGCGATCAACAAGCAGACATAACTGCTATTAAAATTGACCTTCACGCATTGTTAAGTGGATATGGGTAACACAACTATAATTATTCATTTATCTGCATGACATGTCAAAAAACCTATGAATATTACTTAACTTCTCTACAAGTAAGATATATACTTGGATTTAGTTTGTACCGTGTAAACCCTAGGTTTAAAGCCTGCTAATTAAATCAATTATAAATGTGATTCGAACATAGAGCCTATCCTTTTTATGTAGCGTGTTAAGTTAATAATCCTCTGGTTGTCGACATTCAATGTATAACAAAATTAGTGGCAGATTTTTACGGCTTAACTTATGTCAACAGTTTAACTAATACGACTTTGTTTGACCCTTGGTTCAAATATGGTTGGTGCTATATGAGGTCTCGGGGTCCAGGTATAGCTCATATGGTTAGAGCGTCCGTCTAGAATTCTGAGGTCCCGGTGTCAAATCAGACTTGTATATCCCAAACAATACTTTAAAAGTATCCCTATATATATATAGTATTTGTAACACTCCCTACTCCCTGAAGGGCACTTGCCTAACAACAGCGAAATTATATCATTAGGTACTTTGCTCACTGTCAATGTCGTCAACCCTTGCACAACAACCGAGAAAATAGGCGATGTTCTTCTTACAACCAACTCTCGTCATTCAACTGAAAATAAAAGGAGCTAATAACAACTATTCCAAAAACAGCAAAAGAGTACAAGAAACAAACTCTGTGGAAAATAAGTAAACAGATCAACAGCTGAAATTAAAAAAAAACTTCAGACAAAAAGAAATATCACTTAAAAAGTGGAAAGATGAATTGAAACATCGTGAATTAAGAAATTGTAAACATGAAAAGTTATATAGAAAATCTAGAATCCAGAAACAGCGAATTGAAAGAAAATCCACCAGAATTCTAGAAAGGCGTGTCATCATATCGTAAGATACAGATACTTCAAATTACAACTCTGAAAATCATTTCTCGAATCCTCAAAATTAAAATCTTCCAAATAACCATCTGTATAAATATATATCTTCTCACATACAATGACCAATTATTAACTGATATCAATATTATTTGAAACAATATATGTTTGTTTTCGGTTCCAATGACGAAAATGAAGAAACCAAAGAAACCAGGGATGTGTTCAGGAATATTAGGTAACATTACTACTTTGACTAAATCAATCATTACATCATTAATATGACACGAGACAGAAATGTTAAGTAGCTTACTGAATTGTTGAATATATTACAATATTATTAAAAAATACTGGTTCACATATGGTGAAAATATGTACCCGGCATTAAATACGATAAAATACAAAATTAGGCGCCATTATCATAAATCCAAAAACAACTAAAATATGAATGATTTTTTAAATTTTAATTGGGCTGGGAAAATGTAGTGATCACCTTTGTTTAAAAAAGATAATCTGTATTCAGATATGAAACTAACGACTGTTTTTATCGGTCTTTCGAGTTGTAATTGATTCTAAGAAAGATACAATATGTCTTGTTTTATAAGCTAAACTGCCACTGACCAGACGACCAAGATCAGTCGATCGGAGACAAAAGGACAATGGTAAGAAAAAACGGAAATGTCCGTTCTGTCTGATTAATGTTGTCCATCTTCCACGCCATCTCGGAGAACAACACTCGCTGGGAGAGTTTGAAATAACCAAGAGATTACAAAGTGAAACTTTGCAAAGGATCGCCCAATCAAGGAATGCTTCCGACGAGTGCAGAATATTAGACGACACCTGGTGACTGTTCACAACATCACAAACACTGGCAAATTAAACGCTATAGTGGTAGAGGTAATTATTCTAAAGAGGTCCTAAAATTCCAGGCTAGTGGTTAGAATCCCTTTATACGGTTATATGTATTCTTTACAGCCCACCAGATTCATGTTATCAAAGTCATATATAGTGACCATATATTAGGCATATAAATTGACCGTCGATGAATTTGCTTGTGATTAGAATCGTTTTCCTTTACATCTTTCCACACTCTCATGTTAAAGGTGTCCCATAATGTTCGACATGATTTCATTCGTTAATACCAATGTTCCAGGAAATTGCATGTCGACGACGTATGAATAATTACATTAGAAGTTAGAATGATATTATTGCTATTTTTTTTAATTTGATAAGTAATTAGTTTCTTCCTGTTTCCTGTTTCAGAGGAGGGCGGTATCAAGAACCGATAATAGTGATGATGATGTCAAGGATTTAGCTGTTGAAGAAAAGGTAATTGTAAATGATTCCAAATATGTAGCGATCTATCTATTTATCATATCGACTCTTGTTATATTGTAAGAGTTAATCTCCTTTATACCCATTCAGATTAATGTTATTTATGTCATATGTTATAGGTGTCGCATAATTGGTTTCTTTCTATTTACTTAATTGAACAGATTGAACAAAAAGTAATTGTAAGGAACTCTAAAAAGGACTTTACTTTAAAAGCAGACAGTTTTACTTATGCAACCGAGTGTTACGTCTGTGACATAAACTTACTCTATTAAGGGGACGTTACTCTAAACGCAAGCATTTCTACCTGTGTAACTTAGTGTTACATTTGCAACATAAACTTACGGTTAGGTGTAAATAGTAATAACGCTTACTGTCTTAAGGGGGCGTTACACTAAACGCAAGCATTTCTACCTAACCTAGTGTTACATTTGTAACATATACTTACGATTAGGTAGAAAGACGATTAGGTAGAAAGAGAGATAACTTGTCCTATAAGGGATTTTACTTAGGAAGGCATCTTCTGACAGGATTATGTCCTAAAAGATAATAAAATAGGACATTAATTTGGAGTTATAGCGAAATAGCAACCATATATGATTAGAGTAAGTTCTGATATAAAAACGTCTTCCACATATCCACTTGTTGATACTTTTCCATCGTTAATGACATGTCGAAACGTGCGTAATTTTAAACAGACTACCTCATTATTTCAGACACAAACAACAGTCACCGGAATTACAGCCAGGCAACGATCAACAGATGCAAATTTATGAAGAATCGACATGTCTTGGTTCAGACATCCAAATGGAAATTAGACACAATAAGTGAGTATTATATTAGTTGCCTAATCACTAATTGTTGTCGAGGGGTCAAAGAGCACACAGTAATTAAATGCTGTAATCAATGAGCTCATATATAAAGAATTGTAAATGACGTCAAATGTATACATGTATAACATTTGTCTCCTTTTTTGACATCTTTTTATAAAGCAGAGTTATCTGCTCTTATTAACAAAAATTTACTGTTGCTTCCAAAATTGTTACGTTTCCGTTATAAACAATTGCTTTTGATATATTTATGGATACATACTCACGTGAACAGATAAGTTTGCATTACATGAAAAAACGGTTGTCCATCCAGTGGCATCCACAAGGTATGCCATTACGTCCCCTGCCTCTATTGTCTGAATCATGTTTCTTGTTCTTCAGAAATGTAAAGGACTTAAATGAACAACAGGTTTGGCACCTTGTTACAGAAAATGACGATTACTTGAAAGACATATTTGAAGGAAAGGTGAGCCAATCTATATACTGTCAGTATATATACCGCCGAACCCTTATATCTCATATTTGGCGGTATCATTAAATCTGTCAACATTACTTCAGATTATAATCATATCCCATCAAGCTTTATTACTGTAAGAATTTAAGTTAAGCAAAGTCTCCAGTATGTAATCGTTATAAAAGATTCATTGCGATTTGATTGGAGTAATTGAATTGGCCACGATATATGATATTTGACCTTTGGCATGCAGGTATAAAGGGCTATCTAATGACGATGATCTAAACGATGATATGAGCGAAAATGTACAAAATAGGAAACTCAAAACTAATTTAGAGGTCATTGTCTTCTATCCGTAACGCTTGAGAGTATCTTGTTGACAATTGGTAAAGCAGCAACCTTTTGAAGTGAAAGAACTATATCTTAAGATTTTTCATTCACATACTTCCTGTGAAAGACACAACACATACAGGCAAGGTGGAAAAGCAAGATGTAGGTTTTACAGGTTTATTTACATGTATGTATTATTCTAATCCAAGAACATTGGCTATTTAATTGTCAGTAGTTAGAGGCAAATACGTGATTTTCTTTTCTCATTTTGGAGCAATACTTTAATAACAGAGACAAATACCTGTTCTTCCGAGTACATTTTGAGGCCATATTATAATTACAGAAACCGAATTGCATGAACAGTGAATCCGGTGGAGCCGGAAAAGCGGTTGACTCACTAATGTTACCCCAACAAATTGCTAGATGTTACGGAGCCGTTGGAATCAATCGACCACTGTTGTACACAGCTAACAGAAGGAGGTAACCGATATTCAAGGTATAGAAGTGAAACAATTGACCGATCGCTATATGCTATATTCCCTGTATACATACCCTGTAGGGAAATGCTGGCTGGGATGATTTTAATGAAAACTCTGAAAATACAAACGCTCGGGCTTAAGAACTCATGAAGTTCATCCTTGTACATATCTTATCATGCAAAAACGTAGAAAAAATCTTTATACACGCGGCAAAGACTCCTTATCGATAGACTGTTTCATGCACAGTGCCAACCTCCACCATAGTGATGGAGCAGACGTAACACACTGTGGTCGAGATAACACGTGCAATCCGAACAAAAACAAAACAAAAAACAAAATAACAATTCGGTGGAATAAACATCTCCCAAGACATCATTGGAGCTAGAACAATGCTCCATCGATTAGTTCAACACTAACGTAAAATCACCAACGTCATCATCTCTCAATATACAAGGCATTTGGTGTTCCACCAAGGCACTAAACAACTTAACCAAAGGGAAATCTCCAGACTTGTACGGACTCACTGCGGAACATCCCACTTATACTGGGAATCACTTCACACAACAACTTTGTAAACGAAAGGATGCATTCCCGACAAACTCAAGATTGGTACACCAACTCCGATCTTTAAAAAAGGGCTACAAAACCAACACGAAAAACTATAGAGGAATTACTGAGACACCGGTGATACTGAAAGTTATCGAAGCTCTCCTCAAACGACGTCTTTTACCATTCATATATAATATACAAAATAACTTATAAAGAGGATTTACGAAGGACACCACACCTCTTCTCAGCGTCTTGTTTGTTGAGGATTTAAGTAAAGATCTTAAACAGCCGGTATACATAGCCTTCCTAGATGTCAAATCGGATTTCATATGAACTACTGATGCGAAAACTATTTTTGCCTTCCCTGCATTGTGATAAGAAATAATTAACAAACATTAGTGTTCGTTTAAAAAACCACTGGCCTAATCCACCTCAATGCTGTGAAGCTCTGTTTGCGCATGGAATTAAAAACTCAAACACAAATATATATGGCGGAAAATGGCACACTTTCTTGTTAAAGTGGCCTTTGTAGTTTATTTTGCATGATAATGAATTCTTTTATAATTCCAGATTAGATAAAGGAATGTAAATATATGTAAACCGCAAAGGTGAGCGGCCCAAATTCAGCATTAAATAAAGACCCAGTCCTGGGCTAAAAACCAGAGATAAAAATTTTAATAATGCATAATGTATACATTAAAAAAAAAAAAACTCTGGAAAACCTTGGACTGATCCATAAACTAAAAGTACATAAAGTTCACAATGGTATCAATACAGAAATATTTAATTACTAATTAAAACAAAATACAACAACAAAGATATGTAGATCAAATGTCCTTCACTTACAGGGTGGGAAGGGTATGGGATTTTGTACTTTCTTGATGCTGATGCACGTGCTAAAGTTCTATTGACTTTCACTTTCACTTCTGATGAATCTTTTTCAAAAGATATTGTCCAAGATTGGTATAAATTTTTTGTTTTTCCTAATGTCTGTTTTTTCCTAATCTAATATGGCGTCGTTTTTTCAAGAATGGGTAAGCTATGGGGTACCCGGAGGCTGAGCAGGGGCCAAAATTTATCCTACTGACCAATGACATTTGACCTCTCGTATATGACCCGGATGTAAATTTCCTTATATGGAAATGGGCGGTGCTTGCCAAATTTATGTATATACACCTAAACATGGCCTGGCTCAGATTTAAAATGAAAATGTGTGCAGCATCGGCAAAAACTTGTTTGCTCACAAACTTTTATTTCTGCTCGGCATAGATACATTTTAAGTGGCTTCACCGAAACAATCTACACGCAGGTGTAGCCAGCACTATAAAATAGGACAACGCAACGTCAAACACATTTCCTATCGTGCAAGGAGTCCGTCAGGGAAGAGTATTAAGTGCAGATATCTACAAAGTTTTCATTAATCGACTGTTAGATAGACTACAAGACAACGAAAATGGGAGAATAATTGATCACATCAGCTGCTCTGCTACGCCCTGCGCTGATGACGTCTCGCTTTTAAGCAATAAAGCCGACAAAATACAACAACTCCTTAAACCACAGTTGATTATAGTAAATCCAAGAGATATTTGCTACAACCGGCAAAATGTGTAGTACTCTCTGTGCCTGCTTCAAATTATGCTAAATATAAATCCGCTACCGAAAGGGAAAAGAAAACAAGAAATATCTTTAAAAAAAGATAAACGGCATAGTTTTAATGTTGGTGGTTATAATGTAAAACTGCTGGTGAAATAAATCAACGAACTAATAACAAAATTATATCAGTTTGAATCATTTTTGGAGATAATAAGACTGCATTTGAATCAGTAATATAATTTTATCAATGTGTCATTTGAAAAGATACATCCACATATTCAGCATGTATTCGTTTTTAACTGCATATCTTTGCATTTTGCATTTACCGCTACATTGACCAATCACATACTTCATCTTGACCAGTAACGCCACCTGTCGCATCATATCCGGGACCAAAAGAATATTATACGGCTATATCGAAAAAAAGTTGGACGCTCGACGGTGTCACAATGGGTCAATCTGCCAACGTAGCTAACGATAGCATAAGAAAAGCACGACGAACTCTCTGCTCCATAATGGGCTCAGGGCTTCAAGGGGGAAATGGAATTGACCCCGTAACCTACTACTAATGTATTTTTACCCGTGTTACTCAACGGTCTTCAACTCATAGTCCCGAAAAGAAAACAATTCACTCGAGAAACAGATTGCTATCCATCAACAATGTACTTAAACCTCAGGCAACAACAGTTGGTTCAATACAATCTGTGAGATTGACTTATTGATGTCAGAACATATACCTACAAAGGAGTCATGGAAACGTGACGTTCATAAACACGTAAACATCCACTGGAAAGCAAGAATTGTAATTATCGCAAAACTTTACTCGTCTCTACTTCACCTGGATCACGAAATGTTCACCACAGAGAAGATACATCCTTTGTTGTATTCCGAACATCCAAACCCACGTGGACCTGCCAGGATCTCAGTTAAGCTTTATAACATTCTTACCGGTACTTACCTCCTGCAATCAAACCTCAGTACGTTCAACCAAAATAGCATAGATCCGAAGCGTTTAATATGTTAACAAGACGGAAAAACAACTGCCCGCTTCCTGCTTCATTTCTCCGCACTACATCAAGCAAGAACTCTGGCACTGACAGTCATTACTCAAATCTTACACGACGCTTTCAACTCTTTGATAAATTTCGAAAGAAATACTTCTCCAGTGATGTTTTAATATTTAATTTAGCTCCTGATGCTCTAAAAAGATATTTTTGTATAGTTTCATCAGTGAAGCAAATGCAAGTACTATTATCAGCATAGATGACATTTTTGCCGCCTTAGAGAGCAACCTCGAAGCGTTATACCAATGATATCAGGATCGTCACGAACTGTTTTAGCAAAGGATACCAAAACGTACAAAAGAGGAGAAAGACTACAACCTTGCCTTACACCACGAGTGATGGGGAAGGGGTCAGAAATAAACCTCTTTACAATAACAGACGAGAAGCATCACCCTAAGAAGTTGCTGTATATTTTTTCAACATTGTGATAGTCCTTTTTTCAAATTTATTAGAAACTTTACCTTAAGGGAAGTGTCAAGTCATCTAATTCTGTAAATGTATTGTTTTAATGATAATGTTAATTTCATTATCAATTTAACTGAATTTTACAAAAATAATGAATGTGAATTAAAAGTGAAAGGAATTAAAAGAATTTTAGATAGTATTTCAAGGTTCTGCATTTCTGAACTTCAAAAAGTATATAATGGCCTAACAGTTATGTTTGCCGTAATCAGAAGTGAATTTCTATACTGAAACCCCTGAAGTTTTGAAACACTTGTTATTTTGAATGGTAGACAAAAAATAGTTTCCCAGATAGAATCATCAAAGTCAAAATGATTTGCCCATCTTTCCCTACTCTTCATCATTCTTTGATAAGATTGTATATGAATGCATATGTATTTTGTTCCTCTAGCCTGTACGACAGTAGAAGTTATATATTATATACCTTCTGTGTATTTAATTAAACCGAATTGACAAGACCATGAAACTGCAGAAAGTTTATTAATATACTATATCTCTGTGTTAATTCATTGTAAGAATAAAAAGTAACAGGATTTGTGTATTTCACCGTAACATTTATTGCCTAACACCCTTGGCATGCCAGTGATTGTAAGAGACTTTCAAAGAGATTTTCAACCAATAGTCAGAAGTGAGTTATGCAATAAATGTGTTTTCAGAATAGAGAGTTGTCTGCCTTTAAATCGATGGAAATGATAGGAATTCAGCAACTTTTCCAAGCTTGAAATTTCTTATGACATATACGTAGGTACTCATTTCCACAGTTAATTACAAAATCAACATTAATATTATTTGTAAGAATGGCTTGCAACTTTCTAGTGCACATACTTTGAAAAAAATCTCTTCAGCCAACCAAGTATCATAGTACCATTCCCAGGCCTTCTTCAAAAACATCTTTACTTATAATATTTCTTTTCGTGTTGTCTGTTTTGCCATTCCATAGAAAGCTATATAAAACGGCATTTATGTAAGGCTTGTGTTATTAAGTGAAATGAGCAAGTGATTAAATTGAGAACTTAATAATGATTTACTTGATGTGCATTTTACCAGGAGTTATTTTCTTCTACTCGAAGACTTGACTATATATAAGTTTAATTATTTTGTCAAGGTTTAATTTAGATATTTCATGTAAATTAACACTAAAATCTATCCCCAAAAAGTGTAAATTAATCCCTACCCCATTGTAATTCCTGTAAAAAAACGTCTCATTGCTGTATTTCTTACTTCCTATCCATATTACCTGAGTTTTGTTTGTATTGATTTTTAATCTAGACAAATAAATTCAGTTCTAAAATTGATTCCCGCAAAGTGTCATCTGCATACTGAGAAAGAAGGATAGAAAAGTCACTTATATAAAGTTATGTTGTTATTGTTCCTTAACCTAATTGCTAATATTTCAGTACATAATGTAAAAATATAAAAAGAATAATAATTTCATTACATTTACCAGACAAAAGGAATTCTGTGAATCTGCATGAAATTGTGTGAGGTCATACATAGTAAGTAGCTGCCAAAATACTATTTTCTTTTTTTCCGGTCATTTATGCATCTTTTTAATGGACTTTCGCCTCATTATATACATTAAAGTGTGGTGAAATGTGTAAAGCCTTAAATTTTACAGTTCTGTCATTGCTTTTAATAGCCAAGTATATTGTATAGCCTGTAAAAACATCAACTTCAACCATGCATTCAGCACAGCAATCCAAAATTGTTCCATAATATACCTTTATTGCAGATTGTCTCTACATAGCTTTAGTTGACTACTGATTCAGCCAACTATTATGTTCATACAAACAAGATGCAATTAACCATTGATGTCGTTTCCTTCATGCCTAGGCACTCCTTATTTCACCATCTGCCACATTTGACTCAAATGTTTCATTCCTTTCTTCTTTTTGAAGCAACAGGAAGGTCACACCTGCTGGTTAAATGGCTATTGTTCCAATGTTTTCATTTGAAGAGGAAATATCATTTTAAGGTTTCCATGATGGTTGTCCGATTAACTTCCTCACTAAGGATAATAGCTGCCGATGCCAGCTGGTTGTCTTCACAGGTTGATGAAGATCACGATTTGGTTGTTTCACAGTCTTCCTGTTTGTCACTGTGTTCACGCTGTCCCCTGAGATATCAATACAAAGTCGGAGAATCTCTTGCAGCATACACTATACACCCAGGATTACTCGGTTAAGGAATTTACATTGATTACACTTTATGAAAAAATTTCACTGATAGTTTCATTAGCAATTTCCTTAAAATGTGTTTTGATGAACTTGGAGATTTCTCTTTCCTTTGGTTTTGTGTAGTTCTTGGAAGTCCCTCATCAGATGTCTTTGTTGAATGATTTTGGAAGCTGAGGAATGACTGTCTTGGTCCGAGTGGCCTTTCGGAATTGTTGGCTTCATGTTTAGGTCTGGGTGATTCTTGGAGTTGACGAATTGGTATCTTATACAGGTGATCCTTAGGAGCTGATGGTTTGATGTCTTGGTACAGATTGTCCTTGGGAGTTGATGAATTCGTGTCTTGGTACCGGTGGTCCTTGGGAGCCGATGGTTTGATGTCTTGATACGGGTGGTCCTTGGGAGTTGATGAATTCGTGTCTTGGTACGGGTGGTCCTTGGGAGCCGATGGTTTGACGTCTTAGTACGGATTGTCCTTGGGAGTTGATGAATTCGTGTCTTGGTACGGGTGGTCCTTGGGAGCCGATGGTTTGATTTCTTGATACGGGTGGTCCTTGGGAGTTGATTAATTTGTGTCTTGGTACGGGTGGTCCTTGGGAGCCGATGGTTTGATGTCTTGATACGGGTGGTCCTTGGGAGTTGATGAATTCGTGTCTTGGTACGGGTGGTCCTTGGGAGCCGATGGTTTGATGTCTTGATACGGGTGGTCCTTGGGAGTTGATTAATTTGTGTCTTGGTACGGGTGGTCCTTGGGAGCTGATGGTTTGATGTCTTAGTACGGATTGGCCTTGGGAGTTGATGAATTCGTGTCTTGGTACGGGTGGTCCTTGGGAGCCGATGGTTTGATTTCTTGATACGGGTGGTCCTTGGGAGTTGATTAATTTGTGTCTTGGTACGGGTGGTCCTTGGGAGCCGATGGTTTGATTTCTTGATACGGGTGGTCCTTGGGAGTTGATGAATTCGTGTCTTGGTACGGGTGGTCCTTGGGAGCCGATGGTTTGATTTCTTGATACGGGTGGTCCTTGGAAGTTGATGAATTCGTGTCTTGGTACGGGTGGTCCTTGGGAGCCGATGGTTTGATTTCTTGATACGGGTGGTCCTTGGGAGTTGATGAATTTGTGTCTTGGTACGGGTTTGCCTTGAGAGTCTAATATTTTCATCTATGTATTTACCTGCAAAAAATCCAGTGTGATCTGTGCTTTTGTTTTTTGTTTGTTTGTTGTTGTTTTTTTTTTCGTTTTTTTGTTGTTTTTGTTTTGTTTTTGCTCTGCTGTTTTTACCCTACGTGCTATTGTTAATGAAGTTATCTAATACACAATATTAAAAAGGGACTAGAGCGACAGTTTTTTTATGAAATGTCTAGGTATGTTATCTTTTTTATTAAGCGTTATTACACCCTGTCTTTGAACAATTGACAATTGACCGATATCATAACCAAAATTAATAGATCTGATTGCAAAAGCACTAAGTTGTCTCCAAAATCTTTTTTTTTTTTAATTCCATAGTCAAACCATCAGATCATGGGCTTTTGTTATGTTTAATACTTTCAGAGTCAATGATGCCTCGTCAAGTGTGATAAATCCTTCTAAATTATCAGATTCTAACCTACTCAATTTACTCAAAATTTTCTAAAAAGTCTTCCAAAATAACAACATCTATATATAACTAGCTCATAAAGCCTTCCATCAATTAATCAAATTTCTTCAAGGATTTCTCTCTCATTTGTAACAATTTCCGAATTTTCCTTTTCTACTTTCTGAATAATCTTGGGTATAAGATTCTTAATCTTTAAGTTAAAAAAATACTTTGTAGGCTTTTCTCTTTCTTCTAACCATTTAGCTCTTATAATGCTTACATATGAACATATGACTTAAAAATTGTCGATATATACCTTTGACATTCCAATTATTTCTCAAACGAATTGCTAATACAAATGTATTTCAGCATGAGAATAAACGCATACGGTGCAATCGGATCTCCTTGACGACAGCCTCTCTTAACATAAAAAAAAAATTATCAATATTACCCCTTGGTTTGTGGCCGAATTAGTATTACATTGAATATTTTATAAATAAACCTTTTTTCTTCAAAATCTATCATAATGAACTCCCCAGGTATGTTATAGTGTTCCGTAGAATGCACTATGTCATAAATAAGCCTAATATTTTCACCTATATATCTACCTGCCCAAAATCCAGTGTGATCTGTGCTGATAATTTTTTTGCAATGCTGTTTTCCCCCTTGTGCTATTGTTCCTGAAGCTATTTTATACACAATATTAAAAAGAGGAATAGAGCGACATTTGTATTTATGAAATGTCTTGGTATGTAATCACTCATTTCTCATAATTTCTCCATTTTCTACCGTGAAAGTTTATCTTGAAGACACTATAGATTATAAGATTTACCCCGTAGGTAAGAAAACATCTATTACATTACATTGTTTACACTTTACAGTTTTACTTATTCAAAAACACTTGGCTTTCTGCAAAAATGATTCTAATATATTTTTGTTAAGATTAGAGTAAAATGGACATTGAAATAAAAAAATTATACTCGTCTTCAATTTCTTCTGAATTACAACATGCGGACAATATGTTAGCCATTGGAACATTATGCTTTCTGACATACTCTATATCTATATTTGGGACGAAAGTTTTATTTTTGATAAACAATTTTCATAAACACCATCAATAGACTTCAATAGATAAAATTGTAAACAAAAATAAATATAACTAAATGTTAACATAATACTCATCTTGACGGATCATTAATGATTTCTTTCTGATACACATCCTAAATTCTATTTTCTACTACAATATAAGTATAACAATCAACTGCAGTTTCATGCCAGAGATAAGTTGGTCTTTTATCTAGTTAATTTTGATGTTATTTATCGATTTGTCCTTTGACACATTTCCATGTTCCAGACACGCTTTTAATACACAATTTGAAGTACTTTTCAGTTTTAGCCAAAACTTTTTTTTTAATTTCCTGGTTATATATGTATATAATGGGAATCTGCCCAACTCCAAATTAAAAAAAAAAAACACATTTCATGTAGATTTGTTGACGCCAAGATAACTTTTGCAGAAAAAAAGAGAGAATAGTGTGCGCTTTTTCTTCTCACTGGCAGTAGTAATGGATTTGTCGGATGAATTAAACTAGTTTTGATACAAAACTTTTCAAACTTAATGACTGTCACCTAAATCATGCAAACTTACAGTATATGATGTAGACCTTTACCTTATGTAATATATACTCGCGTCCTTGCGTAAGGAGGTCGTCAGACGTAAACGTTGTATCCCAATCGGAAGCCCTCGTCATTTTCTAATAAACTAGATAGCCAGACGGAGGCGAGGTGTTCCGATTGGTTGTATCCCCAAAGTGTATTTGTGGGCGCCACATTACTGTTCCTGTTGCTCCAAAACAAAGTTTGCCCCTCAAATGAGTCATCAAATGAGGCGGTTTGTTTGTTTGTGTGCTGGGATTATCGCACCGTGAACAGCCAGTGTCACTCTGACGTGGAGTCTCCTTGTAGTAGTTGGTGGCTACCTCACTGAACATTATACAGTGGCCTGTCGCATTGACATCCAGAGCAATTAGGGTAAAGTGCCTTACCAAATGACACAACCACGAGAGCAAAGACCGAGCTTCCCTAGAAACACAAACCGATCATACAATAGGAGACCGATAAATTAAATTTTATTCTTGATATTTCGTTTTCAGCAGTTGAGCTGAATTTTGTTACTTTTTGTCCATTTTATATACAGTAAATTGTGGTGTCCGATTATCTTAATCAGTCCCAATGCTGAAAGCGAAATCCGGAATACAAATACTTCGCTAGCCAAGGCTTCTGATTACCTAATCAGAAGCCATGGCTAGCGAAGATGGGTATGTCCCTGTGGTGTGATGTCTCGTAACATCGACCTCTCCCAGGGTCCTTGCACAAGAATCTTCGGCCATAGCTGGCCTCCGGGAGAGATTGTCACCAAACCTGGTACTTATTCCATATTGCCCAAATACTTACTGCACTTCGAACATGTTTGGATTGCCCCAACTTCGGAAACCCCTTGGATTTCGAGGATTATATTTGTCTTCCTTCTCCAAATATTATCTTCAATGCCTCGTGCGAATCACAATCGGAAGCTACATCAATCATATAAAGATCTTGAAACACATTTACCTAGACACAATTAAGGGCGTATACTATACTTGACACGTAGGATACACATACTGTACATATAACGTGCTGCTAAAACATTGAACGAATGGAAACAAACAAGTCTCATTTCATTTAATAAAACAAATCCTTCATATATATGTACACAAATATATCAGCATTAGATTCACTTTTATGAAATAGAATCACTTTACTGTCACGGGTGCCGAAAATCAATCAGGTTAAGGCGTCTTCTGAGCCAACATTAGCTACACTGCAAAGGAAACATAAATCACATGAATATTTCATACTAACACACAATTTATACCACATTCACTCTAACAGAAACAAACTTATTCCAGAAACACTCTTAACCACGCCCTTACGTGTGTGTCAATGTACATGTAATTAAGCCGATTTGAAGATTATACGCTTTGCTTTCAGCATATAGGATTATAAAATACATACATATCAAACATATTTAATTCTACGAGATGGAGAACACAGCCAGCATAATTCAGAACATAATTATAATACAGCTCAATGCGTCATAAACATTGTGACGTCATCATGATAAACTTTCATTTACAAAAGAGTTACAAGTAATATACAAAAACATCGTTTAAAAAAGTAGGGAAGTGCTCCTAATATTTATGACCAATGATATCAAATAAACTGTTTATGTACTTATCATTGTATATGGAAATGGAATTCATTTGAAAATCGTACGCTTTTCACAAGCATCTTGCTTTTATAAACATCAAGATTTTGAATTAAAGATTTTGAACATCAAGAGAAGCTTTACATTATAAATAGAAAGATGGCAAATAAGAACACTATCTTATATAACTATTTAAAAGTAATGTCGTTAGAGTCTACGTGTATTTAAACCTTCTCTGGTGTTTTTAGCACACGTTCAGGAATTCGGATAAAAATCGGTAAAAATGACAACCCGGTATTCATTATATACAGAGGTGTCCACCGAATTTTAATCTAGCCCCTAAAAACGTCTGAAAATGTGCTGAACACACTAGGGAGAGGTTAAGCCCGAATATTCTCTGGCCCTGACTGTCTGGTGTCAGGGCCAGAGAAACCCCGAGCTCGCTATATAGGGAAGAGTTCCCTGTAGGTCTGAGTCCGATAGTATGGCAAGCCAAAGTGGAAAAAAGTCACGATTTATGGATATCCACAATTCATTTCAAATATCCATAATTCATTTTTAAATATCCATAAATGACTTATGGATATCCATAAGTCATTTATGGATATGTGACTTTTTTTCCCACTTTGGCTTGCCATACTATGGCCGGTAGCATTATGATATGGATGTTGTAATTGTCATGCGTTTGAAATATGCGACATTATAACTACAAATTCATGCTCCAATAAAATCATATCAAATATATATGCATTGTGCATAATCATTATCTAAAAATCAGATATACTTAGATTAGTGTTAAGATTAGAAACAAATGTAATTCATACAAGTACATTATACAGTTCAGAACTTTTCGTTATGAAGTGGTCGGCTCTTATATACACAGTTTTACCGATGTATTTGACGTACTTTAAATATTTATATACAGGTATATATATATAGGATATGGATGAGTGCCCCGAGTCGGTCTGGTTGAATGGGGGTCTTACAGCCATTGTGCAGAGAATGTAAACACTACTTCACCGTCATTTAATATGTCGACTATTTTAAAAGCGTACCTGGTTACAACGCGGTGACCCGTACGTACACGACACCGGAACATGGAAATCATATCATCCCATAAGGTTGACAGACTTATATTTAACAATTGGAATACTCCATCGAACACCAGGTAAGATATATAGTGTAAAACCCGTATTTGACATGGTCAATATGCCAGATAACTCGTTGAAGAATGACTAGAATTATGTTGGAGCGTTTGAATGGAAACATGTGGATTTCTGTCTAAATAGTTTCAGTCGCTTAGACTTAAGCTTGAACTTTAAAGAATACCTGCATACGTGTAATATCAGTATTGGTAATTATAGTCTTTACCGTACCTGGTAGATATAGGTTCAAAGTTCAAGACATTGTAGCATGTCAAACATGACATGGTGTATACAGAGAAAAAAAATCTATTGATCAATTAATTTCTGTAGAACATGACCCAAACCTAGACCTATACAACCATATAGTTAGTCCACTGTGTAATATGTACGAAGTTTGATAAAGTGTTGCATTTAATTATCATTCTACTTGAATTTATTAAAACCATTATTAATGGTAAAATTTAATAATATTAATGATTGATATCTTAACATGTAGCTCAAAGGCTAAATGATATATATTTGTAACTAAGACAAGACACAGGGACATGCCTAGCTAGCTATATAGTTTTATGTGATAACATTTGCCAGAAACACCTACAAAGACTTAATACATGTATATAGGTATTTCTGACTAATTTTATCATATAAGACTTTTAGACCTGTCACTGTGGATAAGACGTTTGTCACGAACCCATATGGGTCCAAGATATTTTTAACATTTTCTTATCATGGCAGTAGTTTCTGTTCGAATGACAACTATTCTATATCTATAATATGAAATAATTTATTATGGGTACAATAAAGGCCTGACAGGTGATCGGGGGAACAAACAGCCCAGGTAGTGTTTAACTGGTGTAGGGTCTAGTGGTCTCAACATGCGACATACATACTTAGTCAATCAGGGAAAGGGAAATGTCCTACCTTTGAGTAACCAACTCAAGATTCTGAAATGTTGATGAGTGAAGTCACTAAGATAAATTTTCTGTATCCAAAGAGTGTCAGATTAGACAAGTTAATCTGATCAATATGTTGTCATACATGGTGTCAGATAAGATAGGTTAGTCTGGCTTATAGGTTGCGTCCAAAAAGTGTCAGATTACTAAGGATAAACAGACATATTTACCCACATTTTGTCATATAAGACACATGATAGGTCAAATAATTGATAAGACAGTTTCATATACAAAAATACTGAGTCCGACAGTGTGTCAGATTAGACAGGTTAATCTACTAATACACTGTGTCGAACAGGTTGTCAGATAAGACAGGTAAATCTAACAATATACTGTTTGTCACAGTGTGTCAGATAAGACAGGTTAATCTACCAATATACTTTGTCCTACAGTGTGTCAGACAAGACAGGTTAATCTACCAATATACTGTGTCCCACAGTGTGTCAGATTAGACAGGTTAATCTACTAATATACTGTGTCCCACAGTGTGTCAGATAAGACAGGTTAATCTACCAATATACTGTGTCCCACAGTGTGTCAGATAAGACTGGTTAATCTATCAATATACTGTGTCCCACAGTGTGTCAGATTAGACAGGTTAATCTACCAATATACTGTGTCCCACAGTGTGTCAGATAAGACAGGTTAATCTACTAATATACTGTGTCCCACAGTGTGTCAGATTAGACAGGTTAATCTACTAATATACTGTGTCCCACAGTGTGTCAGATTAGACAGGTTAATCTACCAATATACTGTGTCCCACAGTGTGTCAGATAAGACAGGTTAATCTACTAATATACTGTGTCCCACAGTGTGTCAGATTAGACAGGTTAATCTACCAATATACTGTGTCCCACAGTGTGTCAGACAAGACAGGTTAATCTACCAATATACTGTGTCCCACAGTGTGTCAGATAAGACAGGTTTATCTACCAATATACCGTGTCCCACAGTGTGTCAGATAAGACAGGTTATTCTACCAATATACTGTGTCCCACAGTGTGTCAGATAAGACAGGTTAATCTATCAATATACTGTGTCCCACAGAGTGTCAGATAAGACAGGTTAATCTACCAATATACTGTGTCCCACAGTGTGTCAGATAAGACAGGTTAATCTACTAATATACTGTTTCCCACAGTGTGTCAGATAAGACAGGTTAATCTACCAATAAACTGTGTCCCACAGTGTGTCAGATAAGACAGGTTAATCTATCAATATACTGTGTCCCACAGAGTGTCAGATAAGACAGGTTAATCTACTAATATACTGTCTCCCACAGTGTGTCAGATAAGACAGGTTAATCTACTAATGTACTGTGTCAGATAAGACAGGTTAATCTACCAATATACTGTGTCCCACAGTGTGTCAGATAAGACAGGTTAATCTACCAATATACTGTGTCCCACAGTGTGTCAGATAAGACAGGTTAATCTACCAATATACTTTGTCACACAGTGTGTCAGATAAGACAGGTTAATCTATCGATATACTTTGTCCCACAGTGTGTCAGATAAGACAGGTTAATCTACCAATATACTGTGTCCCACAGTGTGTCAGATAAGACAGGTTAATCTACCAATAAACTGTGTCCCACAGTGTGTCAGATAAGACAGGTTAATCTATCGATATACTTTGTCCTACAGTGTGTCAGACAAGACAGGTTAATCTATCAATATACTGTGTCCCACAGTGTGTCAGATTAGACAGGTTAATCTACCAATATACTGTGTCCCACAGTGTGTCAGATTAGACAGGTTAATCTACCAATATACTGTGTCCCACAGTGTGTCAGATAAGACAGGTTAATCTACCAATATACTGTGTCCCACAGTGTGTCAGATTAGACAGGTTAATCTACCAATATACTGTGTCCCACAGTGTGTCAGATTAGACAGGTTAATATACCAGTATACTGTGTCCCACAGTGTGTCAGATAAGACAGGTTAATCTACTAATATACTGTGTCCCACAGTGTGTTAGATAAGACAGGTTAATCTATCAATATACTGTGTCCCACAGTGTGTCAGATTAGACAGGTTAATCTACTAATATACTGTGTCCCACAGTGTGTCAGATAAGACAGGTTAATCTACTAATATACTGTGTCCCACAGTGTGTCAGATAAGACAGGTTTATCTACCAATATACTGTATCCCACAGTGTGTCAGATAAGACAGGTTAATCTATCAATATACTGTGTCCCACAGTGTGTCAGATAAGACAGGTTTATCTACCAATATACTTTGTCCCACAGTGTGTCAAATAAGACAGGTTAATCTACTAATATACTGTGTCCCACAGTGTGTCAGATAAGACAGGTTAATCTATCAATATACTGTGTCCCACAGTGTGTCAGATAAGACAGGTTTATCTACCAATATACTGTATCCCACAGCGTGTCAGATAAGACAGGTTATTCTATCAATATACTGTGTCCCACAGTGTGTCAGATAAGACAGGTTAATCATCCAATATACTTTGTCCCACAGTGTGTCAGATAAGACAGGTTTATCTACCAATATACTGTATCCACAGTGTGTCAGATAAGACAGGTTTATCTACCAATATACTGTGTCCCACAGTGTGTCAGAATATTGTTAAATAGGTTCCTGGCCATCAGACGTAGAGTTCCTGGTCATCAGACTTAGACATCCCTATGTATATTAGGACTGGACAATTCTGTCTGGCTCACAGATCTGAATCATACAGATGGTTATGTTACAATAGTCAAACAGAACAATTATGTCTCTCCAACTTCAACTTACTGTTAATTTATGTTGTAAGTTAGTCAGTTAATGGATGACAGAGGTGGTCATAAAGAGTGGTTGTCTCTTAATAGAGGTGGTCACTTTACAGAGGTGGTCAGTTAGCATAGGTCACTTAATAATTGTATGCTATGTCTTAATGCATAACATTAACTTACAAAGTATCAAACAGTATCAACATTGAAATTACTTTTTTTTCACAGAAATACTACCAGAGTTAGACAGACTCTACTTGTTAACCCCATATATATTTTTTATTCACATTACAAAGATGTGCATCTTACATTCAATATTTCAAAAATATTGATAAACATCTTTTACCTCTTATACATCTAGTAATGCCAGGTCAATGTTTTTTTCCAATATTAACATGATTAAGAATTAAAGATAAAAACCCAGAGCTAACACATGTTAGATGGCAAATCTGGTGTAAATAAATGAAACTCCCAGTCATTGTGAGCAAGGGTCAATATAATTGTTTGTTACTTTATTGTGTCTCCATTATAAACACTAAAACTGACCCCGAGGTTACCTGGTGTACACGCTGATTGGTAGAGCTAGTATCGGAAACATTACAGACACCTCAAGGTACGGGATTATAGTTGGTACCATCACAGTAACGTCACCGTACCTATTGGTGACAGGTAAACACCTATACTGTATATAATAATCATGTTACCTGTAATAATAGATCATTTATAATGACTAAGAAGAATTTGTACATCTATTTAATCATTTAACTGGTTTTATATCCACAATTATGGCCATTCAACAGACAAGGTATGTGTGTAAAGTTAACAGAAAAAAATATACTGTTTATGATGTATAGTTATCATATCTATCCTCAAATCAGTCCCCTCCCCTCCCCATTGTAAATGTCTAGTACCATATTTACCCTCAAATCAGTCCCCTCCCCTCCCCATTTTATATCTCTAGTATCATATTTACACTCAAATAAGCCCCCTCCCCCATTGTAATTGTTTAGTACCACATTTACCCTCAAATAAGCCCCCTCCCCCATTGTAAATGTCTAGTACCATATTTACCCTCAAATAAGCCCCCTCCCCATTGTAATTGTTTAGTACCATATTTACCCTCAAATAAGCCCCCTCCCCTAATGTAAAACTTTAGTGCTGTATAAGCCCCCTCCCCCATTGTAAATGCCAAGTACAACATTTACCCTCAAATAAGCCCCCCCCCCCCCCCATTGTAAATGCCTAGTACATGTACCATATTTACCCTCAAATAAGCCCCTTCCCCTATTGTAAAACTTAAGTGCTGCATTTATCCTCAAATTTGACCCCCTCCCTCTGTTTAAGTGTGTAGTATCATATTTGCTCTCAAATAAGCCCCCTCCCCTAGTGTAAAACTTGAAGTACTGTAATTATCCTCAAATATAACCTAGCCTAGCGTCAAAAGTTTAGTACTGTATCTATCCTCAAATACCCCCCCCCCCCCCCCCCCCTCCCTCCCCAAGTGTAAATGTTTAGTACGATATTTAACCTCAAATAAGCCCCCTCTCCCAAGTGTAAAATTTAAGTACTTACTTAAGTAAAATATTTATCCTCAAATTAAACTCTGAAAAGTGTAGTATTGAAATCTTAGGCGGGCTTATTTGTGAACCACTTTAAAATTACTATTTGAAAAATTGATTATTCTGAAAAACATAGAAGGGGTTTTATAGTATTTGTTTGCATATAGATATGGTGCTGATCTGTATGGGTTAATTAGCATAATGAAATATTTATAGAGAAACTACAGTTATATGAAGTAGCTCTGTATAATAAACTCAGGGACTGAAATGTTGTAATGAATTTGCATATCTTTGGATTCTTCTTTTAAAGTACCTGTATAACTGTCATATGTCTCCATTATCTAGTAAACTCATCAATATTCATTTGAAATTAGGGTGAAATCATGGATATAAACACTTCGGTACCTGACATGAGATATCAGGACAAAGTTTCAAAAAAAGAAAAAGAAAATGGTAGTAAATCAATTTTAGTGGAGCATCACTGTACCAATAAATTTTCAATCACATGTAGTGACAAGTGTATATACAATGTGATACAACAATTTACTAATGTTTGTTCTAGCACAGGGACTTGAAAAGTTGCTACAGTCATTGTGAAAGTAATTGTTAGGCATTATAGGGGTTAAATGTAAGTTTGAATACATTATTTAAATGTTATTTTTTTTAGAATTTAAACACAGGTCAGGACTAAAAAAAGAAATCCTGACCGTAAAGTCAAAGGTAAAATATAAACTTCACAAGGTCAGAGGTCACCAAAATTCCTCATCACAATATCTTTATCACAATAAGAACCCACATCACAATGTCAAAGATCACTATAGGATTCCTCAATAAAATAGCAAAGGTCACAATTTTAATCTTAAAGACAAGGTCAAAGGTTACATAAGTTCCTGACATCAAATTAAAGGCCAAAAATGTAATCCCGCAAGGTCAAGGTGACAATCAGAATCCTCACCACAAGGTCATGGTTTCTATAAGAATCATCACCATAAGGTCAAGGTCAAGAATTCTCACCACAAGGTCAAAGGTGACAGACTGAATCTTACCTTCAAGGATAAAGTCTCAATTATAACCATCAATGAAAAGTCAAGGTCATGGATATGCAGATTTATCATATGCATGCACATGTACAGACCCAATATACAATGTCAAGGTCATAGTCAGAATACCTAAATAAACCTGAGTCATTATTTTCTGGACTTAATTAGAAGTACCAATCATTACATTTTTACCGTAAATGATTACCGGTATATTTAATTGAATAGGTGTAGACAAGGAATTTTTTTTCTCTTTTCTCTGATGGTAATCTAGATTTCAACTGTACACTTATAAAAGGCTTATTCATATCATAATAGATTTTATTTGTGGTACATGTAAGTAACCAGAGGATAGTATGTAGCAGGATGTCACTGAGGTCATTAATATATTTCCCTGTGGGTTTATTTAAAGGGAGAGCTGTAAGGGTATTGAATGTAAGGGTGTATACATCACTACTGGCTAAAGTATTGACATTGGTGACTGTAATCAGAAAATTCATCACTGGAAGATTGGAAAAGAAATCATATATTGGAATATTGACAATACCCCAGGTATAATTTATCAGATACCATTGTACCCCGATATTTGTTTACATTAACGGATTAGTTATGTGGGTCGTTCTCTGTTTTGTGAAAAGTTTAGACTGTATGTTGATATGTATTTTAAAGTTCGATTTCTGTTGTTTGTAGAGGGATTTCAAGGTATGACTAATCATTACTGAGTAGGAGAGGGATGTCTTGACAGAAATTAACGTAGAGCTGTTGTGTACATTCCTACCCTACGAAGTCGAGTAAATATCTTTACAACATGATAATCTAAAGGAGAGTGGATTAACGTTGCAACATTACCTGTTATAAATGTTTGTGCAGGAGTCGTAGAAACATAAAAAAAAATCACAGGTAAAATGTGTGCAATTATATAACTAGGGACCAGTACGTTATAGAGAAAAGTGCATAGAACTTCACCGCACAACAATGGCCTGGAGGTCACAAAGTCTGACGTTAAACAATTCCCCGTCCGTTACCGAGATGAGACGAGTTGGGTCCAGCTTGAGTATGAAGCGCAACTCTGGAGGGTTTGGATCTAGTATGCGGTTATCGTCTTCGACTGACGGACATATCAACGAAATCAGAGGTAGGTGATTAAAATACAGTATTTATTCTCTTGAAACACCATAAGACTGATTGGAACAGTGATTTGTTTCCTAAAAAACTATAAGTGAAAGAGTGATTTAATTCTCTCCAAATGATTTTTCATTTATTTTTCAACCTTAGTTTCTCTAAGAATGGTTTCATTAACCACATCCTTTCATGTTTTTACAAATGTAATTATGCTTAATAGATCTGATACAGTCTCAAATCTTATGTTTAAATAAAAATGATGAACCTCTTTAGCTGATAATAATTGTATCTGTTCTGCAGCTCTCTGTTATATGATTTGTAATGGGTGACTAAATTATGGATCTTATCCTTTTCTCTTCCTTCTAAGCAACTTTTCAATTCTTAATGTCTTCCTTGACACTGCCTCACATTTGGCCTTTACTTGAGTGCTCGCCCCTGTGAGGAAGGCTTTGGTCGAGACAAACCAAAATCTATGAAATCAATGCTTTCTGTTAAGTTGCTCTTGACGTTCTGGTCAAAAGTTACACTGGAAGGTCTGGTTCATTCGTCAGTATTATTTGACACATTAGTCCAGGTGTGGCATTTCAGTATGATAACACTATAAGCATCCGTCGGGGGCCCATTCTTAAATGATCTCATTGTGTTTATAGGACATAAAACAATAAAAACATCCCTTACTTATCAACATTAACAGATATGATGTTTTCTTTTTTATGTCATTCATATAACAAAATGACCATTTTGAGACATAACTGTTCTAGTATTCTAGTAAAGGTCCAGAGAATGAATTTAAGTTACAAATTGTCTCATTGTCTTTTTTACTGTGAAGAACAATAAATGGGTAGTGTATCATTTGACAAAAGTATGTCTTTTTGCTCAGAAAAAGCTTTAACAGTAATACATGTAAATGCCATACAGTTAGATAGCCAACAGCTACTACAGAGAGGCACCATCTCAAACTCTGGTTGTTCACAGGGGGATAAACCAAACAAACAATCTGCTAAGAGTCACCTATGAAAGTTCTGTTCTGTTGTCTTTGTTTCAGCACAAGAAGCCTGGTTATTCATGCAGAAAGGTTCAAAACTGGCCAAGATTAGGAATGGCCAGGTCCACCTCGATAAGACGTTCTGTCTGAGTGATGACAGAATGGCATTAAAGTGGAAGCCAAGTAAACATGGCGGTGAAGGTATGATTCTATCTTATTCCATTAAGATTCCAGCTATCATAAAGTAGAAAAATGTTTAGCCTACTGATGGGGTAAAGCTGTTGTTGCAGTGTTCATTGCTTGAGTATATCTGTTGTTTCAGTGCCCATCGACTGATTATATCTGTTGTTTCAGTGCCCATCGACTGATTATATCTGTTGTTTCAGTGCCAATTGACTGAGTATTTCTGTTGTTTTATTTCCCATTAACTGAGTATTTCTGTTGGTTTATTTCCCATTGACTGAATATTTGTGTGTTGTTTCAGTGCCCATTGACTAAGTATATCTGTTGTTTCAGTGCCCATTGACTGAGTATATCTGTTGTTTCAGTGCCCATTGACTGAGTATATCTGTTGTTTCAGTGCCCATCGACTGATTATATCTGTTGTTTCAGTGCCAATTGACTGAGTATTTCTGTTGTTTTATTTCCCATTAACTGAGTATTTCTGTTGTTTTATTTCCCATTAACTGAGTATTTCTGTTGGTTTATTTCCCATTGACTGAATATTTGTGTGTTGTTTCAGTGCCCAATGACTGATTATTTCTTTTGTTTCAGTGCCCATTGACTGAGGATATCTGTTGTTTCAGTGCCCATTGGCTGAGTATATATGTTGTTTCATTTCCTACTGACTGAGTATATCTGTTGTTTCAGTGCCCATTGACTGAGTATATCTGTTGTTTCAGTGCCCATTGACTAAGTATATCTGTTGTTTCATTTCCTACTGACTGAGTATATATGTTGTTTCAGTGCCCATTGACTAAGTATATCTGTTGTTTCAGTGCCCATTGACTAAGTCTATATGTTGTTTCATTTCCTACTGACTGAGTATATATGTTGTTTCAGTGCCCAATGACTGAGTATATCTGTTGTTTCAGTGCCCACTGCCAGTTTTAAGGAACTTGTCATTGGAAACACAGCTGATGCATTTAAACATAAGAAAGTAAATCATCTTTGTCAGAACGCCAATCAGTGTTTCACCATCAAGTTCAACAGTGACAGTAAACCTCTTTACCTGGTAGCTGACTGTGAGGAAACGGCAGCTCTGTGGATCACTGGCATAACAGCACTCATTAGATTTCAGAAAACAGGTACGAAATTATTTACTCTTAAAGTTGATGGAATTGGCTTCCTCCATGCTGAACAAATTACCATAACAAATTACCATAGGTTATATTCACCATACTATTCTAACATATTTGTTTACCAAAGACAAATTTCACATTTACTCTAGGAAACATATACATGTATATGTATATCAATTATCCATAACTTGAATAATCAATTGATTAAAACTAGGGATCTTTAAGGAGTGTCAATGTAGTTTGAAATTTATTAAATGAGTTTAAATATTTTAGATGTCACAAGCCCTTACGTGAATGACATAATAATGTATTTAACAAGTTCGATAAATTTCCTATTGCATAGCCAGGAGTGTGATATTCTATTTATCACATAGATAATTTTATGAAAACTGTCAAATTGATTTCCTTATAAGACTGTCTAATTTCAACTTCAGCGATAATTTTTTCTCTACAAAAATTGTGACATCATCATGACATTATTTATTTATCACCTATAAGGATATATTAACACATACGTCTAACAATATTGATGTCGTGGGTCATATGACACGACAGAACATGTCAGTTGTGTGATAAAGCACGTTTAAGTAGATGACATGATATTGTTAGTCTTTGGCCCCTGCCAGTAAAACCATGGTTACCATGGTAACACCTCTTGCGTTACTCTTCAGAGGAACCTGCCCCAGAAGGTAAGATGTCGTAGTTGGACAGCATACCAATTTGTTCTTCTCACCTCGTGTTGATTGCCATCCATATATCATTATACTGTCCTCCTCATTCTCACTTCTTTGTGGGTCAAAACTAGGTCACTGGACACAAATTCAAGTCACACTGCAGTTATTCAATGTGTGTAATGAATGCATGCCTGGAAGAATATGAATAGTGAACATATTGTTTTTTGACAATTCTAGGATAAAGTCACAATGACAGTATAAATGCAAAGAAGATGTGTACTTAAAAAACACACTTTTATATGGGTTAAAAAATACATGTATATGTAATTCAGCAAATCATGATCTAGTTATACATCAAATTTGAGTTCGATAACGTCCCCAACTCTCCAATCATTACCCTGTAACACAGAAGTTTAGAAATATCTCTTTATTATTTTCATATATTATATAAAGTATTTTTAGTCCTACTAGCTAGATTAGTATGCCAACAAATGTTGTTTCTTCCCTGGTGTACTACAATTGGTCTTTTTGAAGTTATCTCCCCTTCTTGATGTGATAAACTTTAAGTTATCTCCCCTCTCTGATATGATATATCTGTAAATTGTCTCCCCTCTCTGATATGATATATATGTAAGTTATCTCCCTTTTCACATCTACTAAACATATTAGTTATCTCCCCTTCCTGATATAATAATCTTGTAATAAACCTCTGGCCTTTCTGATCCTTTGAAGTGAAAACACCTGCAAATTGTTTCCCCTTCTTAATTTACTCTCCTCTCATTCTGATATACTATACCTGTAAATTGTCTCCCCTTCCTAATTTATTCTACCTATAAATGATTTCCCCTTCTTGATTTATTGTCCTTGTTAAACTACACCAGTGAATTATCTCCCCTTCCTAATTTATTATCCCTGCTGAATTATACCTGTAAATTATCTCCTGTTTCTGAATTACTGTCCTTAAAATTTCTCCCATTCCTGATATAATATATAACATGCCTGAAAACTATATCCACTTCCTGATAGGAGATATCTATGAAATATCTCCCCTTAGTGATTAAAAACAACTGTACATTATGTCCATTTCCTGATGAAAAACGCCTGTAAATTACCTCCCCTTCCTGATGAATATCACTTGTAAATAATTTCTTTCACTGTGCCTGTGTACTAACCCATTTCTGTATGATTGTGTCTTACTGTGGTTCCTCCAACACCACTCAGATATAAATGTTCACCTCAACCCTACGAGGCCACCCTCTAGTGTTCCTGATCTTTCCTGTATTATATGGTATGATAAATTTAGGGTAATTGTAGGCTAACTTATCTCAGAGTTGCCGGATAATAATATTTTTTTTTTTTTTTTTAATTTTGATAAATCATGACATGACTAGACATATTGCTGTTAATAGAGTCCTGATATTCATATTTACATATAATTATACAAATGCTTTAAACATTGATATCATGGATTCAGGATAAAATCTCATTAGGGGCGCATTTTATCATTAAGATCTTATCAGTTTGCTGTAAAGGTTGGCGAGGTATTTTGAATATACATGTAGGTACATTTATGTATTTAATGATGACTAAGGACTGGTACATGTATGTGGGATATTTCCATCTTGCCAGTCAGTAAAAAAATGAAGAAATCATAAAATAGTTTAACATTACTTGTGAAATATAGTTTTTTGCTGATATTAGTTAATAATATATCTGGTCTCTGAATCTTAATATTTTTATTATTTCAGCCGATTCAAAACCTGTTGATACCGACAAGGAAAGGGAGGGATATCCTTTTGAAATATACAAATATACAAAAATATTTTTTATTGGGAATTTTTTCTGTTGGAATTTATATTAATCTTGCAGTTGTTGGTATTTATGGTAAATTTATTGGAAGAAAAATGTACTGCCTTGTATAATAAACATATCTGTTCCCTCATAGATCTGCACATGCTTCAAAGTGTAACATTGGCTTAAAAAGTCGTACAAAAATACTAAAATTGTGACTCATTTGACTTTTGGTAAAAAATTTAGCTCATGTTGACCTGCTTAGTACTTAACACCTATTTTTCTTGTTGATTACCTTGTATTGTGACCTCTGTTGACCTTGACCTATCTATACATGGTTGGAGGAATGTTTCAATGGTGAAGCCGACATAAATACGGGACTGTTGGACCGCAAAGGAGCTGCTGCTCTTCTGAAAAAACTCAACGAAAACTTTCACAATCAACATGTCAATCAAAAGTTGAAAGTAAGTACTAAAAAAAATATTAAGCTTGTTAAGGCTTTCTGGGTCAACACCATGGTAAGCTATCAATTTCACAGCAGTTTATCTATACAATCACCTTCTATACTGAAAGCTATTCCAGGAATATCTACCCAGTGGGAGGATCCAGGTTTGTTGAACAGGAACTGAGAACAATTGTGATTAAATTAAAACAGTACCATATAATGAGTAGAACACCATGTATAGAATTTCTGTATTTCAAGAGTCCTCCCATGGGATACATACATCTATTGCTAGAATATAGCTTTGATAACTTTCTGAGGTTAACAATGTTTTCATAATCTTAAATACTGTAAGCATATTTATTTTTGTGCTCTGAAGTTTTAGCGCAATGCTGAATTTAAAGCACATTGATTAATTGGTGTAATCAGACTACTTGCCCTAGAAAGCAATTTACTGAGGCTGCAATTAGGGAAATCTAAATTGAGGGGAATGCTTTCAGTGCAAAAACAACTAAAATATGATTACTGCTAAAATATTGCATTTACAGTAATGTGTCATTCTTGAAAATTACTTTTTTTTTTCATTTTAGGAACTTGCATCAGCAAAAGGAAATGAAAACGTGACATGTGAGGAGTTTAAATCTCTGTACAAGAAACTGTTTACCCGGCCAGAAATCTACCTCCTCATGATTCAGTAAGTTACTCTCCAGGTAAAGGTGGACAGAGTTGTAAAGGTCAAAGGTCTAGGTGACTTGGGAAAATTTATCAAAGGTTATCATAAATCAACTGAAGATAATCCAAAAGGTCAGAAATGATGATTGCAATATCACATAAGAGGTGAGAGTTTTCAAATCAGTTGGTAAACGTTTAAGTTTTGACAAAGCTCTATTGAAGATGCTGTGACTGAAGTTCAAAGGTCAAATTTTCAAATGTATTGGTTGAAATTATATACAGTGGATCCGCGATAATCCGGACGCCGATAGTCCGGAAAACTCACAGTCCGGATGGAATAGCACGGGAACGATCTTTTTGGATTTTTTTATTTTTGAAGGGTAGTTAACTGCTAAAATCAAATTACTGTTTCCAAGATTTGATGATTTTTACATATTGATTTTGTAAATATGTTGTAGTTTTTTTTGGAAAGCCAAATGTTCTGTTACAGGTACGCTAGTAATGGTACATACCTCACCACAGACGATCTTCTGCTCTTTATGGAATCAGTACAAGGGGTAAGGTCTAGAGATGATCGCGATCAAAGACATTCCTGATCTACGGAAAATAATTAATCATACCTCATGTCATTGATCTTAAATTGATCAATAAATGTTGTCAGTTATCACCAGATTTATGTCAATATAGCTAAGTGTCTATTTTTGAAATTTGTTTAACTGGTGAACTAGTTGTAATTTTTTTAATTCTTCAGTGTTGTGCTTTTTTTACTTAGGTTACATTCATTTTTAAACACTCTGCCCTTTTTAATAAACTGTTTGTTTTAGAAAAAAATCATGGACATAGTCATAGATTGTCAAAAAGAACCGATATTAATTTTCCCCTTTAAACACAGAATGTTAATTAGCCTATAACCCTTCCCTGTTAAACAACCCTTGTTTCCCACCTTTTCAGATGTCCAGGGTGACCAAAGATATTTGTCTGTACATAATCAAGAGTTTTGAGCCGTCACCAGAGCATGTCAAACAGGGCCAGATGGGAATAGATGGTAAATATAACAAAACCTAGACCTACAGGAGTATTAGTGTCTTATATTACATGTTAATGTCTTCAAAACAACAATTTGTAATGACATTTCACATGCTACTATGGTATCAGTGTCTATATAAATGTGTCAATATATATCGTAATCATCCATCAATAGGTCCAGGCCTGGTAATAAGCCCACATATCTCAATTGTAACTCAAAATACCAACAAATGCTGTTTGTACTGCCTCTACTTTGGGACACAATTTGATGTCTTAGCCTCTAAGTACAGTACTGTTAATACATTAGTTCTGGGAAAAATCAAATTACAGTCCATTACAAAAATTTTAACACATTATCACAATAATGGATTAATTGGTGTACCCACAATATTCACTGTAGAAAAAGTAAAACAAATGTGAGAAGCAACCATACTTTAGAAAATGTTCAATCATTCCTCTGAATGATGTCATGAGTAATAAAGGGCATCTTCATAGTTTTTATTCTACTTATCTTTGTTGATAATTTTCATGTTTTCTAGGATTTACAGAGTTTCTGTGTTCCAATGAATGGTGTGACATATTTAACCCTGATGAAAAAACAGTGTGTGAGGATTTAATGAATCATCCGATCAACAACTACTACATAGCCAGTTCTCACAATACGTAAGTTACATAGCCAGTTCTCACAACAGATAAGTTACATAGCCAGCTCCCACAACACATCTCACAACACGTAAGTTATATAGCCAGTTCTCACAACATGTAAGTTACATAGCCAGTTCTCACAACCCGTCTCACAACACGTGAGTTACATAGCCAGTTCTCACAACATGTAAGTTACATAGCCAGTTCTCACAACACGTAAGTTACATAGCCAGTACTCACAACACGTTTCACAACACGTAAGTTACATAGCCAGTTCTCACAACACGTGAGTTACATAGCCAGTTCTCACAACACGTGAGTTACATAGCCAGTTCTCACAACCCGTCTCACAACACGTGAGCTACATAGCCAGTTCTCACAACATGTAAGTTACATAGACAGTTCTCACAACACGTAAGTTACATAGCCAGTTCTCACAACACGTGAGTTACATAGCCAGTTCTCACAACACGTGAGTTACATAACCAGTTCTCACAACACTTAAGTTACATATCCAGTTCTCATAATACCTTAGTTACATAGCCAGTTCTCACAACACATAAGTTACATAGCCAGCTCTCACAACACATCTCACAACAGATAAGTTACATAGCCAGTTCTCACAACACATCTCACAACAGGTAAGTTACATAGCCTGTTCTCACAACACATCTCACAACAGGCAAGTTACATAGCCAGTTCTCACAACACGTAAGTTACATAGCCAGTTCTCACAACACATAAGTTACATAGCCAGTTCTCACAACAGGTAAGTTACATTGCCAGTTCTTACAACACGTAAGTTACATAGCCAGTACTCACAACACGTTTCACAACAGGTAAGTTACATAGCCAGTTCTCACAACACGTTTCACAACAGGTAAGTTACATAGCCAGTTTTCACAAAATCTTGGACACTTCTGCCTCAATATATAACTTACTGATACATACCTGTAGTTGTTTCCTGTATATGTTAACCTGTAGTTACAGAATGTTTACCTGTATTTCATCATGTTAACATGTAATTACTTATAGTCTTTCTGTGTTTACTGTAGATACCTGTCCGGTGACCAAGTGAAGAGTCCGGCCAGTGTTGACCAATACAAACAGGTGTTGTTGGCCGGCTGTCGTTGTGTGGAATGTAAGTCTCTCACTTCTTATCAAGGTTCTGTAAATCAAAATTGGCAGGATAATACTCCACTGCAAAGGGGAAAGTTATTAAATATTTCTTTGCAACTTCAAAATGAACAATTTTGTCAGGTTGCAAAAAAAAAAGGGAAAAGATCGATGTTAAATATTCCTTTACTTACTTGTTTATTGTAAAGTGTATGTCTATTTTACAGTGGACTGCTATGATGGATATGATGATGGCCCTATCATCAAGCATGGCTCATTAAGTCTGACATCAGCCATTTTGTTTCAAGATGTCATCAAATGTGTCAAAGAATGGGCATTTCACACATCAGAGTAAGTTTTAACAAGGGCCCAATGGGCCCAAATCGCTCACCTGTAATGCAGTGATCTTTTCAAATATGGATCCTGCAGTTATTTGAAAGCATGCTACAGGACCAATATAATGTCTCTCTGCACTTTGGCTTTTCACTAAAAGTCATTTAAAGATTTAAGCATACTTGATTGACGTGACCTTGAATGTGAGTCAGGGTCATTCATTTGAAAAAACTTGGTAGCCCTTCACCCCAGCATGCTACAGACCCAATATTAACTCCATGGGACTCTTGGTTATTGAGAAGAAGTTGTTTCAAGATTTTAGCCTTTTTGACTCCTGTGACCTTGAAAATGAAGGTCAAGGTCATTCAATTGAACAAACTTGGTAGCCCTTTACCGCAGCATGCCACAGACCCAATATCAACTCCCTGGGACTCTTGGTTATTGATAAGAAGTCATTTAAAAATGTTAGCCTTTTTGACTCCAGTGACTTTGAATGAAGATCAAGGTCATTCATTTGAACAAACTTGGTAGCCCTTACCCCAGCATGCTACAGGCCAAATATTAGGTCTCTGGGACTGTTGGTTATTGAGAAGAAGTCGTTTAAAGATTTTAGCCTTTTTGACTCCTGTGACCTTGAATGAAAGTCAAGGTCATTCATTTGAACAAACTTGGTAGCCCTTTACCCCAGCATGCTACAGACCCAATATCAACTCCCTGGGACTCTTGGTTATTGAGAAAAAGTTGTTTAAAAATGTTAGCCTTTTTGACTCCAGTGACTTTGAATGAAGATCAAAGTCATTCATTTGAACAAACTTGGTAGCCCTTACCCCAGCATGCTACAGGCCAAATATTAGGTCTCTGGGACTGTTGGTTATTGAGAAGAAGTCGTTTAAAGATTTTAGCCTTTTTGACTCCTGTGACCTTGAATGAAGGTCAAGGTCATTCATTTGAACAAACTTGGTAGCCCTTTACCCCAGCATGCTACAGACCCAATATCAACTCCCTGGGACTCTTGGTTATTGAGAAAAAGTTGTTTAAAGATTTTAGCCTTTTTGGCCCCTGTGACATTGAATGAAGGTCAAGGTCAGTCATTTGAACAAACTAGGTAGCCCTTCACCCCAGCATGCTACAGGCCAAATATTAGGTCTCTGGTACTCTTGTTTATTGAGAAGAAGTCGTTTAAAGATTTTAGTCTTTTTGACTCCTGTGACCTTGAATGAAGGTCAAGGTCATTCATTTGAACAAATTTGGGAGCCCTTCACCCTAGTATGCTGCAGGCCAAATATTAGGTCTCTGGAACTGTTGGTTATTGAGAAGAAGTCGTTTAAAGATTTTAGCCTTTTGGACTCCTGTGACCTTGAATGAAGGTCAAGGTCATTCATTTGAACAAACTTGGTAGCCCTTTACCCCAGCATGCTACAGACCCAATATCAAGTCCCTGGGTCTTTCGGCTATTTAGAAGAAGTCGTTTAATTTTTTTTTAGCATATTTTTTTTTTTTTTGAAGGTACAAGAAATTTTAATGCCCCAGAACATTTAAAAATTTGGACTGCTGCCAGGGTTGAGGCCCTGGATTCAGTATCCTGACAAATATATCCTCATACAAGAGGGCTCTCATTCATCACCTTACATTCATTTACACATTTCATTCCTTTATTTTCTTTCAATGTATTACACACATTCATACACTGGATTCATTACTTCCTAAATAATTTCTCTCACCATATATACATATTTAATTATTACGTCACTCACTTGATTGCATCTCGCACATTGATTTCGCATATACATACATACATACATACATACATACATACATACACATACATACATACATACACTGTACATACACCGTATGATATTTGGATACTTCAATCATGATCACCAGCTGTGAGTCAGTCTTGTTATGGTCTAGCGTGGAAATCCACACTTACCACTACTGACCCACAACCTGTAATCACACTTGATTGACCCATATCACACATACATAATTACATACATACCACACATGTACATACATGCATACATATATACATACACTTCATGATAGTTGGATAGGTCAATCATGATCACCAGCTGTGAGCCAGTCGTGTTATGGTCTAGCGTGGAAATCCACACTTACCATTACTGACTCACAACCTGTAATCGCACTTGATTGACCCATATCACACATACATACACAATACATGCACACATACATACATCATACAAATCAGGTCATTCATTTGAACAAACTTGGTAGCCCTTCACCCCAGCATGCTACAGACCCAATATCAACTCCCTGGGACTCTTGGTTATTGAAAAGAAGTCTTTTAAAGATTTTAGCCTTTTTGACCCCTGTGACCTTGAATGAAGGTCAACGTTATTCATTTGAACAAACTTGGTAGCCCTTCACCCCAGCATGCTACAGGCCCAATATTAGGTCTCTGGGCCTTTTGGTTATTGAGAAGAAGTTGCTTGAATGGAAAAGTTGACACCGAACGGATGGCCGGACGACGGACGCCGCGCCACGGCATAAGCTCACTTGCCCTTCGGGCAGGTGAGCTAAAAACTAAAACAAAATTTGAAGCATGGAAAAAGTTGTCTAAAATCAAACTCGAAAAATGGATAATTATGAATACTTTCTTATTATTTATAAATATCTGATTAGCCAACACACAATGAAAAATATCTCCATTATTGTTTTTCTCCAGATACCCAGTTGTGCTGTCTTTAGAGAATCACTGTAGTCCCAAGTTCCAGAAACAAATGGCCGAGTTCTTACTTCAAATTCTGGGTGATAATCTCTATCATGAGGAGGCAGACACACAACGAACAGTATTGCCCTCACCTAATGAGCTCAAAAGGAAAGTTCTTATCAAGGTGAGTTGTTCTAAATCCCACAGTTATCTCCCCTTCTGGACCCAGGTTTCATCAATATTCCAGGGAAGCTTATTAACTTAACAATTTTCTTGTAAGAAATTATTTACAAAAAGCTCCTGAACTAGATTTTCTATGGAAAGTTTTAAGTTAAGAAATGAAGATGAAACCTGTGTCAGGATGTTTATAAATGTCACCCTTTTTGAAAGATTGTCATTCCTATCTGATGACTAACACCACCTTTATCACCTCTGCGTAAAGGAATGACAGACTTGCCTGTTTGATTGTCTCCCCTGCTTATTGAATTGTCTCCCCTATCTGTTTGATTGTCTCCCATGCTTATTGGATTATCTTCTTTATCTGTTGGATAATATTCCTAGTATGTTGGATAATCTCCCCTTGTCTGTTTGTCTCCTCTGCTTATTGGATTGTCTCACTTGCTTATTGACCTATCTCCCTTGACTGTTGTATAATCGCTTTGTCTTTTGGATAATCTCCTTGTCTATTGTGTATTCTTCCTTGTCTGTTGGATTATCTCCCTTGACTGATCGTCTTTTTGTCTGTTGATTATCTCCCTTGTCTTTTGGATTATCTTCCTTGTCTGTTGCACTGACAGTCCTGCTTGTATGATTATCTCTGCTACATCTGACCTTACTTTTAGTTTTTTTCTGCACAGATGGATCACGTGATCGCTAAATTTAGCAAAATCTCGCGAGAAAAACACTGAATTGTAAATAAAAATGGCGTCGGCAAAAATACCGGAGGGAATTACAAAATACGGGAATTTTGGCTCTCCTGCCGGGAGGAAATAAATGACTTGAAAATAAGGGAGATTTTGTCTCACGCCGGGAGGTATGGCAATTTATTTGTATGCCTATGCCAGAAGGATTGTCTCTCTTACTTATTGAATTGTCACCCTTGCCCATTAAATTGTATCCTTTACACAAGATACCTCTGATATTATCACTACTGTTTGATTTAAAACTGGTATGAATATATAAAATAAAAGCTAGACATCTTCCTTATATAAAATATTTTAAATTAAATATTTATTATCTTTAGAATAAAAAGCTGCCCAAGACTGCCAACAAGGATGTTGATGTGGTATCAGATGAGGAGGAGGAAGAAACAGAAGGAGAAGAAAAGAAGAAGAAAAAGGTTTTTGTCCGTAATAAATACTAAATGTAATGTTTTAGTCTGCTGTCAAAGAGTCTTAAGTATTTTACTTAAAAATGTATTAGAACTGCCTATTACACTAAAACAATGGAGTAGTCAGGTGACACAGTGGTAACACACTTGCCTTTCACCTTTAGACACCAGTGTACTACAGTTTCCTCCCACAGTAAGACCCTTGCATGCATCCAACCAGGCCATGAAGAGGGATAAATATAAGTTTGTATAAATTGTTATAGTAAAATAAATAAATAAGTTTACATTTAAAAACAAATATTAATTTAGTATGTTTATAAAAATTGGGGTGAGGGGGGCATTTCACTGTTCCCTGGTTTCCCCGATCGGACACGCAAAAATGACCTAGCTGCCTGACCATTTTATCTGTGTAACTCAGTTTCCTCCCACAGTGAGACCCCTCTAGCACTTCCATCTGGGCCAACAAATATGATATTATATGTTGATATGATTTGATTCATAATTGTTGTAAAATAAATAAAGTTTATTGTTTACAAAAAAAATTAATAAATTTTCTAAAATCCTTCCATTACAGGATGACAGCAGTCATACGCTCAAGTTAGCGAAGGAGTTATCTGATCTTGTTGTCTACTTCGCATCCAGAGGCTTTAAAGACTTTGAAGTCTCCATACAGCAGCGTAAGTGCCTATAGAATAAATAATTGATTTCTTTGTATCTGTAAAAATCAGTTTTGATGATAATTTTAAAGAAACAGAGCTTAATTACATTTAATTAGATTATAAAATTATTAAAACCTATAAATATGTGTTTTAGTTGTATTCAAAAAATCTATTGGTCTATTGAAATATTTTGTATACCCATGAAAATTTGATCTCTGTACATGTATTGTTAGTTTTAATGACAATTGATACTGTTGGATTAAGCTAACAATGCATGATACAGCTGGGTCCTTAATAAGAGTAAGCTCTACTTATCAACATGAGTAAATATCTACTAAAATGTATTTTTCAACATCTTAAAGTGTAATCAAGTATAAAACCCTGGTCAATAAGGCTATGGATGATTTACAGAAAAGTACTACGAAATGTGTTCCTTCGGAGAGAGCAAAGCCACCATGTTGTGTCGTGAACGTCCTGAGGAGTTCATCAACTATAACAAAAGATTCATCTCCAGAATTTACCCAAAAGCAAACAGAATCAACTCATCTAATTTTTTACCTTGCGAGTTTTGGAACTGTGGATGTCAGATGGGTGAGATTTTTCGTTGTAATGAAAATAATAATTCAGCTTCCAGGGCTCACTTGTACAAAACTAGCTATCCAGGGCTGACCTGCCATTGGTTTAAACCATGTGTAATTTACATCATACATATGTATATTCATCATAGATTTTAGTTTATAGAATTATTTTTTGATCATAAACATGGAAAGAATAAGACTTTTGAGCCAGATATCGGTAATGCCATCGTTGGATACCCACAATTAATTGCACTATATTACGCTACTTATCACCAGGTATCCGATGATGCAGTAACGCTCTGTACTAAAGTTTTAATCCTGCAGAGGGCTCACAAATATAAAATGTCTGACTTCAGTGTCCTGGGGTGGGCTTATTACAGGACAATTACCCTGGCAAATTACAAGATTGTTAGTTATTTTATTGAACAGCATTTAATATGGTTTGGCTTAATATTGGAATAGACTTATTTCTGGATTAATATGGTATGAGTGTAATGTACGGATGTTGTTTTGCTAGTGGCCCTGAACTACCAGACCCCTGGACTTCCTACAGAGTTAAACACAGCTTTTTTCATGAAGAACGGTCAGTGTGGGTACGTTCTCCAGCCACAGGTCATCCGCGACATCTACTCGTACTTCACCCCAAAACCTAGCCAATCCAACACCATCTCTCATATAGAGGATGAACTGACCAGTCAACAAATGGACCTTCACATCAAGGTATGTCCAGTCTGATATAGGGGTTATATGGTAAGTTGTCAGAGGTCAGAGGTCAAACCATTGGGATCCATTGTAAGGTATGAAGGGCCATGGGTGAGCTTTGATGTGCTGTGGTACAATGTACAGTGTCTTAAACTTCCTTCTTGTTTTCTATCCATCAATCTTTCTTTTCATTAAAAAGTCTACTTTTTAAGAATGGCTGAAGAGATTTTGACTAAAATTTAACAGGCTTTGAGAATTGTTAGGGTCTAGTTTTAGAAGGTAAATCTTGACAATCATACTCCTAAAGTACTGGTAAAGGAATTTTAACTTGATTTGGGGCATCATGTTGTGGCATGGTAAAATATTTCTGGTGTGGAAAAAGTATATGTTTGGAATGGTTAGTGTTCGGCAGTGCTGTTAAGTCATCATATTAGACTTGGGATATTTGTGAAACATTTCCCTTTCCTTACAGGTCGTGAGTGGACAGAATTTCTCCAACTGTAAAGTGAGGATGGAAGGTACCAAGATCTATGTCTCCGTTAGAATTATTGGGATCCCAGCTGATGAGGCCATGTACCAGACTAAGCCCACCCAGGGTGAAGGTTAGCATTTCATACAAATTTCTCATGTCTAACTCCCAGGCTAAACCTACCCAGGGTGAAGGTTAGCATTTTATACAAATTTCTCATGTCTAACTCCCAGACTAAACCCCACCAGGGTGAAGGTTAGCATTTTATACAAATTTCTCATGTCTAACTCTTTATTATAATATCTTCTGGGCATAAATGTCATATGGAATAGTTTATGGAAAAATTTGAATACTGTACTCATAAACAAAGGCTTAAATGTTAATATTAGTGAAAAAGTGGACATCTTTATACTAATTGTTATATGTATTCAGTAATTAGCTATTTCAAATTGTATTGTAAGATATAGTGTGTTTTTATTTAAGTTTAAAAATATTCAATAACAGTTTTCACAATTGTATAGTATGTATGTCCAAAACAAGGGCAAATTTCAGGTTATACTTTTAAGTGTGATTATTTTAAAATAACACTGGAAGTTATTAGATTATGAAATAAATATATAAGATTTTATAAGAGTTTCCATTTTATGTTAGAGTCATGAAACAAATCAGATTTTTTTGTTCATTTTCCAGTGACTCTTTAATGTTGAAAAAAGATTAGATTAGTTTTATGAATTATATATGATATGGAAGATCATGTATAATTCTGTTTATACCAAAACTTTTTTACAAACACTTTCAAAAAACATTTACTCAGGCTGATAATAAATTGAAAATGCCCACATCATCACGCCCTGCTTCTTTCTCTGGGGACATCACAATGTACATGTATATGACATGTATATGACATCATGCACAATTAGACAATTGGGACCTACAGCCAACCACAGCTCCACGAGGTGTAACTATTAACGATTGGAAAGGGACAATCCATCATTCTGTCGTTCCATCCATCCATAAACATCACGATTTCTGGACAATAATGCAAGTTAAAGTGGATGAATCACAGATTCATCATTTTCTTATCAGAAATGTTTGCTTCTTTTGGAGTCAAAAGGTCAAATGTCAAGGTCACTGTTACTTTAAATAGAAATTGAAAACATTTTTTTGTGCAATGACTGACGTTCGCTTGGACTTAATTAACTCAAACCTCACACGGTGATTCCCTACAGCTTGTTTGAGATTGCTATTTGAAAATTCATTTTCTCTCATCAACATGAGTGCTTGCTCATGATAGATTTTTTTCAAAATCAGAAGCTAAGGTCAGAGGTCAATTTTATCATTACTGAAACTAACAAAACAGCCTCTGGACAGTGAACTGGTAAAGGGCAAAAGTGATGTTCAGCAATACCTTGTCACACATATATTTACAGTGTCTAACAAAATTTATGTTATGGGCAATCTTGAACTCAAATAGGATTGTTATACAGGTATTTATTTTTGTAGTTTCGTCATTCGCAACAATGTTTGAGGAGGAAACATTTGAACTCCAGATAAAGATGCCGGAGCTGGCACTAGTACGATTTGAAGCACGAGCCAAGACCCTTATAGGAGAGGACAGACTGCTGGGGCAATACACAATACCATTTACCTGTATCAGGACAGGTGAGGGGATATCATTTATTATACCATTTACCTGTATCAGGACAGGTGAGGGGATATCATTTATTATACCATTTACCTGTATCAGGACAGGTGAGGGGATATCATTTATTATACCATTTACCTGTATAAGGACAGGTGAGAGGATATCATTTATTATACCATTTACCTGTATCAGGACAGGTGAGGGGATATCATTTATTATACCATTTACCTGTATCAGGACAGGTGAGAGGATATCATTTATTACTATATGCCTGTTAAACTTTGATGGACATATTATGGTACCTATATATATTATAGTATATGTACCACCTCTGTCTGAGCCTCAAGAACTGGTCAACATTTTGGTGCAAGTTTCTTAAGTGATCTACAGTTAAATCAGATAATATGTTGTTATCCCAATTTATGGCATTGATGTTCTGATAGGAATACTTTCTATTTTTTCAAATTTTTGACATGTTCCAGGGACTTTTCGGTTCATGTTTTGTGCTAAGTTTATTTTTTGAGCAATTTTTTTCAGTTTATGTTTTGTGCTAAGTTTATTTTTTTGAGCAATTTTTTTTGGTTTATGTTTTGTGCCAAGTTTATTCAGTGGTCATTAACATTTTCGCGTAACAAACATGTAAGAATAAGACAATATTATCAGATCTATTAACAGCATCTTTTGTCTACAGGATACCGTCATGTGAGTTTGCTGGGGGAGAACAGCCAGCCTATAGAAAAGTGCTCATTGTTTGTCCATGTAGCTCTAACGAACAAAAACAATAACCAGGTAAGTTGGACAGACATGACAATAACAGCCAGGTAAGAGATAGTTTATAACTTTAGTTTTTTCTCTAAGAAGTAGATTTTCAATGTCGAATACAGAACACAGTGTATCAGTATTAATTTTCTAATTTCTCTGCAAACGAGAATAACAACAGCATGTACAATTTACTTATGAGTACAAGTCTCTATAGGTTGAGTACTGTGTTAACGTACTTATCCTCAAAATGAAGAAGAGACCAGGGTCTTATTTGCAGATAAATACAGTATCATACAACATTCTCGTGTGTATAACCACACATTCTGTAAAAACTATATAGTAGGTAACAATTGTTTCTCTTTACTTCAGATCTCTGCTAATCATCGTAAGTTTGTACCTGGGAATAGAGCCCTCAGGAATTACCCTAGTATGAAATCCATAGGAGTGAAGACAGTAGACGAAACATTCAAAGTGAGTTTTACTCCTCAATGACACGAGGCCACCATTGTAGTGGTGTATATATCAATGACACGAGGCCACCATTGTAGTGGTCTATATATCAATGACACGAGGCCACCATTGTAGTGGTCTATATATCAATGACACGAGGCCACCATTGCAGTGGTGTATATATCAATGACACGAGGCCACCATTGTAGTGGTGTATATATCAATGACACGAGGCCACCATTGTAGTGGTGTATATATATCAATGACACGAGGCCACCATTGTAGTGGTGTATATATATCAATGACACGAGGCCATCATTGTAGTGGTGTATATATCAATGACACGAGGCCACCATTGTAGTGGTGTATATATATCAATGACACGAGGCCACCATTGTAGTGGTGTATATATATCAATGACACGAGGCCACCATTGTAGTGGTGTATATATATCAATGACACGAGGCCACCATTGTAGTGGTGTATATATATCAATGACACGAGGCCATCATTGTAGTGGTGTATATATTAATGACACGAGGCCACCATTGTAGTGGTGTATATATATCAATGACACGAGGCCACCATTGTAGTGGTGTATATATATCAATGACACGAGGCCACCATTGTAGTGGTGTATATATATCAATGACACGAGGCCACCATTGTAGTGGTGTATATATATCAATGACACGAGGCCATCATTGTAGTGGTGTATATATTAATGACACGAGGCCACCATTGTAGTGGTGTATATATATCAATGACACGAGGCCACCATTGTAGTGGTATATATATCAATGACACGAGGCCACCATTGTAGTGGTGTATATATATCAATGACACGAGGCCATCATTGTAGTGGTGTATATATTAATGACACGAGGCCACCATTGTAGTGGTGTATATATATCAATGACACGAGGCCACCATTGTAGTGGTGTATATATATCAATGACACGAGGCCATCATTGTAGTGGTGTATATATTAATGACACGAGGCCACCATTGTAGTGGTATATATATCAATGACACGAGGCCACCATTGTAATGGTGTATATATATCAATGACACGAGGCCATCATTGTAGTGGTGTATATATTAATGACACGAGGCGACCATTGTAGTGGTGTATATATATCAATGACACGAGGCCACCATTGTAGTGGTGTATATATCAATGACACGAGGCCACCATTGTAGTGGTGTATATATTAATGACACGAGGCCACCATTGTAGTGGTGTATATATATCAATGACACGAGGCCACCATTGTAGTGGTGTATATATATCAATGACACCAGGCCACCATTGTAGTGGTGTATATATCAATGACACGAGGCCACCATTGTAGTGGTGTATATATCAATGACACGAGGCCACCATTGTAGTGGTGTATATATCAATGACACGAGGCCACCATTGTAGTGGTATATATATCAATGACACGAGGCCACCATTGTACGTAGTGGTATATATATCAATGACACCAGGCCACCATTGTAGTGGTATATATATCAATGACACGAGGCCACCATTGTAGTGGTATATATCAATGGTGTCAGATTTAATGTATATTACACAATAGTTTAGTTACCTTGTATTCTATGTATATGCCTGATAAGGTTTTAATGGATATTGAAGCTAAAGGTTTAAAGTTCACACATTACAAGTACCCTAGGGAGGTGGGCAGTTAAGTCTTTGTGATAAGATGATTGTAAATTCATAACTGCATGGCTCACACACTTAACCTAGATTATATTTATATCTGAGTCACACACTCGACCTAGATTATGTTTGTATCTGGGTCACACACTCGACCTAGATTATATTCATATCTGGGTCAAACACTCGACCTAGATTAAATTAATATCTGGGTCAAACACTCCACCTAGATTATATTGATATCTGGGTCAAACACTTGACCTAGATTATTTTTATAACTGAGTAAAACACTCAAACTATATTCTATTTATTACTGGGTCACACCCATGACCTAGATTATATACATGTATATATATATATTGTTTGTGATAGATATCAATTCAGCCTCTGAGGGATGCTATGGATATGAGGGAAAATGTCCAGGATGACCTCTGCGCCTTCAAGGACAAGTGTAGTTTGTCTCCAACAGCTAGCATCAAGCAGTGTATCCGTTTCCTAGCAACCAGGGTGTCTAACTCCAGCCAGCATGCTTCCATCTACTTTATTTGCACCAAGGAGCATGAGGTAAGTAGAGGTCATATGTTATTGAGTAAGTAGAGGCCAAAGAGAATAAAGTTTGTAGAGGTCAGAGAGTGTGAGGTTTGTAGAGGTCAGAGAGTGTGAGGTTTGTAGAGGTCAAAGAGTATGAGGTTAGTAGAGGTCAGAGACTGTTAGGTTAATAGAGGTCAGAGAGTGTGAGGTTAGTAGAGGTCAGAGAGTGTGAGGCTAGTAGAGGTCAGAGAGTGTGAGGTTGGTAGAAGTTGTTATGAAAATTTCACATGTACATGTACAATGTATATTTGAAAGGAGAATAAAATATGTTTCTGCATTATTATCCATTAGTAGCAGATCACTACTGTTCAAAGTTTTTGTCATGAACATCTTGTTTTGAAGTAAGCCTGTATCTAGGTCATTGATAAGAACTAATAACATTCCGTGTTTTGTGTTGTAATCTCCACTTTCTTACTTTGATCTTTTCCAGCAACTCTACCCTATCATAGAAGCTGTTGGTGATCTTCCAAATAAATTAAAAAGTGCTATGAATTTTTACAACATGGAGGTGAGTTTTTTTGTATACATGCAGTAATTAAATCTTGATCATATCATTAAAATTTAAATTATTCATTTAGATAATCAAGTTTTACCATCTTATATCAATTACCTGTTTTTGTCAAGTTAATAGAACATATGGGTCTTTGTCTGGGAGGGAATCTTTGTAATCTCAGAAAAGTCAGGTGATCCGATGCCTTTTCACCCCAATTGGGTAATGTAACCCTGGTATCTTGGTGAAAGATTCATGTGTCTGAAGAATTATATTTTGTAATGCTAAAGAAGTGGTTTTGTTTTTTTCTTTTCATCCATCTTCTTTCTTTTTCTTTGCAGTTTTTAGAAAGTTGCAAATTATTGGTGCAGAATAGTGGGAAAGTGTATGAAAGGGTACGTATCAGCCGGAAAATCAAAAATTTTGATTTCTTGCTTGTTAATTTACACCTCAATTTCTAAATCTTAGTATTTTTATCATTATAGAAGGTTAAATATCCATGTCTGGTCACACATGTGTCCATCTTTTAAAGTTCAATTTCACACCAAGGGTCAAAGGTCAATCTATTTTCCCATAAAATAAAATTTCTGAAGAATCAGTTGGCTTACACTCATGGTACAGCATTTGTTTTCCCTTTATCAATTGCTTCCTTCAAAAAACTACTCGTACAGAAAAGCTAAGTGAAAACTAAACAAAATGTGTCTGAAATATCCCTGGATGAAGGTAATTCAAGAATAAACAGATAGTGTCCGACCTAATGTGTCTGAAATATCCCTGGATGAAGGTAATTCAAGAATAAACAGATAGTGTCCGACCTTCCTCGGGTAGAGGGGCTGGGCTAAAAAGGAATAGCAGAGATAAATCAATCCTTCAAATTCTAATAAAAGAAAACCACAAACCACCAAGGGTTCAACTCTCCCTTCCCGTGGTGATTTGTGTTTCTCGAGAAGCCGAGAAATAGACTGGTCTGTTTTGTCATGGTTATGTCCTTAATTGCTCTGGATGGCATGTGAAAGGCCTCCCATATATTGCTCAGTGAGGTATCTACCAGCTACTACAAGGACCATCTGCCTCAAAATGACAATGGCTGTTCACTGGGCAATGAACCCAACAAACAAACTGATAGAAAGATTTTGTTATTTTCGGGTGTTGCCCCAACTTCCATGTTGTGTAACTGTTATAATGTTCTGTTTTACAGCTGTTGCATTGCTGTAGAGCAGGTCTCGAATGGCATGAAGAGTTGACAGATGTCTGCCAGAAGGCTGGTCTGCGAGAAAAGAAAGTAAAAAAGGTAAATATTGACATAGACAAATCACATAAGGATGCACATCATCCAGGTTAGTCCTCAGTTATATTCAAATTAAATTATAATCCTTATAATGTCCTAGATCAACTGTAACGGCTTATCAGAATGTAATCGTGGCTGCTAATACTTTACTTTGCCAGGCAATAGACAACTTCTCGTGGAATGTGAGGGTACTGAAAGGCCAGGCACAGCTTTTGTTTCAGGCGTCACAGGAGTGCGAGGAATACCTACGACAGGTATGTTGATAATATTGGTAGCTTGATACTTGCATTTATAATTCTAGACCATCGAGCCGAAGGGAAGAGTGAACTAATGCAATAACTTATCTGTCCCTCTAGCATCTACTTTTGTCTTTAAATGACCTTATCCGACTTTGAAATTGAGACAAGAGAAGCAGACCAATACAAGCCCATTTTACCTCTTCTTCGAATACATGTACCATATATTATTATCACAGAAATGAAAATTAATCTTAAATTTTGACTTTATGTCCTTGGTGCTTCTTTACTGAAGTTGTAAAACAGAATAAATTTGAAATTTGAAAATTGAATAAAGGGGAGTGGTCAATTGTGTGGTCAGTTCCAAGGTTACTAATACAATGTATCCAGTTCTGTATATATTCTAGTAAGAGAAACACATGGACACACATTCATGAAAACCATTCTCATGGTCAAACATAGAATCTGTGCTCAACACAACTTTCTTTAAACTGGCTTAAATCATGAATTTAGCAGTTGAAAAGAAAAATCTAAACATTGAAAATACAATATTTCTCTTAAAATCCTTCTGAAATTCCTTCAAATCTTTGAAAAAATATTTAATCAGACATCTGATTTATCATCAGAAGCATTTGAGCCCGAGCACAAAATGTGTATTTGAGCATCTTAAGAGTACAGTTACCTTAATACAGGTCCAAATCTTAAAGAATGCTGCCTATCTTTTGAGTAATGATGTTCTTGTTTTTATCTCAAACATTAACAACATCTTAATCTATTCAATGTTTGGTTTTCTTTATAATAAATGGCCTACAATGAATTTTGAATTTCAAACACAACATTATCATTATCTAAAAAAAAATCTTGAGGTTAAAACTGGTGGGACTAATGGACTAATTGTAAAATAAGAATTACCTTGGTATTAGCTGTGCTATATATCCCAACTGAGGGGAAACCCATTAAGAAAAGTCACTAACGCAGGTAAATGTCTGGTAGTGAACCAATCTTATTGATTTTTCAGGTTCAGGAGACGGCGACAGTGTCTGGTTTGATGAAGGAATCTCCTATAATTGAAGACATGGACAGTTCCTAGCACTGGATCATTTTAAAGATTTTAATTGAAAATATAATGGTGCAATAAAGATACTATAATAACCATACATATAGTGACAGGACTAGATGTCGAGCCCGTCTCCCTCCAACACAGGAACAGCTGTCTGACTCATGATCCTTCGAGACAGGAACAGTTGTCCGACTTGTCACCCTCCGAGACAGGAACAGCTGTCTGACTCGTCTCCCTCAGAGACAGGAACAGCTGTCTGACTCGTCTCCCTCAGAGACAGGAACAGCTGTCTGACTTGTCTCCCTCAGAGACAGGAACAGCTGTCTGACTCGTCTCCCTCAGATACAGGAACAGTTGTCTGACTCGTCTCCCTCAGAGACAGGAACAGTTGTCCGACTTGTCACCCTCCGAGACAGGAACAGCTGTCTGACTCGTCTCCCTCAGAGACAGGAACAGCTGTCTGACTCATCTCCCTCAGAGACAGGAACAGCTGTCTGACTCGTCACCCTCCAAGACAGGAACAGCTGTCCGACTCGTCTCCCTCAGAGACAGGAACAGTTGTCCGACTTGTCACCCTCTGAGACAGGAACAGCTGTCTGACTCGTCTCCCTCAGAGACAGAAACAGCTGTCTGACTCGTCACCCTCCAAGACAGGAACAGCTGTCTGACTCATCTCCCTCAGAGACAGGAACAGTTGTCCGACTTGTCACCCTCCGAGACAGGAACAGCTATCTGACTCGTCTCCCTCAGAGACAGGAACAGTTGTCCGACTCATCTCCCTCAGATACAGGAACAGCTGTCTGACTCGTCACCCTCAGAGACAGGAACAGTTGTCCGACTTGTCACCCTCCGAGACAGGAACAGCTGTCTGACTCGTCTCCCTCAGAGACAGGAACAGTTGTCCGACTCATCACCCTCCGAGACAGGAACAGTTGTCTGACTCGTCACCCTCAGAGACAGGAACAGTTGTCCGACTTGTCACCCTCAGAGACAGGAACAGTTGTCCGACTCGTCTCCCTCAGAGACAGGAACAGTTGTCCGACTTGTCACCCTCAGAGACAGGAACAGTTGTCCGACTTGTCACCCTCCGAGACAGGAACAGCTGTCTGACTCGTCACCCTCCGAGACAGGAACAGCTGTCTGACTCATCGCCCTCTGAAACAGGAACAGCTGTCTTACTCGTCACCCTCCGAGACAGGAACAGCTGTCTGACTCGTCACCCTCCGAGACAGGAACAGCTGTCTACTCATCTCCCTCCGAGACTGGAACAGCTGTCTGACCCTTCACCCTCCGAGACAGGAACAGTTGTCGGACTCATCACCCTCCGAGACAGGAACAGCTGTCTGACTTGTCACCCTCCGAGACAGGAACAGCTGTCTGACTTGTCACCCTCCGAGACAGGAACAGCTGTCTACTCATCTCCCTCCGAGACTGGAACAGCTGTCTGACCCATCACCCTCCGAGACAGGCACAGTTGTCCGACTTGTCACCCTCCGAGACAGGAACAGCTGTCTGACTCGTCTCCCTCCGAGACAGGAACAGCTGTCTGACTCTTCCTCTGAGACAGGAATAATAGACTTGTCATTCTAACAGGAATAGATTTTCTAATTATCATCTCTAATCTGATATGGAGGATACTGGTCGTCACTTTTAAAATTTTTAATTAACGTTTGTAAGTTTTAATTTGTTAATTTTTCTGCTTAAACCTGAAGTGTTGTTACAAATACTTCATCATAGCAGTTTTCCTCCAAACTCTTTCAGTCTAATCCGTCTAACATCAACTGGGGTGTTTCTATATCTTATAACTTCTTGCCAAGCAACATGTAACTTAAGGAAGAGGGAACCAAATCAGTTCACTTAGATGAAAAATTAAATTAAGTGCCTTCATTTTGGAAATAATGTTCAGGTTGTAAAAAGATACTGTAATGACATGCATTTCTGAGAATTGTTGCAGCATCAATGTTTGCAACAAAAATCCTATTCTGTATAACCTAAAATATTGATACTTCACATAATACTGGTCATATGCCAAAACCTTAATTTTACCTCAAATGAGATATCTATTGCAATACTCATTGAAGCTGTGATTTTATTAAGCTGATATTATCAAATAATTGGTCAATTAAAATTGATTATGCAATACTTCACACTTGTTTAATTGTGATTTTCTCTTCAAACACCTGAGATTGAAATAACTTTTCAAGAACAGAAAATTTGGTGAATAATGTACATGTTCATTTTATCTTAAATATCATCTGCAAAAAGGCAACTCCTACATATAGTATCTATCCTATTCGACAGAATATACCAATACTTTTTCACTTTAACCTCATAAAAAATATCAATATTCTGTCATACTTGTGAAATATGTTATATTCCACAGGAAACCATTCAATTTCTTCTATATACCATACCTTACAGTGTAGGGAAATAATAACGAGAACATTCTGTAAGTGACAGTCTCCCATCGAATGAGAAATTGTGTGCGGAATGGATAAAATGTTTTATTTTATGTAGGTCAAATGTCAAAATAAAGAACACGGAGACCTGATAATTATATAAATAAATGACACACCACGTTCCACGTATAAAGTTCCTGTAACATGTAGTAGAGGAAATCATGCCTAGACAAGTTTTTTCTTTGATGTACAGTAAGTCTGAGTTCAAAGTGTAGGTCTAAGTGACCTACTTTCGATACTTAACACACCACCACACCTAAGTGAATCTGTACTCCAAGTATGAAGTTCCAGTGACAAGTAGTGTAGAGATGAAGGCCAACTCGTACCCCCCGCTCCTGCAACCCCCATCGTTACTATGTGTTCATTTATACAATAAACGAGATATACAGTTAAATCTCACTTAGTCGTATTCAGTTTTCTTGGTTACACTCATTCTTTTTTTATCTATATTATGAATAAATTGTTGTACATGACATTATGAAATGATTTCACATGAGAAAATCTTTTCAATTGATCAATTTATAACAAAGAAAAAATTAAAAAGGTTATGAGAAAGGTAAAGTGTGAATGGGATTTATTCAAAAAATTACGCACATCTACAATGTATAAGGATTATTGTCATGAAGTTTCGTTGAAATCAGATAAGTAGTTTAGGAGAAGTAGCCGGTACATCGTTGCATCAAACTCGCCCAAAAAACTAAGTTTTGTGCCCTGGTTACCGTGGTAACCAAAAAATTACGATGTGATATAGATTACACACACCTACAATGTATAAGGATTATTGTCATGAAAAAACTAAGTTCTGTGCCCTGGTTACCATGGTAACCATAAGAGGAGTAGACCAAAAAACTAAGTTTTGTGCCCTGGTTACCATGGTAACCAAAAAATTACGATGTTATATAGATTACGCACATCTACAATGTATAAGAGTTATTGTCATGAAGTTTCGTTGAAATCGGATAAGTAGTTTAGAAGGAGTAGCCGGTACATCGTTGTGTCTACAGACGGACGGACGGACGGACAACCTGATTCCAGTATACCCCCCCTAACTTCGTTGTGGGGGGTATAATAACTTTGTTGCGGGGGGTATAATAAAGTGGGAAAGGATGAAAGGACGGACACAACACAAAAATAAAGTCCCCCTAGGTTCCTGAGGGGGACTAATTAGACTCTAATAATCAATTTGACAACAAAAGCCTGGTTGGTGTTATATCTTGTTTTAATGAGATATGGGATATTGGTTAAATATCCACTGATCGTTCATTGGTTACATCTATAACAATGCTCTCCACTGTCACTAATACAAAACAAATGATAACAATGTAGTGAGTATCTCCAGTGTAAGCTAACACTACATACAGACAGTTGTAGTGGACATCTAGTTTGTATACAAAACACAGTAAAATGTCATATGTAGCTTCCTAATATCTTACAAATCCTCTCGAATAAGTCACAATAAAAGCCACAAACTGCACTCTAGAACCTATCACTACCCACTAGTACTCAGTTATTGACCTCTCTTATTTATTCATTGATTACACTAATATCAACTTATCACAATAGTTCCATTATATTAGCTATCAATCATAAATGTTATCATTTCTCACACTCTATTATCCATTAATCATACTTAATTGTCACCATTTCTCACTCTATTATCCATTAATCATACTTAATTGTCACCATTTCTCACACTCTATTATCCATTAATCATACTTAATTGTCACCATTTCTCACTCTATTATCCATTAATCATACTTGTCATTATTTCTCACACTCTATTACCCATTAATCATACTTAATTGTCACCATTTCTCACACTCTCATATCCATTAATCATACTTAATTGTCACCATTTCTCATACTCTCATATCCATTAATCATACTTAATTGTCATCATTTCTCATACTCTCATATCCATTAATCATACTTGTCATTATTTCTCACACTCTATTATCCATTAATCACACCTAATTGTCATCATTTCTCATACTCTCATATCCATTAATCATACTTAATTGTCATCATTTCTCACACTCTATTACCCATTAATCATACTAATGAAAATTAATCACACCATTAACCACTGGTCACATTTATGATCAAGTCTCGCTCTACACGCTGACACACTGACTCCATTAATGCTAGAATTAAAATATTTTATCAACAACGTTTTCTCAATTTTTCGATACCAGCGCATGGGAGGACCACTTTTTAAGAATAGGATTTTAGTTGTCTTTTGGTACATAGTGCAGTCTTGCATTAGTGGCTGGCAAACTGACTCGTCTTATTGTTGAAAAATTTACTAAAGTCTCACTGTTTAATTGACAAACTGACTCCAGTCCCACTGTAGTTGTTAATTGACACACTGACTCCAGTCTCACTGTACTCATTGACAAACTAACAAACTGACTCCAGTTTCACTGTACTTGCTGACAAACTGACTCACTGACACACTGACTCCAGTCTCGCTGTACTTGCTGACAAACTGACTCCAGTCTCGCTGTTCTTGCTGACAAACTGACTTGCTGACAAACTGACTCGTTGACAAACTGACTCTCTGACAAACTGACTCACTGACAAACTGACTCGCTGACAAACTGACTCCAGTCTCACTGTACTCATTGACAAACTGACTCTCTGACAAACTGACTCGCTGACAAACTGACTCGCTGACAAACTGACTCCAGTCTTGCTGTACTTGCTCACAAACTGACAACTCTAACAGGGCCTGAAAGGGTCAGCTTAAACTATGCTAAAGATAATCCTATTAAACATTTTGTCATATGATGATTGTGTGATACACACCTTTTTGAGACATCACCAATGCCCTGACAGTATATACTTTATAAAGGCGACAGTCATGACTGTGTAATGAGATTATGGACAGATGTAGAGGATGGAAATTTTGTGTCTACATTTGTTTTTTTCATGTAATTGTTGGCATGGATTCCTGGTAATCTGAGAACAAACACCACTGTATCATTGTGTTTGTATCATTGGAAGCCAGGTAAAGGCTTGTATAGATACATTGTGGTCACAACGATACTAATTTTGGATACATCTTCACGACTTTTATTCCAATTAAAAATCGTTGTATAGTTTTTTCAATAATTATGTTAACTTATGCCATTTTAAATCATGATTATGAAACTATATGGAAGATTACCTTTTTATTCTACAAGACTGCTTAAAATGAAACTAGATTCATAAATCTCAAAGATAATGCCATTTTGAACAGACAATTTTATGATAATGAAACTACATTGGAGATTATTACTATAATATAAAACGTGTATAGACTTTAGTTATTTTTTCATGTTGAAGTGGAACTACCAATATACCGTAAGTAGAATGAATACAGTTGTGCATGTTATTATATTATTGTTGCATGGGTTAACCATTTAAGTTTGTACCGACATATAATTTGAAAGCTCAAAATCACCCACAGAAAGTACACACAAATATTTCATGTTATGCAGTATGTTTTTATACATTGTGACTAGCTGAAGTGAAACCTGATTCTCAAATTTCTTAATGGGGCTGCAATAGCTCAGTCAGAGTGTCGGCCACGTAACCTCAGGTGAAGATCTGAGGTGTGTGGTTTGACGCTCCCTACCCTTGTCTTTTTGTGTTTCTTGGGAAGCTGAGAAATGGGCAGGACTATGCTATTGTGTTCTTGGGCAAGACACTTTACCCTAATTACTCTGAATGGCATGCAACAGGCCTCCCATATATTGTGGTAGTCACCAACTACTACAAGGAGACCCCGCCTCAAAATAAACCCAGAAAACAAATCACAAATCTCTTATAGGTAACAGGCTGTATACAGCATTTGTTGAATAAACTGACCCCCGACAATTCTCATTAGGATTTGTAAAAGGCCATATACATACTGAATGAATTGGTCCGTAAATAATTTCAGGATGTGCTACCTCTAGACAGTCAAACAGTGAGATGATATTTAACCTTACATATATGTATCAATATAAAGCACTTAGCTGTCATATGTTTCTGCAGAACCTCTCTTAGAAATATCGCAAACAAATATAATTAAAACATAACAGGTAAATAAAACATCAGCACAGCAGCAAAGGGTCTATAATGTGTTAAAATGATTAAAAATCTAGAATAGGATAGATAAAATAAATGCTGATAGTAACAATGACCAATATATATATATATACATGTATTTATTCTGTTTTGTTTGTATGGTATATATCACTGTCTGTATACTCCCCAAACACCATTATAATTATATAACCAGTTCAAACAGAGTATATTTTATATTTGCAAATACATACTATACATAGACAATAACCTACAGGGGTGTATCTTAAACTCCCTCTTCAGCAATTTCTACAGACACACCCGATCACACAGACCAATCTTATACAACTATCCCCAAAGTTAAGTGAGCAAGGGACTGAAAGTAAAAATCTCTATGTAACAAAAAAAAAGAAAAAAAAAAGAAAATGGCAAGGACCTGAATATGACTAGAAAGGTCACATTTTATCTTATATACAATATTTTTATGTGTGACACAAACTCCTTCATGTACAAATATGTGTCACACTCCCTCATGTATATATATGTATATGTACCGGTATGTGTGACAAACTCTCTTGCATGTGCATACATGTCCGACACAAACTCCCTCGTGCACACGTGTAACACGCAAACTCCATTATGCACATGTGTGACACAAACTCTTGTGCACACGTGTGACACACAAACTCTCTCATACACACATGAGTGACAATAAACTCCCTTTTCTACAATGTTATGCATGATTAATGAAAAACAAAAGATGAATTTGTATCCAAACAAAGACATGATTTAGTTAAAACATATATCACACACAATGAAACAGGTGTATTCAGATCAACAAAGTTTAGTATCCCTGGCCCTTTGAATTCAAATAAACAATTATGCATGCTGTACATATAAGTGGTAATTATGCTCAAGGGTATCTATCTACACGAGAACCAGTATCACAGATTTCTATTGCTAACTGCAGAAATACCTCAATGTTATCATAGGGGTATGCTTTGTACAGCAAATATATATCTTTTGATAGAATCACTCGGAGGGTCGTTGATAAGAAATAATATGTAGTAAAACCATCACAATGTCACAGACATGCTCTGTTTATATATTTTTATAAGCAAAAGTATACATTCTGTAATGATGAATATATATTACACCACAGTTACATGTGATAGATCAGATTTGTAATCATTTTCAACTCTTGTTAAGCGGAGAAATTCAAGCCAGTATCATATCCCATGGTACATATGTATATTGAGAGTAGCTGAAGATGAAATGAATTGATGAAGTGAATTTTATCTTCTGATGAACACACCCACCTGGCTCCATACCCGTTTGATAATTTCCAAGACATCTACACTGCTATAATATAATATGCTTTAGTAGTGGTGTTATCTAATCAGGTATGAAATCTGTCTTAAAAAATTCTACGGCCACAGTACTTGCAGGAGAAAAATCTATTTTTGGCGTACTGTAAATGTACATATATATTTTTTAAAGTAATCTTATCTACTCACTTTCTTGCTGAAAACAATTCACTAAAACATTATTCACAATTAAATACAAACATTGTGGATGTGCCAATTCATTGTTGCAGAAATTCGTTAAAATTTGACAATATACTAAAATTAAATTTGAGAGTGCAAAAATTGCAAGTTTACATTAAGTACTGGTTTTGAGAATTTCCACTAGTAAAGTAAAGACACATGGAGTAGTATCTCCATTCTCTGACATTACTACTGGCTTTGCTTTCCATTAAAACTTTAAGCACAGTATGAGAAAACTGTTTATTTTTGGACTATGTTTGGACATTATACATCACTCTCTTTTTATCTGTAGTAAACATTGTGACACAAAATTTAGACTATCAGTCACTAAAATGTATAACCGCAGTGTAAAATCTACCAACAAAATCATAATGAAAGTATCACAGTTCTCTCAAACCATTTATCTATAAACATACAACAAAGAAAATCTTGCAGAAAAACATCAGCATCAACATAATATGATAAACATAAATTATACAGTATGTTTAACATAAATTGTACAAAGCTTTTTAAACGTTTGTATATATGTCTATCAAAAAAACAAACAAAAAAATTCCATGCTCAACTAACAGCTGTTACACATGTAAGAAATTTTATCTAATGTTTGTTGTTTCCGATGAAAATACATACTTCCTCTTTCTATCCAGAACGAAAGAGTTTGATTTCGACCATCTGAAACTAATAATTTTGAATCACCTTCCTTTGTGTATATATTTAAATTTGTTTGGTCAATGACAGCTGACCGAGTCACTTTTCACTAAGGGAGATAACAATGAAACATCCAAGGACTCGTGATCGCTGTAAACCTTGATACCTTTTAAACAATCCTTTCAAACATTCTCTTAACCAAGATGAATATAGAATGCTTCATACTGAAGCTGAACACATAACTACATTACCAATATTTATACAATTTATTTTTTCTAAGAATCTAGCGGTTTGGTTTGGCCAATTTAACTAGCTTTCTTAAAATTAACATTTAAGGCATTAAATATAATATTTTGTCACTTAGCTGATAATTCTGATGAACCCAAAATAAACGTTTGTTTGGCTTGTGGTTACAATCTTATTCTCAAATCATTTGGTGTGAAACTGTATAAATATATTTGGTCTATTAAAATCTTATCATTTAAGAATCTTGTTAAAAAAGCACAACACACAACACAACTTAAGGTACATCTGTATAGCCATTGCAATAAGAAAACTCAAATCATTATCTGAAATTAGCAAGGTTTATGATCAATATATTTAGGGATTTGTGGCTCAAGGATACATGCTACCTCATTTTAAAATCTACCTCCTTTTAAAAAGAGTTCCATACTAAACCCATGACTGCTTGTAACATAAATTAATGATGAGATGATACATACCAAAATTATCTAAGGCATTCATGAACTTGTATCAACGTTTTAGAGAGGATCGTAACATGCTTGTTTGGTGGCTTTCTTTTGGGGTATAGAGATAAAATAATGGTACCCTGAATAGGTATTTAGTAAAATGGCAGTGCAATGCTAATATTTTCAGGGTAAGGTTGAGATCCAGGTAGATCACAATATATCTACCATATCTAAAATATCTAATCTAATATAAAATCCACTTCAAAAGAACAACAGAATATGAAATTTTTGAAGTCTGCCACAATGGTTTTGTACACTGGCAGATGTAACTGTGATTGATGTGTTAGAGCAGAACTATACCTGTCATACATTTATACTGCCAATCTTTGTTGAACACTTGAGAGGGTTACTATACTTATAACTCGACTTTAGATAAAGGGGCCATGATAGCTCTTTCAGTTAGAGCGCCACCCACATAGCCTTAGGTGAAAATCCGAGGTGCACATTTCAACGCTCCCTACCCAAATCGGTAAGTGATTCTCAGGAAGCTGAGCTATTGTGGTTGTGTTTCTCGGGAAGCTGTGCTATTGTGGTTGTATCCTTGGGCAAGACATTTACCCTAATTGCTCTGGATGGTATGCAAAGATCCTCCTGTACGTTATTCAGTGAGGTAGTCACAAACTACTACAGGAGACCCCACCTCAAAATGACAGTGGCTGTTCAAGTGGCGATCGATAAACTCAAAAAACTACTTTAAATATGAATTCTGAATCATATTGGATATTCCTGACGAGCTTTGATGACGTTTTATAATGGATGCTGGTCATTCTATATGATAGCACAGATTAATTAGGATGAAATTGGATGAAACAAAATCCTTTTTACATTTACATTTGTTGAAACTCCATTCAGCAATCAATTTTTTAAATACATGTGACACGTATTTAAAAAAATTGGATTGTTGAATGGAGTTTGATGTGTTGTATATTACAAAATAAAAGTCAATCCGAACATTTCAAATAATAATGAGAAATGAAAATCCTTTTTAAAACAGCAGTAGACTTAAAACTAATAACCATGGCAAGAATTGTAAAATGAACATATTTTTAAAATTACAAAAAAAAAATCGGTAGCAAAAATGTGCTCAGAATTAATCAGCAAATATGTTTATAGTTGTAACCACAGTGCTTAAAAGTCATTAAACAGACATCATGTGAATGTTTTACAGTAAAGATTACAGTGTATTAGTACAGAGAGCTTATACTACCCAGATTACACAAATTTCTATAGCTCATAGCAAAGACAGGAGAACATGCTGTGACATTGATTTTCAACTTATTTATTAAACATCACAAAGAAAAAACAAAGTGAAAATATAAAATCAAATTGCACATTTGTAAAAAAAAAAAAAACCAATAAAACATTAATGACAAAATGTTCACTGGTCCAAATTGAATGGAAACATGTACAACTATTGAGTATGGAGAGAAATCCCAAACTACTTTTTAGAAAATGTTGGTTGGGTAGTATGACAGACATTGTTAATGTAAATATCATCACAAATGAGTTTTTGATGGTTATTTTATACAGGCTTTGATTATATTTGGCAAAAAAATACCCAAAATATTCCGAGTTATTAATAGCCAATCAGAATTAAGGAGATGCACAGTACCAATAACCTGACACAAAACACACAGGTGTTGTGTAATTCTTTTCACGATTCACCATCTGACTTATAATTATGCAACAACAAAGTGTTTTGAAGAAACTAATTATACAGAAATAGCTTTATAGCCCTGAAACTGTATGCCATGCTGTTTACAGTTTAGTAAGTCAAGCTTAAAGGGACAGTACTCTGAATTAATGTAAAGTGTTTAAGTTTCTGTTTCAAGAAAAATAAAGCTTACAAAGACTTAAGCCCTATAATCTGATCTCAAAAGGGTAATTATCAGTGACATATTTTACAGCACTAGTAAACTTTATATAATAACAGTTATATATGATGGACAAACAACCTACTAATGAAAATATATTCCAGTACAATTAATGACTGGTTTTCTGATCAATTTATGACAGATTTGTTTTGAAAATGATAATTTCACACAAAGAAAAATTGTGTGGAGTGAATGTGTCCTAGATACATGTAGCTATACATGTACATGTACTTAGAACAAGTGTAAACATTTTACCATCAGGTAATCCTATGTAATATCTCTCAGTAGCGTCCTTAAACAATGTTATACATTAAAAGAGGTATTGGAAATGGTCGTATTGGACATGGTCTAATTAAAATGAGGATGTTTATACCAGATGGATATTAAAAATCGGCATGCATGTATATATCGATATAAATCTACCATACTTAACCAAAATGATCCTTTTATACATATGATCTCCTTAAATGATGGAGGGAAACTCAAATTTGAGCACTCTGTAAATATCTAACATACAAACATCTACATCATACATCTATATACAAATAACACATTTTAACCAGTAGGAAATTTACACAATGCTAGTTTTCATAATTACATAACACAAATTCCGTCTCTCGTTACATACATATGTAGTGGAGTATCATATATAAGCATCTATGATAGAATCTCTATCTTTTTACATATATATATATACATGTATATTAGAATATCAATTCATTTTCTATGATAAATTCCGTTACTTTTTAATACAATATATACATTTAGAATAACATGTCTGTCTGTCATTATGTACACATATACATATAACATGCTTGTAATTTTCTATGAGCATTCTAAAAATAGTTCCTCTGCGATGTACAGAAATTTTATTGCTGAAAGAGTTATTTGTTAAGAATCAGCTTTTTTTTTATACCAACCTATGATGTATATACCATATAACAGTCTGAGAAAAAAATAATGAATTCATTAGAAAAGCTTCTACAATCAATTCCCGTTTGGTAAAATTTCCTCAAAATGACAAATTGAAATTCAAAAATTATGATCTCAATATGTAGCAGAATTTTAAAAAGGCCTTCAGCTGGAAACTACTCATGGAATATGCTAATGACAACGCTTGCACGGGAAAAAAAATTGATTTGTGTAATACATTCAAAAAATAAATTACTTAAATTTTTTTGATGTTTGAAAAATGATAAAAAAAAAAAGTAATTTCTGCCATACAGGTTTTCCTACATGTGCTCTAATTAAAAAAAAAAAAAGATTTTTTTTTGTCTGAGAGGATTACACTTCTGTAGGCTACAAGTTTGGTTTTTACTTAATAGCACAAGATATAGCTACTATCATTGGGTAAAATGTACAAGGCATTGTCAAAAGATTTCATCATAGAGGAAACCGATCCGCAGATAAACATGGTTTGTTAATGGATCTAGTTGTAAAATACAAATCTGATTCACCTACTGAGTCCACAGACATTAAAACAGCTACATCAGAATATAACCCCTACAGAGATTCAGTAGAATATTGAGTGACAACAAAGCAGAAATTATGCAGTCTCCACAAAAATACACTTGAATGTCTGTAGCATTACTGGAACCAGCCAGGAAGCCACACCAACATGTTGACTAGTCGTAAGTTATAGTATAGAATGAACCAGCCAGTGTGGTGTCTTGTGTATAGGACCAGCCAGTGTGGTGTCTTGTATACAGGACCAGCCAGTGTGGTGTCTTGTGTATAGGACCAGCCAGTGTGGTGTCTTGTGTATAGGACCAGCCAGTGGGGTGTCTTGTATATAGGACCAGCCAGTGACATGTCTTGTGTACAGGACCAGCCAGTGAAGTGTCTTGTGTACAGGACCAGCCAGTGTGGTGTCTTGTGTATAGGACCAGCCAGTGACGTGTCTTGTGTATGGGACCAGCCAGTGTGGTGTCTTGTGTACAGGACCAGCCAGTGTGGTGTCTTGTGTTTAGGACCAGCCAGTGTGGTGTCTTGTGTACAGGACCAGCCAGTGTGGTGTCTTGTGTACAGGACCAGCCAGTGTGGTGTCTTGTGTATAGGACCAGCCAGTGAGGTGTCTTGTGTATAGGACCAGCCAGTGAAGTGTCTTGTGTATAGGACCAGCCAGTGTGGTGTCTTGTGTACAGGACCAGCCAGTGAGGTGTCTTGTGTATAGGACCAGCCAGTGAGGTGTCTTGTGTATAGGACCAGCCAGTGTGGTGTCTTGTGTATAGGACCAGCCAGTGTGGTGTCTTGTGTATAGGACCAGCCAGTGTGGTGTCTTGTGTATAGGACCAGCCAGTGGGGTGTCGGTGTATAGGACCAGCCAGTGTGGTGTCTTGTGTACAGGACCAGCCAGTGAGGTGTCTTGTGTATAGGACCAGCCAGTGTGGTGTCTTGTGTACAGGACCAGCCAGTGGGGTGTCTTGTGTATAGGACCAGCAAGTGAGGTGTCTTGTGTATAGGACCAGCCAGTGAAGTGTCTTGTGTATAGGACCAGCCAGTGTGGTGTCTTGTGTATAGGACCAGCCAGTGTGGTGTCTTGTGTACAGGACCAACCAGTGTGGTGTCTTGTGTACAGGACCAGCCAGTGAGGTATCTTGTGTATAGGACCAGCCAGTGACGTGTCTTGTGTATAGGACCAGCCAGTGAAGTGTCTTGTGTATAGGACCAGCCAGTGACGTGTCTTGTGTATAGGACCAGCCAGTGTGGTGTCTTGTGTACGGGACCAGCCAGTGAGGTGTCTTGTGTACAGGACCAGCCAGTGTGGTGTCTTGTGTACAGGACCAGCCAGTGTGGTGTCTTGTGTACAGGACCAGCCAGTGTGGTGTCTTGTGCACGGGACCAGCCAGTGAAGTGTCTTGTGTATAGGACCAGCCAGTGACGTGTCTTGTGTACAGGACCAGCCAGTGTGGTGTCTTGTGTACAGGACCAGCCAGTGTGGTGTCTTGTGTACAGGACCAGCCAGTGGGGTGTCTTGTGTATAGGACCAGCCAGTGACGTGTCTTGTGTATAGGACCAGCCAGTGTGGTGTCTTGTGTATGGGACCAGCCAGTGTGGTGTCTTGTGTACAGGACCAGCCAGTGGGGTGTCTTGTGTATAGGACCAGCCAGTGACGTGTCTTGTGTATAGGACCAGCCAGTGACGTGTCTTGTGTACAGGACCAGCCAGGTAGATATCTTGTATAGGGGACCAGCCAGGTAGATGACTTGTATAGGGGACCAGCCAGGTAGATATCTTGTATAGGGGACCAGCCAGGTAGATGTCTTGTATAGGGGACCAGCCAGGTAGATGTCTATTATAGGGGACCAGCCAGGTAGATGTCTTGTATAGGGGACCAGCCAGGTAGATGTCTATTATAGGGGACCAGCCAGGGAAGCACTCAGTATCCAGTACAGGATCTGCTAAGATTCCTCCACACCATTTTGTTTTTCATCCTTTACTAATCCTGAAGAACTGGCGGCCTCCTTCATCTGCAATCAGTAATACAGACTGATCATTAAAATCATTAACAGTGTTACAAAGCAGGTTATTTATCATGTCTTGTTTTAACTTAATCTATAGCATGATGATTTGATAGAAATCTGTCAGTTAAAGAAGAATCTTGACAATCTAAGGATTTCTTCTAAATATAGGTCACAGTGATATTATTTTACTGCAGATCTCTCCATCATCTTAAAACGTACTTGTAAACTAAATGTTGGAATCCTTGGTGAAAAGCCAAGGGATATATCTGATGTGTCAGGGGACATATAAGCTTCCCTTGGACAGTATCGATGAGGGTCGATCTATTTTACATACCTGTCGTAAATAATCTTGACATTCCTTCTTTGCCTGTAGCATCAATGTAGCCTGGCCCTTCAGTACACGAACATTCCAAGCAAAATTTTCTGTAGCCTGAAAATTGAGAACAACACTAAGGATTGTTATTTTTTGCATAAATTTTTTTTTTTTCTTTATTTTTTTTCTGAAATAATAAAGCAAATTTTAGATTTCAATTATCTGAGCAGGTAAGCTTTCAAGACAATTTTCTAATTCTATGTGTAATATATAATAACTCTGCTGATAAGACAAACTGTAGTCCCTGTGACATACCCACACAACTTCCACAAGCTTGTATTTGTTATACCTAGTGTAAAATCTCACAGGGGGCCACGATAGCTCAGTTGGTAAGAGCGCCAGCCACGTCATTTCAGGTGCAGATCCAAGGTGTGTGGTCTGACGCTCCCTACCAGTGTTGGTTTGTGTTTCTCCTGAAGCTGAGAAACAGGGCAGTCTGTGCTGTTGAGGTTGTGTCCTTGAGCTAGACACTTTACCCTAACTGCTCTGGATTGCATGCAATTGGGCTTCTGTATGTTGTTCAGTGAGTTAGTCACCAGCTACTACAAGGAAATCTGCCTTAAAATGGCCCTGGCTGTTCACAAGGCGATAAACTCGAGAAAAAAAAAAGAAAAAAAAATTCTTACAAACCTTTGACATCTTCTTGCCTTTCAGCCCTGCCTGACTACAGATGTTCTCCAAGTCCTCATGCCATTCTAAGCCAGCCTTCTGACATTGAAGTAACTAAAGATAAACAAAATGAAACAATGAATTTAACAGTACAGAAGGTAAAACAATGTACACCCATTCCACCCCGAAATACCTAACATTCTTGTGTCGAAATGTAGACATGTAGAAAATAACATGAAGAATTTTCAATTTAAAGTGCTGCTTCAGAAAGTCCGATCAAGCTTGAAAATACTTAAAAACAAATTATTGACATATCTATTTCAAAAGTATTTTAATCAAAATATTGCTCTAGAAAACCAAATTACATTTCACAATTATGAAGCCTTCTTAGCTTCAGAGAAAAGAAAACAGCCTGAAAAAGATGGATGAAAATTAAGATACACAGAAAATACCCTATAATAATACTCTGGTTAAATTTTGATGGACATTTAAATACAGGATCTTACATGAGTGGCTTTGCTATATAAAATTCAATCATTTGATATCTCATGAGCCTTTAGGCGAGTGGCATATTGAGTTGTTGAATGAGTTTAATAATAAATTGACAAAAATAAATTTGAATGATAATTAAATAATTAAATTTAATATGACAAAGTCATGAGTGTAAGATTCTGTTTATCACATAACAAATATCTATGAGAATATAAATGGAAGATCTCAAACTGATCTATATATAGATTTCTATATTTCTACTTGGATGGTATGGGTTTCTCTATAGAGGCATCATATAGTCAATGTGACGTCATAAATTATTTATGACATCACAACAGTGTTATTAAACGTGTCTTTCGATATTTATGACATTGTCATTTTACAGAGTTGAACACGTCGCGATAAAAACAAATCTACACATAATGTGATAACCCTGCTATTACTCACTCGATCATGAACAGTATCTGCGGAATCCATCAAATTTTTACATTCCGTCACCAACTACAAAGAAAGAAGAATATTCATTTCAAAATAAACTTAATATCCTTCAACAACACTAATTTCTAAATCATCAGTAAGTTGACTATTTGTGGCAATTTAGGATTGATAAATGTATTTCTTTCAATCTGAAAACATTATCTATAACCTGTTGTAAAAATGTTCAGTGGAAACTTATTATTACTTCAGAGAAAAACCAATTTTCATATCTAACTCACTTCAGCAAAGGATTGTAGAGCTTTTTTCAGCACATCTGGAAGGTTTCCTTGAGCTTCTAATGACGGGTACTGTGGAGAGAAAAATATAATCTATCAATATGGACGTAATTAAATCTTACCAGCCCAAACTTGATAACTTAGAGCTTCTATGGGAAGAATTGAGAACCTTAAGATTTACATCTTTACAAATACATGTATACATTTATAGACTTTTATTTGGTAACCTTATGAACCTCAAAGTTGCTCTTTCTTCTCTGCTACTTGAAACTCAAACTGATATAGATATTAAAGTACAAATTGACGCTAAAATGGCTTACCTCCCCTTTGATAACGACTGAGAGTGAGGACTGCTCCGTGGCGTTGGACACACGCGTGGCCAGTAGACGTATACACTGTTTAATGTTGGCGATTGGACCAAGGCCACATGCCTCCTTAAATTCTGACAGGGCCACCTGTACATCCTCTCGCAGGTCCGTACACTCTTTCAGCGGCGCGATTGATGTCTAAAGGAAATACAGATAGAATCATCTTAAAATAAACCACTTTGTATTTACTTACAATTGACATTTATGCTTAAATTGCACACAAATAACTCACAAGCTGAAAACATACTCAATATCCTGTTGGAAAGAGTTTAAAGAAACATTGTGAACCATTACAATATGGAAAACTATACCTCAAGCATAAGCGGTAAACAAACTTTTTTCATTCATAAATGGAGGCTTTTTCAAAATATAGTTACCTGGTTAATCAATGGTCAGCATAGAATTACATGTATCTCTTTATCTTGAGTTTAAATATACTGTATATGCTGCTATCTTTTAAACACAACTACTAGTTATATTGTATTCAAGCTTCAACACACCCCTAGTATATAGTTTGTATATGTAAGTGTCTATGAAAGTTGTCTTTGTTTTTTGTATCATGTGGGTTATCATATGTTGAAAATTTGAATAAAAATGTTCAATAAAATATATATATATATTGGTGTTCATGTTTCCTTACTATTTAATTTTCCCATACAATTTAACTATTATTATGGAGTGTTCCTCCCACTAAAAGGGGGAATACACTCTCTGTACAAAACCTGCTATATCCTGGAATTCTTCAAACCAAATTATATCAAAATCTTTCCAGCCATATTTAGAAAGGCTTCCTATTTCCACCATAGGACACAGGTCGATCGATCTGATGTTTTACTCTCTGGCGTTTATACACAGGAGTTATGCTCTAAGTTCACCAAAATCCATATTGTATGTTTATGATTAGAGATTAAAAAAGACCTCAAGACTTTCCTGTTTACTAACAGAAATCATCTTTAATGTTTGTAAGGTATATAACAACCAGAGTTGGATTTAAGCCTGACATTTCGGTGATTACACTTTATCAGCCTTGTGTAGAATTCGATTTGATTATATTTTGTCTATAACCTGATCAAAGATGAGCGAGAGTCTATGGTTCAACTCATCCCAGTTTAGAACTGGCCCACTACGGGTGTCCAAATGGCTTCGTTCACCAGTCAATTAAAAATATTGTTCTCTCTGTCAATTACTTTGGTCCCAGTCAACTACATGATTTGTTTGCGCTGCATGATCTATGATTGTTGATTTGTTGACCTGGGACTCTTGATTGTTTCCGTTATAATCTGATAAATTTCCTGCCTTTTCGGGTTTCTTCGTCTTTCTGGTGTTTCCGAGGACGGATTTCAGATCTTCTCCCAGTTGCTCTGATATATGACACATCACAGTTCTTGAATCTGACTTTATATAAACATTCTGCAGCACCCTGTTTGGGTGTTTTATCCTTAGGATGTACAAGGTGGATGCTTTTTAAGATAATTCTTTATGTTCAAGATGACTGCTGTACTTGCCCTTTCATCCAATTTTTTTCCTCAATGGCCCTCGCACATGTATGATCAGGTTATAAACAAGGCGTAGTTGACTTGACATGGTCTGATGAAGGAGACAAGAGTGTAGTCATGGAAACCTCACGTTTCAATCCAACACTGGTTGTGATATACAATTGTACTTTCCAACCAGAACATTTTACATAACAATGATGTTTGCTTCAGTAAAAAAAAATATCTGAACTTACTGTCCTCAAAGTCGATTTTGTCCTTTTAAATTACCTTAAATGTTTCATCAATACATTTTACTCCGACAGCTTTTGGTGTAGTGTAGTCTTTTTTGCGTTTGGCTTTCTTCACAGACATGCCTCTCTTGTGAGCTTTCTGTAGGATACAAATAATGAATGGACAGTTAAAAGAGGCTCTGCTGGGTCATAAACGACAGTTTAAATTGTCTGACTAGGATGATTTTAAAACAGTTAACCATAAATTGTGACACCTTTAATGTAGTTCTATTGGGTTTTTTTCTTCTTTTTTTGTTGTTATTTTTCCTACAATGTTCAAGTTTGCAAAAATTTTAAAAGGCAAACAGGAAAATCATCAACGTTGAAACATGCAGTCTAAAATCACAAACAAGAAATCCTAGAGGGATCTTGGCATCCAACATTGAGTGATATACAAACATATATACAACTTTTTCTTCTTCTGATCTATATTCCAAAATTACAGCTATTTATATTGTGGGCTGTGATGGTCCTATTACAATGTAAGAAGATTGACAGATGACCTAAACATTTTAAGTCCAGTTTCCCAGCATCCCAAATTTTCAAAATAAATGGACCATGAAAGTCGTTACATAAAGATATACGTTTTACTTATACTTTTTTGACCAAAAGATATTTTAAATTGATGATGACGACGACGACGACAACAACAACAACGATGACACTCACCCCTCCTCCTCGTTTATTGGTTATCGCTACATGTACAAACAGTGTACAGTTTTCTATTGGGTCTCCAGTGTTGGACAGAAGGTTGATGTGACGATATCCTATATAATACACAGATATCAACACTTTATACATAAATACACAGACATATATCAACACTTTATACATAAATACACAGACATATTCTGACCACATACAACTTTATACATAAATACACAGACATATTCTGATAAATACAAAGACATATTCTGATAAATACACAGACATATTCTGATAAATACACAGACATATTCTGATAAATACACAGACATATTCTGATAAATACACAGACATATTCTGATAAATACACAGACATATTTTGACAACATACAACTTTATACATAAATATACACATATTTTGACAACATACATGCATTACCTACAGGATATACAATCACTTGACAGTCAGCTCATAATACAATAAACATCATCATAACTGTAATTTTATAACTCTATATTTTGCTATTAAACACTATTTTTTTCTGTTTGGCATTTTGAACGTTCATCTTTTTATATTCAAACTGTTTAACTTTCACTGTGTTCACTACATAATCAACGGGAGGTTAATCAGTTCAAGAATGATAATTTCTTACACTTAACCTTGAATGTTCTCTATACAGTAAACCTTATTTATAACAAATTCCATATGACCAGATGCTGTAGTTCATTATATGCAAAATTTGTTATAGAATTTTCAAATAAATAAGTTTGAGCCACATTCAGAGATTACAATGTACTGCACATAAAGCAGAAATTTGTATAAATCTTGTTTGTCTTACGAAAATTTTACCATACAGTTTTAAGGTTATGACCTGTGTGTTTCTGTAATTCTAAAGAGCACTCTATATAAATCAATGGAAAATATACAAAACACCTACCTGTTTGCATACATTCAAAAGGTACAGTGTACTGAGCTATAAATTCATCTCCTATAAATTCATCATCTAAAACAGCGAATCTCACGAGAGCCAGCTCTGGTAGATTTATCTGGAACTCAAAGCTCTCATCAAATATTGGACAGTAACCTGCAAACATGAAAAAGAAAGTTTATATATCTAACAATTCAATCTTCATGCTTCAATTTCTACAACAAAATACCACAATGTACATTTGATTTACAGTACAATATTTATCCTAAAATAAGCTCCCTCCACTAGTGTAAATGTTAAGTACCATATTTATCCTCAAATAAGCCCCCAACCGTAGTATGACAATTTAATACCATATTCATCCTCAAATAAGCCCCCTCCCCTAATGTTAAAGTTTAGAACCATATTTATCTTCAAACAGCCCCCTCCCCTTGTATAAAAGTTTAGCAACATATTCTTCCTCAAATAAGCTCCCTACCCTAGAAATTAATGTTAAGTGCCATTTTTATCCACAAATAAGCTCCCTCCCCTAGTGTAAAGGTTCAAGGCTTATTAGTGAATCATTTTTAGCTTCCTATCTTAAAATTGATCTAAAACTTACCATTGTGAGGCACAGTCTTGGTCCTTTCCTCTGAACAGTCGGCAGGTATCCCAGATATCTCTATGGTAACGTAGGGGTCAGTGACATCACCTCGTGACCCTGACCCTTTTGGCTTGGGGAAATGCTGACCACTTATCACCTAGTAAATAAAAAATCAAAACTTCACTTGGGTAATTGTAAACATTTAAGGTCAACATTTCCCTGTAGTCATTCTGTCAAACAGGTATGTGTATATTAAATCTGTAAACTTTATTTTACAACAATCGCGAAACAAATAATATCAACTTCATCAATAATCACTCTTGTTGTCTTGGATGGAAGCATGCAAGGGGTCTTAATGATGCAGGAAACTGAAGTACCCGAGAAAACCCATATGGTCTTGCATGTGACCCTATACCTTTTTATGTCCCATTAGGGAAGATAAGTACATGTACTACCACTGTGCCTCCCAAAAACCCAGATATATTTAACAAAGAAACAAGAGGTCCAATGGGCCTGAATTGCTTGCCTGTTCAACTTTGTTGTTAGACTTAGTTAAAGAATGGGTCCAAACTCAATTATCTTTCTTTTATAAGCTAGCCTTTCATTCAGGCGTGCTACTGGCATGGCCTGATATCCTGACCTTTAGCCTCTAGGTTATTGAGAAAATGTTTGAAAGATTTGAAAATCATATGACTTGTTCTTAATTACCACATTTGACAAGTTTTGTTTTAGTTCTATCAAATAAAGCATGGTCAAAAAGGTCAAAGTAACAATTGTGATGCGATTTTGCTGCTGCTGGCTGTACCTTAACTGTAATTTCTTCTAATTTTTTGTGGTTTTTCTATTGATTTTTCTATTGATATTTTTTTCAAAAGTTCTCTTTTAGGCAATAACATTCTATCTTGGAAAAATAGCAAACAATAGAACATCTTGAAAATGACAAGTTTTGCTGTAGCAAACAGATATAAATATACAGGTATCTATGACAACCAAAACTATACCTTTATGTGAAGAATTTGTGGGGAAACCCCTGGAATGACTTCCTTGGTGTTAGCGCTGAAGTAAGCAATCTCTTCCCTCATAATGGACGGTTTGAGTATATAGCCACAGTTGCCGTTCTTGAGGAACCAGCCATTGTACAGGTCCATCATCAGGCCAGGGGTCTGGTAGTTCAAGGCCACTGACAACAACAACAGGGAGACCATAAGTTTGGTTTGGTTTATTTTGGAGTGATAAACACTTCCAAGGCCTGTATTAACATTTGCAGGTCCGCCAAGATATATGTTTGAAATATTACATTTAAAAACTGACGAACCCATTTGTGTATAAACAGGCCCCATCTTTAACGTCCTATTAACAGTCAGGATCATTTAAGGACGCACTATGTTTTCGAGGTGGAGGAAAGCTGGAGTACCCGGAGAAAAACTACCGGCCTACAGTCAGTACCTGGCAACTACCCAAGTGGGTTTTGAACTCACGACCCAGAGGTGGAGAGCTAGTGATATTGTGTCAGGACACCTTAACCAATTGGCCACAGTGCGGCCCCCGACAATAAGAACACAAATCATGGGCTCATTACAGGCATAGGGTTATTGAGTGATAGATACAGTACTGAAACTGTAATCAACATATTAACTCATAATTTAAACTGAAGAGTAGTATCAAATCAAAATTTATAATCATAGATATTTTTCCAGTTCCAAACCTACCCATCTGACAGCCGCAGTTCCAGAGGTCACGGGGATTATAGTTACTTGAGTCCACCCTCAGACTGTTGGGGTACACACGACTGAGGAATCGCTTGTTATGGTTTACAAACTCCTCCGGACAAGTCATGGCTAGTTTCATAGCTACTGACTCACTGAAGGAACACATCTCCCAGTACTTTTCTGAAATCATTACAAGTGATATTATCAGATTCATATTCAACACAAGCCTTTTACTTAATAGTTAGATAAAAAGTCAAGGAAAGAACTTTACTTTCATCAAACGTCATTACAGTAGGGTGATTAACAGGAACCAGACCAATGATATGTTTAAGGACTGGTATATCTACCTAGTACTTTCTGCCATCCATATCAGTTCCCATACAATATGCAGACAATATTCTGTGTCAATATATAGTCCATAAGCTTATTGATGATCTACAAGTTCTCAAAATGCAACATTTTTGCAATATTACATCTTTCTGGAAATATTGTAAAATTGAGAGCATATTTTCAAAGAATAATATAATTTTTTGAAAGGGTAGTTCATACCATGTAATATTATGACAAATCTTTAAAAAAAAAAGTTTTCTAAGCATTTTTTAAATATCTTGGAAAATAGGTCCCTACCTTGAGTCTCCCTGAAACTTCATCGAGATGGGTTATTTTCATAAAAAATTGCCATTGTGATTCACAAATTAAAGTTCGTCAAGAGCTTAAGTTTGTGATGCACTGATAATATTAAAGTTAAAAGTTAAAAGAATGTGTCTAGCTTTTGTTGATGGCAGTGTATTTAAAAAAATGACCTTGACAATTTGAAAATTTATGCAGAATTTCAATAATCTTAAACGTTTGAATTTGGAGATAATCCTGTGAAACTATAGGCTGGATGGCTGGACAGACAAGTTGTGCCACTGTTATTGGGCATACAGACAGACAGACAAGCTATGTGGCTACTACATGGTAGACAGAAAGACAGACAGACAGACAGTGTATGTAATTATTGTAAAGTGGATGGACAGACTGGCAGGCAGGCAGGCTGTGTAGCTAGTATGGAGGTGGACAGATGGACAGACAATCTGTGTTACTAAGTAATTTGGACAAATAGATAAATGGGCCGTGTAACGACCATAGGACACCAGTAGATTTGTGCGCCCTATAATGCTGAGGCAAACTTACGATTTACTTGAGAGACTCGGAAGTCTTGGAACCTCACAGACACACAGTAAGTGACTAGATCAGACAAATCCTTCCCCAGTTTAATCTGTTTGTTGGCTGGACTATCCTGGAATAATGGAACAATTTAATTTTTATAACAGGTATCATGTCCATCAATGCTACACTTTACATAAACATTATAATCAAATATAACTTTATAATACTCATAATCAACAGGTATCCTGTCCGTCAGTGCTACACTGTACATAAACATTATAATCAAATATAACTATATAATACTCATAATCAACAGGTATCCTGTCCGTCAGTGCTACACTGTACATAAACATTATAATCAAATATAACTTTATAATACTCATAATCAACAGGTATCCTGTCCGTCAGTGCTACACTGTGCATAAACCTTTATAATACTCATAATCAACAGGTATCCTGTCCGTCAGTGCTAGACTGTACATAAACATTATAATCAAATATAACTTTATAATACTCATAATCAACAGGTATCCTGTCCGTCAGTGCTACACTGTACATAAACCTTTATAATACTCATAATCAACAGGTATCCTGTCCGTCAGTGCTACAACTGTACATAAACATTATAATCAAATATAACTTTATAATACTCATAATCAACAGGTATCCTGTCCGTCAGTGCTACACTGTACATAAACCTTTATAATACTCATAATCAACAGGTATCCTGTCCGTCAGTGCTACACTGTACATAAACATTATAATCAAATATAACTTTATAATACTCATAATCAACAGGTATCCTGTCCGTCAGTGCTACACTGTACATAAACCTTTATAATACTCATAATCAACAGGTATCCTGTCCGTCAGTGCTACACTGTACATAAACATTATAATCAAATATAACTTTATAATACTCATAATCAACAGGTATCATGTCCATCAGTGCTACACTGTACATAAACCTTTATAATACTCATAATCAACAGGTATCATGTCTGTCAGTGCTACACTGTACATAAACCTTTATAATACTCATAATCAACAGGTATCATGTCCGTCAGTGCTATACATAAACATTATAATCAAATATAACTTTATAATATTCATAATCTCTTAATTCTCCTCATCTGAGTAATTGATAATTAGCTTAAGTAATAGTTTAATATTAGTAGCTGGATTAAAACTCGAACTGTCGCCAGGATGGCTGACTAATACCCCCGCAATCTGCACGAGTCAATGGTGAATTGGAACTGTTAATTAGAGGCTAACTAAGATAACCCATTAATATAGTGACCAGTTGCCATAGCAACCATAATTTTGCAAAAAAAGAAAGTGGCATGCACATCTATACATGGTCCTCTTTATTTGTGTGAAGTTTCATTGAAATCGGCCCTTCAGTTTAGGAGGAGTTGTCCGGACAAACTTAAAGTTATGGTTCTTATCAGAAAACCTGTTTATAGTGACCAGTTGCCATAGCAACCATAATTTTGAGAAAAATAAAGTGGCATGCACATCTACACATGATCATTAATATTTGTGTGAAGTTTCATCGGAATTGGCCCATCGGTTTAGGAGGAGTTGTCCTGACAAAATGCGTCTACAGACAGACGGACGGACGGACAGACCTGATTCCAGTATACCCCCCCCCCCCCTAACTTCGTTGCGGGGGTATAATTATTTGATTGTGAATTATAATCGAAGGCAATCAGTGTTCTAGCTCACCCTTCCTATAATTTCTATCACAAGAAATACTGTCAACTTTCATTTTTTGGTGGTATTCTTATTTTAGAGCTTTTCACACTTAAAGCATTCCACTAAATAATGCTCGCACTTGTCATTTCTGTTTATTGTTTTCTACGAGAACAATCGTGAGAGTGCCAATTCCTTGTCATGCGAATCTGTTTAAATTAAGATATTCGGTAATATATGAGTACACCAAAATTAGAATGAAAAGGTGTTTACTTTGGCCTTGTTGTTTTTCTTCTTCTCCACTTCTGATGATTCGTCCTCGTCTGTCACATAGTCTTCCTCCAAAGTACAGTCCAGTTGCAGCTTCTTACTCTGTCAACACAAATTAAAAAACGGTAAGATTTAAAAATGTAAAAGACTTCATTTAAAGGATACTGAAAAACTGAATGATGTATCTCAGTTAAGAATGTTGTCTGAATTTAATCTAACCAAAAGACAGAACAAACAATATGATATCTAGGTAATGGAAATTTAATCAACATAAGAGAAACTTTGATTGGAGCACCCAAGTGAACCAATCATGACAGATCAGGGGCCCGTTTGTTTATGTGGACTAACTGGTTCGTCCATTTCAAATGTAGTATTTCGGGAATATATATTGACAGACCTGCAGATATACAGACCTTAAAAGTCTTTGTCAAAGCTCGTCTGAAAACAACAAAATATCATCTGGTCTGTCCTTGTTTTATAAACGAACAACTCTGGTCTAACCGGTCCAACTGTTTGGACCGTGATACACGAAAACGGCCCTGGTATTATAACATACCAGTGATGGCCCTGATTATTCGACTGGGTTACCTCCCTTAGTAACAGTTCTTTCTGAATCATAGCAGAGAGCAGAAAACCTATGGCAGACAAACCAGTCCATCTTGATTATATTGAACATACTGACCTTAATGACAACTTTTCCACGGAGATTCTCTGGTGATGGTAGATCTTGTACTTCATGGTTTAATGGTAAGAGGACAAGTTTATCTCCAAACGTAGCCTGCATACACTCAACCATGATTTTCTGTTGTTTTATACTACAGTGGTTTTCTATAGATAATATCAGGGGGTAGCTGTAAAATAAAACATTCAATGAAAGTTTTCAACAAACTGGTCACTTTGACAATACACAATCTTATTTTGAGTTTTTGTAAAATCTATTTTCAAAAATGGTTTTATATCAACAACTCATTCTCATGAATACATTGCATTGTTTTCTTAAAAATTGATTCTGATGAGTGCATAGTTTTCACAACTCATTGTCAAAAGTTAGCTTATCTCTACAAATTATTTTAATGAGTGTAGATTTCTCTACATTGGTTTAGTTTGGTTTATTTTGTTTAACGTCCTATTAACAGCCAAGGTCATTTAAGGATGTGCCAGGTTTTGAAGGTGGAGGAAAGCTGGAGTACCCAGAGAAAAACCACTGGCCTACGGTCACTACCAGGCAACTGCCCCACATGGGTTTCGAACTTGCAACCCAGAGGTGGAGGGCTAGTGATAAAGTGTCAGGACACCTTAACCACTTGGCCACATGCAGCGCCCGATTTCTTTACAATAAATTTTCACATGTGTAATTTTCACACAAAATGCATTAAACCTTATTTGAAATTCAAATTGAAACTCAATCTTTCAAGTGCTACTTCCTTGAAGAAATGGTTTTAAACAGCATGCAAATTTATGCTTATTGACAATTTTTGTTTGATTCTCATTAAAACCAGTGAATGCTACTGAAAGGTGTACGATGTCGCATCAACTGAACTGGACGCATCTTAACACAGCGAAAAAGAACACAATGTCTAACCAGAGCAGATAGGAGAATGGTTAGAATGAGTGAATATGTCCCTTGTGATATCACTTCAGGAGTGTATACTTACTTAATACTTATATATACTTACTTATTCTTACATACTTACTCTGATATATCAAATAAATGCTTGTTGATGGTTTCTATGACAGACACAAATGTGATTTTCGTGGTCAGTGTTCTGCCATGTTTGATGATTGGTTCCCCATTAGGTCCATCCCAACAGTCCACTGTCAATGTAAACAGACATCATGTTAACATACACTAGGTCAGGTTGGAACACCAAGAGGAATTTTACCCTCTTTGGTTTAGGTTGAGGAGAGATACAATCTCTCTGGAGGTTGAGGTATTGATTAGCAGAATCGTGCCTTCAGGATGAAACATTGCAGAAAACCTTAAGTAAACCTGAGATTTTCTTCAATATTTCATGTCTTTGTTTAAATCACTTTATTGGTACTTAACACTAAGGATAGGTTCTAGATATAGGCACATGTCCCTGCTTGGCTACTGGTGATGTAGTCATAGGTCCCTGCCCCGACCCCTGCCCCGACCCATGCCCCGTCCCCTGCTTGGCTACTGGTCTGAGCCACTTTATAACCTCACTCTGGGGATAGATGCAAGTGATGTAGTCATAGGTTCCTTCCCCACCCCTGCCCCGTCCCCGTCCCCTGCTTGGCTACTGGTCTGATCCACTTTATAATCTCACTCTGGGGATAGATTCTAGTGATGAAGCCACAGGTTCTTTCCCCACCCCTGCCCCGACACCTGCCCCGACCCCTGCCCCGTCGTCTGCTTTGCTATATGTCTGAGCCACTTTATAACCTCACCCCATGTAGATTCTAGTGATGTAGTCACAGGTCCCTGCCCCAACCCCTGCCCTGTCCCCTGCTTGGCTATTGGTCTAGGTCACTTTACATCCCCACTCTGGGGCTAGATTCCAGTGATGTAGTCACAGGTCCCTGCCCCACCCCTGTAGCTCCCCTGCCCCACCCCTGTCCCTCCCCTGCCCCACCCGTTCCTGTATTATGGCTAATGGGCTGAGCCACTTGATAACCTCCCCCCAGGGATAGATTCTAGTGAATCAGATGTAGTCAAACAGGTCCCCTGCCATCATTATCATTGTTTCATTTTATTGATTCCTCACCCAGGGATAGATTCTAGTGATAGTCACAGATACCCTGCTCAGTCTCGTTTGGCCATTTAATTGAGCTGAGCCACTTTTAACTGATACTACACCCAAGGGATACCTAGATTTAAGAGATATTAACTGGTTATCTCTACATCTCATCCATCACCTCCAAGGTAGATATCACCAACACCTGGCATACCTGAGCAGTCATAATAACCAGAAAATGTCTGAGAAAACGAGAATGTACCTGTGGCCATTTCTATATCTACAGCTGTATGATGCAGTTCAAATAATTTAGTCTATCTTACTCTGAATTTGTATAGAAAGGTTTAATATCTTTTGTAAAATCTTTTGAGATTGCAGATGGTAGACACTTCTGGTGGACATTTGTCCTTGAGGTTGGCTCTAACCTGTATGTCACCTTTATGATGGTTGATTTGACCTTGCCACCCAGAAGTAACAGGACTTTATCAAGCTTGAGAAATTTTAAGTTGAAAGTCCATGTCATTCTTTATAAGTATTGTATGATGGTAGAAAAATTTGTTTAGAAATACAGCCGCTGTAGAAGTGACAAAAATATTTTCTATTAATAGTAATAGCTGTGACCTTAATTAGCCTTGACCTTAGGAATGAAACTCCAAGCCAACCTGAGGTATTCTAATCACTTACTTCCAATTATTTGATTAAAGTCAATTCATAATGAAGACAATGAAATTGAACTGGCTATTATATTATATTATATTATATTATATTATTATACCTTGGGATCATTATAGTATTGTAGGCATTCCTGTATTTGGCCTTTGTTATTTAAATTTGATCAAAATCTATAAAAAAAAAATCCCAATGAAAATCGCAACTTTTGCAGTAACCAATATAGGGGCAATATAAGTCAATTGTTGATATTAAGGTAACTGATAATGGTATAATAATACAGAAAAAAAACTTACAATCAACACACCGACATCCCTTATTGAGAGCCCTAATGTACGCCTCTACACTGGAAGGGCCTTGTAACTGGTCCTTCATTAAATACCTGAAAAATAAAAACGGTAAATCATTTATCACCCCATATTATATACAGCCTGTACAGGTATTTTATATCAAGATAGATTCTGAATGGCTGTACCCCTGTAGCTTTTCCATTATACTCCTCCAACATCAGATTTAGTCATGCTGTTTACTATATAAAAGGGTAAAACAGATCTAGGGTCATTTTATTTATGCATGGAAATAAAAATTTAGGGGAATCAACATTAAAGAAGTCTAGTGGAAACAGAACATATAAAATACTCAAAGATACAACCAATTCGTAATAATACATTAGCTAGCTTCTCGGCTAACTTAGGGTTGTATAAGTTATACAATCATAAATTATGCAGAAGATATAACATATGAATGCATTACATTATCTTGTATAACAGAATTTTGCAAAAAAAAAGTGTATTGATATTTATGTATCATCTTATATCATATAGCATACTCATGTATTATTGTATTTATCTACAAATAAGCCCATGCCTAGTAATAAGCCTGTGTCTAGTAATAAGCCATATGTGTCTGGTAATGAACCCATGCTTGGTAATAAGCCAGTGTCTGGTATTAAGTGTGTGTCTGGTAATAAGTGTGTGTCTGGTAATAAGTGTGTCTGGTAATAAGTCTGTGTCTGGTAATAAGTCTGTGTCTGGTAATAAGTCTGTGTCTGGTAATAAGCACATGCTTGGTAATAAGCCAGTGTCTGGTATTAAGCCAGTGTCTGGTATTAAGCCTGTGTCTGGTAATAAGTGTGTGTCTGGTGTGTCTGGTAATAAGTGTGTGTCTGGTAATAAGTCTGTGTCTGGTAATAAGTCTGTGTCTGGTAATAAGTCTGTGTCTGGTAATAAGCACATGCTTGGTAATAAGCCAGTGTCTGGTATTAAGCCAGTGTCTGGTATTAAGCCTGTGTCTGGTAATAAGTGTGTGTCTGGTGTGTCTGGTAATAAGTCTGTGTCTGGTAATAAGCCAATGTCTGGTAATAAGTCTGTGTCTGGTAATAAGTCTGTGTCTGGTAATAGGTCTATGTCTGGTAATAAGTCTGTGTCTGGTAATAAGTCCATGTCTGGTAATAAGTCCGTGTCTGGTAATAAGCACATGTCTGGTAATAAGCCCATGCCTGGTAATAAGTCTGTGTCTGGTAATAAGCAATTGTGAGCTGGTTATGAAGAAGTGACTTAGTAGTTGTGTCATATCTTGATATACGGTTTGTCGCCCGAGCTTATAACAAGATAAATATACGGTATATAATCCTATATACTTACGTATTATGTGAGCTGGATATATAGTACTTACGTATTATGTGAGCTGACTATAAAGTACTTACGTATTATGTGAGCTGGCTATGAAGTACTTACGTATTATGTGAGCTGACTATAAAGTACTTACGTATTATGTGAGCTGGATATATAGTACTTACGTATTATGTGAGCTGGCTATATAGTACTTACGTATTATGTGAGCTGGATATATAGTACTTACGTATTATGTGAGCTGGATATATAGTACTTACGTATTATGTGAGCTGGCTATAAAGTACTTATGTATTATGTGAGCTGGCTATGAAGTACTTACGTATTATGTGAGCTGGATATATAGTACTTACGTATTATGTGAGCTGACTATAAAGTATTTACGTATTATGTGAGTTGGCTATGAAGTACTTACGTATTATGTGAGCTGGCTATGAAGTACTTACGTATTATGTGAGCTGGCTATGAAGTACTTACGTATTATGTGAGCTGGCTATGAAGTACTTACGTAATATGTGAGCTGGCTATATAGTACTTATGTATTATGTGAGCTGGCTATGAAGTACTTACGTATTATGTGAGCTGGCCATGAAGTACTTACGTATTATGTGAGCTGGCTATGAAGTACTTACGTAATATGTGAGCTGGCCATGAAGTACTTACGTATTATGTGAGCTGGCTATGAAGTACTTACGTATTATGTGAGCTGGCTATGAAGTACTTACGTATTATGTGAGCTGGCCATGAAGTACTTACGTATTATGTGAGCTGGCTATGAAGTACTTACGTAATATGTGAGCTGGCTATATAGTACTTATGTATTATGTGAGCTGGCTATGAAGTACTTACATATTATGTGAGCTGGCCATGAAGTACTTACGTATTATGTGAGCTGGCTATGAAGTACTTACATATTATGTGAGCTGGCCATGAAGTACTTACGTATTATGTGAGCTGGCTATGAAGTACTTACGTATTATGTGAGCTGGCTATGAAGTACTTACATATTATGTGAGCTGGCTATGAAGTACTTACATATTATGTGAGCTGGCTATGAAGTACTTACGTATTATGTGAGCTGGCCATGAAGTACTTACGTATTATGTGAGCTGGCCATGAAGTACTTACATATTATGTGAGCTGGCTATGAAGTACTTACGTATTATGTGAGCTGGCTATGAAGTACTTACGTATTATGTGAGCTGGCTATGAAGTACTTACGTATTATGTTAGCTGGCTATAAAGTACTTACGTATTATGTGAGCTGGCTATAAAGTACTTACGTATTATGTGAGCTGGCTATGAAGTACTTACGTATTATGTGAGCTGGCTATGAAGTACTTACGTATTATGTGAGCTGGCTATGAAGTACTTACGTATTATGTGAGCTGGCCATGAAGTACTTACGTATTATGTGAGCTGGCTATGAAGTACTTACGTATTATGTGAGCTGGCTATGAAGTACTTACGTATTATGTGAGCTGGCTATGAAGTACTTACGTATTATGTGAGCTGGCCATGAAGTTCTTACGTATTATGTGAGCTGGCTATGAAGTACTTACGTATTATGTGAGCTGGCTATAAAGTAGTGACTTAGTGGTTGTGTCATATCTTGACATACAGATTGTTGTTCCATATCAAATATATCACATTCTCCTGATAGAAGGTAGTCTGTAAAACCTGTAAAAAAAAAAAAAAAACATCAAAGAACTAGAACAATAATCAGAAAGACTAATAGAATCTTTCACCCCTCGGGGGTGAGACAGGCGAATCTCAACCCAAGGGGAAGATTCTTAAGTTGCCAAACACGAGGCTTGCCGAGTGTTTGGCAGCTTAATTATCTTATCCCCAAGTGTTGAGATCCCCCTGTCTCACTTCTATGAGGGTGAATGAATTTTTTTACTCTGTTTACCCTCTTATGTATCTTATGCGGATATTACATCAACGCAAGATAATGTTGATGTGACATTACTGAATTGTTGGCCTGACGTCATTGAATTGTTGCCATGACGTCATTGTATTGGTGCCGTGACATCATACAATTGTTGAGAATGTGCAAAGTGCATTTGTAGCTAGTCTCAACTCTAGGATAAAATTGTGGATATCCCTGTCCAGGGTAAGAGAAAGGAATGTCCCGGCTCATATGCCACAATTCCATGCACTCTTTAACCTTGACAACCACAATAAGGTGTAGAACTCGATGTTATGATACAACGGTTTAGAATATGAACCAAATCTTTGAGGGGTTCTCAAGATATGTCCTTTATTCAGGAAGGGGTATGGGTAACACTGTATCCCCGCCCACCCCCACAAGGTCATTCAATGCTATGTACTGGGGCCCCTAAGTCGTTCATCACCAAGGTCGTTCAATGCTACATAATATAATACATAGAAAGAACAATACAAAGAAAATGAGATCCAACGTCCGGTGTAGGTAGTTCTATGCGTCCGATAGTCTCCCTAGGATGGATTCCTCATGGAATACACGAGTCCGGTACATAAAAAGTGTGTAAGTAAAGATGACCAGACAACATCCGCAGGAAGATCTTCAACTGGTTTAATGGTTTACATGTTTCGGCATACTAGGTATGCCGTCCTCAGAGGGTTAGGACGGCATACCTAGTATGCCGAAACATGTAAACCATTAAACCAGTTGAAGATCTTCCTGCGGATGTTGTCTGGTCATCTTTACTTATTATTATAAATAGAACAAGTAATGTAATGATTATCATTAACATGATAAAAATAATTACTTCAACAGTTAACATAATATGATATAGATCAACATGCAATGTATATCGTGATGAAATAATTATCAAGTGGAATTTCTGCTCCAAGTGTATAATCATATTGGGAGAACTAATACTGCATCAACTCGCTCAGACATACCAGGTCATCTGAATAAACGCTTGTATCTTGGCAACAGAAGATTAATTAGTCCCTTGATCTTTTAAAAACTTGACATTAATACTGATGATAATAAGGTTTTATTTCCGTATATTGATTTTCCAATTACATCATTGCTAATGGAACATCTTTCTTATAAGGTTTTGATATCTTTCTAGCTGTTATGAAGATTTTCTTTCGAATAAGCGTCTTTGAAAGCCTGGGGAAAGCAATATTCTCCCAAAGTGGGACTAAATTTATTTGAATTAACTCTTTGCTTCTCTAGAGGATTCCATTAAAAGCTGTAAGTTTCTGCAGCTCTGATGTGGAATGACTGTACCATTTAAAGCTCCCAGTGTGGCCCTTAATTTGGTGATCCGATAATGAAGAGTTATTCGGAAATCCTATTGGGATTTTCTTATTGGAAAAACTTTACTGTGTGAATTGGAAAATTATACACTGCTCTCAAATAAAAAAATCTATACAAAACCCAACGTGTGAAAGTTGTCGGCCATCTATGCAACCAGATCTAGTTTGTATAAATAATAACTTCTAAGGAATAGGGATGATACTATTGTCCCAAACGTTGGTGGCGCCAATGTTTTCTCCATTGTGATGCATTTCATCCCTTGGGGTGATAACGGCCTATCATTAACTGCCTGTTTCATGGGCAATATAAACAAATTTAATCCAATCTTGGGCATTTCAAAGCCAGTTTTATTCCAATTACCCACATGTATGTTCAATGATTCATTTTTCTCAATCGGATAATAGTTTTGGCATTTTTTTACAGAAATTTCAAACCTGATGCAAGTATGAATAGAGAATTCTCAGAATCAGGATTGGCAAATGACACGCAACGAACGGAATAGCATCTTGAAATATGAGTCTAGCAACAATAACAATATATGCTGAATCATGACTTTAAAATTACATCATATAACTATTTAAACCTTCAGTGTTGCTATAGGGGCAAAAAATATGGAAATAAAAAAAAGAAGTCAGAAAAATAAAAACACACAAATATTAAAAGATGGAATGGAAAGTGTGTTAAACTTGTAATTTGAATATTTTTTTGATTCAAGTTAATTTAAGTAACTTTTTTAAATATAGTTTTAGATATTGAATATTTTAAAAATACAGGAAATATCTAGTGTGTCATTATTCTGGAGAATTGAGAATGTAGGATATGTTCATAAAACATTTCTTATAATGAACATAATATAAATATATTTCTTTAATCAATGTAACTGCCAAAAATTAATGCAGTTATGTTGTATAAAAGGTGGATATCCTGATTTGTAAAAATTCTGAAATAAAATTCATGATTTTGTTTTTTTTTGTTTCAATGAACTTTCAATGAACTATGTCTTTTAGCCGGAAACGGTCACTTGTACTCATGAAGTCACATGACCAGGTCCGATTAGCAGTGGGAAATTTGACTTCGGAATACAATAACACTGTGGCAGGTTAAATATCATATAAATCAATTTCAAACCAGAAATATAAGTAAAACCATTTTTAAAAACAAAAAAATCTACCCCATTTGTAGAGACATTGGTTCATTTAATCATGAAATTTTTTTCATACCACTATGAAACTAAAAAATAATTGACATCAATGCTGAAAATTAATTTTTGAAATTGATTATCAAAACACTAACATGTTTTATGTACGATTTAACTGATCTTATAATGGATTCTTTTTTCACAAATCCATACACAACATCAATGGCCGTATTGCGACGTCACATTTTTCGTGCCATTTTCGATTTTTTTTTTATTGAAGTATGAAAAAAAAAATCTCAACCAATCAGAAAGTCGCATTCTGCTTACAAACAATGGAAAATTAATTATTATCAGAATAAAGTAATATTTTCATGAAAAAAAAATACCAAAGGAAAAAAATATTGGATTCAGGAACAGAAAAGAGGCGACTACTAGCACAACAATGAAATTATTTAACAGCGTGTCTCGAGAGTATCGCCACCATGTCAGGTGAAATGCAGATATTGGAATTACAACTGACACAACAACATGTGTAGAAGCTTGTTGTCATCAATAATCAACAGGTTAATCCTGGAGGAGGGAGTGACCCTACACATCAGTAACACACTATTGTGGATACACGGCTCTCTGTCTAATGCTCCATGTCACCGATACAGTGTATCATTGTATGTTAATATTCATTTTACAGAAGAACCATAGATATCAATGATCTACAGATACATGTAGATAGCTATAAATTGTTCTGTTATGTGTTGTGTGAATGTTATCAAATAATGTTGCTAAGATTTAAAAATTTTAAAAGTTTTTATACATGTATTCATTTTGTGATTCGATGACGTAGACACTTGTGAGAGTACATGTATAATTATTTTTTATAGCGATATTTCATTAAAATTCTTCAAATTGTTTTTTTTTTATATATATATCAGCACAGATTTTAAAAATGTAAAAATCTGACAGCTGTATGGTCAGTTAAGACACTGAAGTCATCAAATACCAGAGTCTGTATGGCTGACCATGTGTATGCCCCATATACGATGGTATACCTGGAATTCATTTGTTCTATTTTTAGAAATAGTGTCCTTCACCTTTACCACATGTTATTTCAGACCTCTGGATAACCTTTTACATATTATTTAAGCATTGATGTCATTTTTTTTTAGTTTCATCGGGGTATGAAACAAATTTTGTTTGCAAACTGTATGAATCCGCGTAGCCATTCTCAGAATTTCGTTCATAGAAGAATGAAAAGAATTTTTCGACCAATCACATTTGAGTATTTACCATGAAAACAAAGAAAAATTAATTATGGAAAAATAATGACGATCTAAAAATTCATCATGAAGAAACTAAAACTGGAGAGACACGGATCAACAGACATGGATGGACAGACATGGATGGACAGATACAGATGGACAGATACAGATGAACAGACATGGATGGACAGACATGGATGGACAGATACAGATGAACAGACATGGATGGGCAGATACACATGGACAGAAATGGATGGACAGATACACATGGATTGACATGGATGGACAGATACACATGGATTGACATGGATGGACAAGAAAAAAAGAAAAGAGCACAGTATTCACATGGGAGGTCCTTAAATTAAATGTTCATGATACACATCATCTGTCAGAAATTTATATTTCGTAGAATCCACCAGACAGGTTCTGACAAGTAACATCCTCAAACCACATACCACTGTACATATTCAAATTAGTCATCAATTTTAATCCACAAAATTAATTACAACATAACTTACCATCAATACCAAGATGTCCTTTCAATTTGCCATCTTTGGAAGGTTCAAATTTATTAATAATTTCCAAACACTTTTCTTTAGTTACTTTCTGCATCTGTAAAACAAACAGAAATGTGTGTCAACAATTTAAAGCAATTACTGAATATGTATCTAAGTAATTACTAAATATGTATCTAAGTAATTACTAAATATGTATCTATGTAATTACTAAATATGTATCTAACTAATTACTAAATATGTATCTAAGTAATTACTAAATATGTATATATGTAATTACTAAATATGTATCTATGTAATTACTAAATATGTATCTTAGTAATTACTAAATATGCATCTATGTAATTACTAAATATGTATCTAAGTAATTACTAAATATGTATCTATGTAATTACTAAATATGTATCAAAGTAATTACTAAAAAAATTAATCTTTAGCACAAAGAGCAATTGAAAAATTTGTTCGCAAGCTTTTCAAAAATGTCTAAAACAGACATTTTTTGAAGCTTGAAAATACAGTTTTTGAAGGCAGTTTGTATTAGGATGAACATTTTATCAAATTATATTGGATGTAGTAATGAATTTCATCCTCATTAATAAACTTAACATCAATGTTGTAGACCCATATCTTGTCCATGTCATACTCGCCAACTTCTTGACAATGGGGGAAACTGTGTACATTTTAATTTTAAAGCTCAAGCAAAATTGAACATTCATATTTACAAAGGAATACCTTCAGACAGTCTGAATGAGAAAAATAATACCCAGATACATAACTTCAGGGTGAATCTATAAAATGTATAAAGATTCAATGAAATAGTCCCAACAAGTTCATGAGAAGTTGTCCGACAATGATTTCTAAAAAGGGGGTGAAAGTGAGAGAATGATATCTAGATGCATAACTTTAGGGCCAGTTACGGTCTGTATCATGTTTCATTGTAACTCAGGTCACCATGCAGGTGAAGGAGTTGTCAGAATAATCTGGACACAGGGTGATTTGATCATGTATTCCTTCCATCCAACTTACGTTTGCGAGGGAATTATGAACTGACAATATACACCACAAAATCAATGAACTATTACTGATGCATGCATGTTTTAAGTTATATCAAGTTACTGTTTTAAAGTTATGCCTATTGAAAATGTTGCACTCACTTGACCTTTGACCTTGAAATTGAATGTTGCAGTGATCCAATTATTGTACAGTTCAGAGTCTGCGGGTGATTTATTCATGCTTAAAATTTCATCAAGATATCTTTTACTGTTCAAATGCAATGCCCCTGGACAAAATTGTTATGAAAATTTTGCACTTAAATGACCTTTGATCTTGAAATGAATGTCACAGTGAGCCGATTATAGTACACTGCACAGTGCCCGTGGGTGGTGCATAAATGATTCAAGGTTCGTTAAGGTATATTTTTACCTGTTTATTAGAAAGGAGAAAAATAACTATAAACTTTGCTATGACTTCCCCCTGCAGAGAACAGATTGCTGTACAGACTCCGTATTAATGTTTACTGTGTATATATACCGACATATATTGTAACTGACTACTACGGATGATGTACATCCTGTTGATATGTCAGAATAGGACAATATTTCGATCCAACATCATAGATAGAAATAGCGAGATATGAGAAAATGTGTTGTTAAGTACAGAAGCATGCTGGGCTAGCTTTGGTGTGTGGCGGTAATCAGTGGTGACATTTATGTCACGGCACCCCTCGTCCCCGGGGACCCTGATTACGTCTGGGTGGCAATACGAGACCACAAATTATCACCTGTCTGGCCTCCACAAAAAAAATTACTCATCAAGTTCATCCTGCACACAAAATACATATGATTGGGCAGTAAGCTGGACAGCATTACCATTGTTGTTTCGGTGTAAGGTGGAATTATCATTCTGATTGGCTAGACAGTGTAGAAGCTTCGGAATGGAACTTTCACATTCCTTTTGAAGATCCAAATCCGGATGATAATTTCAAAGCATACAGCAATCTTTCTAATTAAAGAAGACCAAACTCTTCTGTATAAACATGGCAGTCTAGACAGTTCAACTGTTTTCTTCAGATTTAAAATTACCTTAAGAAACAAAATCAATATTTTTCTAATGCTTCAGAGTCGGGGCAATTTCACTACACAACAAGTTTAAACGAGCGTGAGAACAAATCCAAAACATGATTCATATACATGTAGAAAACCGTCAACTTAAATCTATAAATACTGACCTACAGTACTCTTGGAAATAAAAAGTCTTCAAAAGGGTCATAAAACAGATTAAAACCTTCCAACACATATTGACAAAAAGTCTATTTCAGCTTAAAAGATTAAAGAAAAAAAAAAAAACTGTTACTGATTTGATGACTTGCAGCGTTTTGTTCATACGTGATTTTGCCTTGTCCTGACAATACAGGGCTGGGGAATATCTACTGGTTCCCTATGTGAGATCATTAGTGATTTTACCTATAGCCCTGACAATACAGGGCTGGGGAATATCTACTGGTTCCCTTTATGAGATCGTTAGTGATTTTGCCTTGTCCTGACAATACAGGGCTGGGGAATATCTACTGGTTCCCTATGTGAGATCGTTAGTGATTTTGCCTATAGTCCTGACAATACAGGGCTAGGGAATATCTACTGGTTCCCTATGTGAGATCGTTAGTGATTTTGCCTTGCCCTGACAATACAGGGCTGGGGAATATCTACTGGCTCCCTATGTGAGATCTTTAGTGATTTTGCCTATAGCCCTGACAATACAGGACTGGGGAATATCTACTGGTTCCCTATGTGAGATCTTTAGTGATTTTACCTATAGCCCTGACAATACAGGGCTGGGGAATATCTACTGGTTCCCTATGTGAGATCTTTAGTGATTTTACCTATAGCCCTGACAATACAGGGCTGGGGAATATCTACTGGTTCCCTATGTGAGATCTTTAGTGATTTTGCCTATAGCCCTGACAATACAGGGCTGGGGAATATCTACTGGTTCCCTATGTGAGATCTTTAGTGATTTTACCTATAGCCCTGACAATACAGGGCTGGGGAATATCTACTGGTTCCCTATGTGAGATCATTAGTGATTTTACCTATAGTCCTGACAATACAGGGCTGGGGAATATCTACTGGTTCCCTATGTGAGATCATTAGTGATTTTACCTATAGCCCTGACAATACAGGGCTGGGGAATATCTACTGGTTCCCTATGTGAGATCATTAGTGATTTTACCTATAGTCCTGACAATACAGGGCTGGGGAATATCTACTGGTTCCCTATGTGAGATCGTTAGTGAATTTGCCTTGTCCTGACAATACAGGGCTGGGGAATATCTACTGGTTCCCTATGTGAGATCGTTAGTGATTTTGCCTATAGCCCTGACAATACAGGGCTGGGGAATATCTACTGGTTCCCTATGTGAGATCAGTAGTGATTTTGCCTATAGCCCTGACAATACAGGGCTAGGGAATATCTACTGGCTCCCTATGTGAGATCTTTAGTGATTTTACCTATAGCCCTGACAATATAGGGCTGGGGAATATCTACTGGCTCCCTATGTGAGATCTTTAGTGATTTTGCCTATAGCCCTGACAATACAGGACTGGGGAATATCTACTGGTTCCCTATGTGAGATCTTTAGTGATTTTGCCTTGTCCTGACAATACAGGGCTGGGGAATATCTACTGGTTCCCTATGTGAGATCAGTAGTGATTTTGCCTATAGCCCTGACAATACAGGGCTGGGGAATATCTACTGGCTCCCTATGTGAGATCGTTAGTGATTTTGCCTATAGCCCTGACAATACAGGGCTGGGGAATATCTACTGGCTCCCTATGTGAGATCTTTAGTGATTTTGCCTATAGCCCTGACAATACAGGGCTGGGGAATATCTACTGGTCCCCTATGTGAGATCGTTAGTGATTTTGCCTATAGCCCTGACAATACAGGGCTGGGGAATATCTACTGGCTCCCTATGTGAGATCGTTAGTGATTTTGCCTATAGTCCTGACAATACAGGGCTGGGGAATATCTACTGGTTCTCTATGTGAGATCTTTAGTGATTTTGCCTATAGCCCTGACAATACAGGGCTGGGGAATATCTACTGGTCCCCTATGTGAAATCTTTAGTGATTTTACCTATAGCCCTGACAATACAGGGCTGGGGAATATCTACTGGCTCCCTATGTGAGATCTTTAGTGATTTTACCTATAGCCCTGACAATACAGGGCTGGGGAATATCTACTGGTTCCCTATGTGAGATCAGTAGTGATTTTGCCTATAGTCCTGACAATACAGGGCTGGGGAATATCTACTGGTTCCCTATGTGAGATCTTTAGTGATTTTACCTATAGCCCTGACAATACAGGGCTGGGGAATATCTACTGGCTCCCTATGTGAGATCTTTAGTGATTTTACCTATAGCCCTGACAATACAGGGCTGGGGAATATCTACTGGCTCCCTATGTGAGATCTTTAGTGATTTTGCCTATAGCCCTGACAATACAGGGCTGGGGAATATCTACTGGTTCCCTATGTGAGATCTTTAGTGATTTTGCCTATAGTCCTGACAATACAGGGCTGGGGAATATCTACTGGTTCCCTATGTGAGATCTTTAGTGATTTTACCTATAGCCCTGACAATACAGGGCTGGGGAATATCTACTGGTTCCCTATGTGAGATCTTTAGTGATTTTGCCTATAGCCCTGACAATACAGGGCTGGGGAATATCTACTGGTTCCCTATGTGAGATCTTTAGTGATTTTACCTATAGCCCTGACAATACAGGGCTGGGGAATATCTACTGGTTCCCTATGTGAGATCATTAGTGATTTTACCTATAGTCCTGACAATACAGGGCTGGGGAATATCTACTGGTTCCCTATGTGAGATCATTAGTGATTTTACCTATAGCCCTGACAATACAGGGCTGGGGAATATCTACTGGTTCCCTATGTGAGATCATTAGTGATTTTACCTATAGTCCTGACAATACAGGGCTGGGGAATATCTACTGGTTCCCTATGTGAGATCGTTAGTGAATTTGCCTTGTCCTGACAATACAGGGCTGGGGAATATCTACTGATTCCCTTTATGAGATCTTCAGGTAATCTACTAAACCCTTTGTCACTATGGTCTGTCACTAACGTTTTAGCTCAAATACAATAATATCCCTGAGTAATATAAGGGTAATTTCTCTGGCCCCATGCTGGACTCTCTGGCTACATAGCTAGGCGGGGAAATGTGTTGTTGGCACAGACGACACCTTAGCAATACCTACATTTATGCTTGTCGTTATTGGTAGTGAATAATGAAGGACTTATATTACAATGTCTGACTGGCTCAATCAAGCAAACATTCGGTCAAAAAAGTTTTCATCCTGATCAGGAAATGTATGATACCTACAATGTGTAAGAAAACCACCCAAGGATGATGGAGATGTTGATTCATACAGAAAACCAACTGAAGCCAAAAGAGATGTTTTTGCTAAACTCTTTATACAACAGTTTGTTTGTTTGTATGCTGGATTTATCATCTCATAAACAGCCAGGGTCATTTTGAGCTGGGGTCTCCTTGTAGTAGTTGGTGACTACCTTACTGACAAACATACTGGAGACCCATCGTAGGTCATCCAGAGCAATAAGGGTAAAAGGTCTTGCCCAAGGACACAACCACGACAGCACTGACCAGACTGTTTCTCAGCTTCCCAAAAACACAGCCACAGGTAGGGAGTGTCGATCCTGACACCTTGGATCTTCATCTGAGGCTATGTGACGTGGTACTCTAACTGACTGAGCTATTGAAGCTCCATTACACAACAAGATCCTGTTTAAACAATCAAAACCACCATATTTATCCTTAAGTAAACCCAGGAACAAACATGCAGACTTGTAACTCCAAACAGATAGTGGGTTTATTGAAAGACATTGCACTGTTACCATTCTTCCTGACATTCAATAGACTTAGGTGAGCTTACTTCCAGGACATGTAGTCCATGACTAGAGACAGTGTAGTCCATGACCAGAGACAGTCTAGTCCATGACCAGAGACAGTCTAGTCCATGACTAAAGACAGTGTAGTCCATGACCAGAGACAGTGTAGTCCATGACCAGAGACAGTGTAGTCCATGACCAGAGACAGTGTAGTCCATGACTAAGACAGTGTAGTCCATGACTAGATTACATAGTAGTCCATGACTAGAGACAGTGTAGGCCATGACTAGATTACATAGTAGTCCATGACTAGAGACAGTGTAGTCCATGACTAGAGTCAGTGTAGGCCATGACTAGAGACAGTCTAGTCCATGACCAGAGACAGTGTAGTCCATGACCAGAGACAGTGTAGTCCATGACCGGAGACAGTGTAGTCCATGACTAAAGACAGTGTAGTCCATGACTAAAGACAGTGTAGTCCATGACTAGAGACAGTGTAGTCCATGACTAGAGACAGTGTAGTCCATGACCAGAGACAGTGTAGTCTATGACTAGAGACAGTGTAGTCCATGACTAGAGACAGTGTAGTCCATGACTAGAGACAGTGTAGTCCATGACCAGAGACAGTGTAGTCCATGACCAGAGACAGTCTAGTCCATGACTAGATTACATAGTAGTCCATGACTAGAGACAGTGTAGTCCATGACTAAAGACAGTGTAGTCCATGACTAGAGACAGTGTAGTCCATGACCAGAGACAGTGTAGTCCATGACCAGTGACAGTGTAGTCCATGACTAGAGACAGTGTAGTCCATGACGAGAGACAGTGTAGTCCATGACCAGAGACAGTGTAGTCCATGACTAGAGACAGTGTAGTCCATGACTAGAGACAGTGTAGTCCATGACTAGAGAGAGACAGTGTAGTCCATGACTAGAGACAGTGTAGTCCATGACTAGAGACAGTGTAGTCCATGACTAGAGACAGTGTAGTCCATGACTAGAGACAGTCTAGTCCATGACCAGAGACAGTCTAGTCCATGACTAGAGACAGTGTAGTCCATGACTAGAGACAGTGTAGTCCATGACAGGAGACAGTGTAGTTCATGACAGGAGACAGTGTAGTCCATGACTGGAGACAGTGTAGTCCATGACCAGAGACAGTCTAGTCCATGACTAGAGACAGTGTAGTCCATGACTAGAGACAGTGTAGTCAATGACTAGAGACAGTGTAGTCCATGACAGGAGACAGTGTAGTCCATGACAGGAGACAGTGTAGTCCATGACTAGAGACAGTCTAGTCCATGACCAGAGACAGTGTAGTCCATGACCAGAGACAGTGTAGTCCATGACTAAAGACAGTGTAGTCCATGACCAGAGACAGTGTAGTCCATGACCAGAGACGGTCTAGTCCATGACCAGAGACAGTGTAATCCATGACTAGAGACAGTGTAGTCCATGACTAGAGACAGTGTAGTCCATGACTAGAGACGGTCTAGTCCATGACCAGAGACAGTGTAGTCCATGGCTAGAGACAGTGTAGTCCATGACTAGATTACATAGTAGTCCATGACTGGAGACAGTGTAGTCCATGACTAGAGACAGTGTAGTCCATGACCAGAGACAGTGTAGTCCATGACCAGAGACAGTGTAGTCCATGACCAGAGACAGTGTAGTCCATGATCGGAGACAGTGTAGTCCATGACTAAAGACAGTGTAGTCCATGACTAGAGACAGTGTAGTCCATGACCGGAGACAGTCTAGTCCATGACTGGAGACAGTGTAGTCCATGACTAGAGACAGTGTAGTCCATGACTAGAGACAGTGTAGTCCATGACTAGAGACAGTGTAGTCCATGACTAGAGACAGTGTAGTCCATGACTAGAGACAGTGTAGTCCATGACTAGAGACAGTGTAGTCCATGACTAGAGACAGTGTAGTCCATGACTAGAGACAGTGTAGTCCATGACTAGAGACAGTGTAGTCCATGACTAGAGACAGTGTAGTCCATGACTAGAGACAGTGTAGTCCATGACTAGAGACAGTGTAGTCCATGACTAGAGACAGTGTAGTCCATGACTAGAGACAGTGTAGTCCATGACCAGAGACAGTGTAGTCCATGACTAGAGACAGTGTAGTCCATGACTAGAGACAGTGTAGTCCATGACTAGAGACAGTGTAGTCCATGACTAGAGACAGTGTAGTCCATGACTGGAGACAGTGTAGTCCATGACTAGGAGACAGTGTAGTCCATGACCGGAGACAGTCTAGTCCATGACCGGAGACAGTGTAGTCCATGACTGGAGACAGTGTAATCCATGACAAGAGACAGTCTAGTCCATGACTAGAGACAGTGTAGTCCATGACTAGAGACAGTCTAGTCCATGACTGGAGACAGTCTAGTCCATGACTGGAGACAGTGTAGTCCATGACTAGAGACAGTCTAGTCCATGACCAGAGACAGTCTAGTCCATGACTGGAGACAGTGTAATCCATGACAAGAGACAGTCTAGTCCATGACTAGAGACAGTGTAGTCCATGACTAGAGACAATGTAGTCCATGACTAGAGACAGTTTAGTCCATGACTAGAGACAGTGTAGTCCATGACTAGAGACAGTGTAGTCCATGACCGGAGACAGTGTAGTCCATGATCGGAGACAGTGTAGTCCATGACTAAAGACAGTGTAGTCCATGACTAGAGACAGTGTAGTCCATGACTAGAGACAGTGTAGTCCATGACTAGAGATAATGTAGTCCATGTCTAGAGACAGTGTAGTCCATGACTAGAGACAGTATAGTCCATGACTGGAGACAGTGTAGTCCATGACTAAAGACAGTGTAGTCCATGACGAGAGGCAGTGTAGTCCATGACGAGAGGCAGTCTAGTTCATGACTAGACAGTGTAAATCCCAAATATAGAAGTTTTCTGACTAGACATTATCCATACATAACAGCTAGTCCATGACTAGAGCAGTGTAATCCTAGGATATAAATGTAGTCCGACTGGACAGTTAGTCAGACTGAGAAGGTTCCATGATAAAACAGTTATCCAAAAGAAGTGTATTCCATCAAGAGAACCAGTTCCATGACAAGCATGTTTCTGAGGACATTAGTCATACTAACTTAATACAGAGACAGTTGTACCATGACAAACATGATTCCATAGGAACAGTGTTCCTGCGGAAATTAGTTCAAAGTGTACCATGATAAGACATTAGTTAAAACATGTTTTAGTTATAAGACTTTTTCCTGACTAGACTGTAGCCTCTAGAGACAGTTTATGATAGCTAATCCTGTTATCATATTTGCCGCCAAAATGTAACATAAATGATTTACGCTTCCCACCCTGTCAAATGCACTGCAGATCGAGGTCATGTAAGGTTATTCAGGTTAACAACAAAAAAAGTCTGCTTACGATCTCATTCTTGTTATGTACATACTTAGAAGTTTCAAAAACGTATGTTACATTTATTTGTTGGGATGGGAATCTTCTATAGCTTACTTATTTCAATTAATTAAATGTTATTGCTTAGAACAAAGTGCAGATCGGCCACTACAGGTAGGTACAGTGGATACTTCACCTTTGGCCCAATTTGGCAAACGGCAGCGACAGTTGGATCAGTCACAGTTGAGTGGCTCTTTTAATTGACTCCTAGGAGAATTCTACTAATTAGTGTCACTGACCATAGCAAATATACCCTTTGTTGAGCCTGGGTATTGGACAACACATAGACTAATTACAGTGGTGGTCAAAATGTGAAGCGTCAGATTGACGCACAGCATGCAAAAGTCGTGCGTCAAATTAAATTTTGCTGCGTCATTGACCCGAGGTCTCGGGTTAATGGATGCCCTGGAACTTACTTGACATTAAATTCATATTTGAACAAGACAATTTGGTGAATGACAGTCTCCCAGGTGATGTAATTTTTTCCCCTTTTTGTAACTTATATTTTTAAAATGATCTGCCAAGAATGCACAGATAATATTTGTAACAAGACAATTTGGTGAATTAAGTCCCCTACCTGATGTGAAATATGTCAATTATGCATAGATGATAAATTCATAATAAACAAGTGAAGATAAAAAAGATAAACCAGAAAAAAACAAGTTCTTATCTGATTTTGCTTAAAGGTAAAAATATAGGTCAATGTGAATATATGATAAAGATCCAGTGTAAAGTAGGGTAGGAGATAGAGCCTGAACAATTTTTTTTTCTTTGATGTAGGTCAAATAACAAAATAAAGGTCAGAGTGACCTACTTTTGATACATGAAACACCGCCTCATCTAGGTGAGCCCATGTCCCCAAGTATGAAGTTCCAGTGTCAAGTAATGTTGGAGAAGCCCAGCCATTTTTTAATATAGGTCCAAGGTCAAAATGTAGGTCAGAATGGCCTACTTTTGATACATGACACACTGACACAACATGACATGACACAACACGAATATTATATCAATTAATAGTCTGAATACAATGAATAAAAATGAAATTGTTTTCTCCTATTTTGAAGAGGACTGCCATGTAGCGTGTGAACATCGGGTGGCAGAAAGTGATAAACATTCATTTGTGCTAGTTCGGCCGTAATTGAAAAAAAAATTGTATATTCATAGCGATACATCTTCGCCAAATTTTGATAATGATAGTATATTTTAAAATGAATGGGAGGAGGATGTTAAGGTCATGGATAATCTGATGAAAGAGGGCTGTATCTTTGCATATTGTAGATTGTGTTGATGTTGGACTCAAATACAACAAACACTGGATATTTAGTATTATTTCTTGATATGCAGTGTGTTGATGGCAAATGTAGGATACAGTGAAATAGGAGAGACCTATATTCCCCCCAGTTCCTGGTGGAGACTTTAATATATAATATCAACATTCTTATTGAAAGTTTAATTATTCAAAGGAAAGTAAAATGTTTAATTTCTGTCCAAACATTTTCTTATGAATGAAAGTCCAGCAGTTACAATATCAGGGTGGTTGGGTAGTGAAATGGTAACACACTCGCCTTTCATATAGAGGATCAGGGTTTGATTCCCCGGTCGAAAGTGAGAAGGTATGGAATGTCACCTGCCCGACTGTATGGATTTTATCCAGATACTTTCGTATCCTCCCACAGTAAGACACCTAGGGTGTTTCCCTTAGGGCCAACAAGAGTGATAAATTTTAAATTGATAGAACTTGTGTTGTAAATGTTTTATATATATATATAGTAGAGTACTATGAAACTAAGACAGTGAAACACTCACAAGATTTTCTTCCTTGTATCTAAATCAATTTAAACATTGAACAAAACCACACTAACCTAGCACATCAATAATGACACATCCACCAATATTTGTGGCCATTGCATCTTCAGATTTCTGGTTCTGAACGAAACTTTGACCTTCAAACCTTTGTAATTTTATACTCCTAATAGAAAAATGATGACCAGGAAATAATGTGATCCCCACACAAGTCACAGGTATATTTACTGATAAGGTGGAAACCTGTTTCTCCTATGTTTCTTTACCATCTGGTCCTGTCGATGATACAAATATCTAACTATGGCAAATTTGGAGCACCAACATATTATGAAATCCGAGACAGGATAACCGAGGCCAGAAGTTACAGGAGGGCCTGGCTAACCATTCATCTGTTATTATTGGTTAGACATGTTGTTTAGAGACAGGGGGTCGTCAGGAGTGGGAGGGGGGATTTGTCTAAATACTCACCCCTTGCTCCGCTTCTAAAAATAGTAACAAATCATCTGTAGAGAGGTAGTCTGCATTACTTGCATATCTGGAAGATCAAAGAAAACTCGAATAAAGTCAATAGAGCCTGTGTGGCCAAAGTGGGGTTTTATTTCATAGTCAAATACTTGGAACGATCAAGATTTTCAATACGTAGATCACTTAATTCATAGCATGTGTCCTTGGACAAAAATGCCTGTTGCGAGTGAGAGGATTGTATGGCACTTCGTCCATCAGAAATCATTCCAAATCAGACATGTAAGTTAAATTTCAGAAATGCCTTCTTTATTTATTTATTGCTTTTTTTGAGATTTGTTTTTTTTTTCTCGCTGAGTTGGTGGTAAGATGGAAGACAAAGAGGGCAAGAAACAGGTTTCATTTGAATTAAGAAATTTCTTCACACAAATTTAAGAGCATGGAAAGAGTAATGCAGAATCTGCATAGGTGTTTTAAAGTTTAACTTGGTAAATGCATAAAAGTACATGTACAAATTACTAAACATTTACATACCGCACCAATAGAAAGTAGATCTCCGGCCGAGTGGATAATTCCTTAAATAAGGTTACAAACTCATCACTGTGTATCCTCCCCCGAGGACTTGTCCAACCCTCTATGGTACCATCTGTCTTCTTCAGTTCAAATTCCTGCACAAATGATATAAACTTGTTTTAGGATGTATGATACCATACTTTGAAATATATTTCCTTTCCAAAAAGAGTTTCAAGCTGAAAAAACCTTGATATTAGATAACCCTGATATGATCTTCCTAATTTAATCTTCATGTGAGTGTGTGAAATGTGACCTTGGAGTATGTGTAGATGTTCCCAGTCGTGGAAGAAAGGTTACCTCTAAGTAAGTGTTTTGGTGCATGCGGTGGGATAAATTCTGTTTGGTAGTTCCGGTAACCTATCTCAAGTTTTTGGTGTTATAATAAGGTGGGAGAACTATTATGTCAGAGTTGTGGTTACTGATCTTAAGCTTTTGGTGTATATGGGAGGGAGAAATGATATGTGATAGTTGCAATAATCCACTTGAAGTTTTTGCATGTGGTAAGATGTTATGTGGATGTCATGGTAACCTACAATTTTATCTTGGTGTCTGCAGTGGGAGTAATGTTGAGTGGTAGTTGTGATAGCTTATCTTTAGTTTTTGGTGTCTGTGGTGGGAGTAATGTTAAGTGGTAGTTGTGATAGCCTACCTTTAGTTTTTGGTGTCTGTGGTGGGAGTAATGTTAAGTGGTAGTTGTGATAGCCTACCTTTAGTTTTTGGTGTCTGATGTGGGAGTAATGTTAAGTGGTTGTTGTGATAGCTTACCTTTAGTTTTTGTGGTGTCTGTGGTGGGAGTAATGTTAAGTGGTAGTTGTGATAGCCTACCTTTAGTTTTTGGTGTCTGTGGTGGGAGTAATGTTAAGTGGTATTTGGGATAGCTTACCTTTAGTTTTTGGTGTCTGCATGCGGTGGGAGTAATGTTGAGTGGTATATGTGATAGCTTAGTTTTTGGTGTCTGCGGTGGGAGTAATGTTAAGTGGTAGTTGTGATAGCTTACCTTTAGTTTTTGGTGTCTGTGGTGGGAGTAATGTTAAGTGGTAGTTGTGATAGCCTACCTTTAGTTTTTGGTGTCTGTGGTGGGAGTAATGTTAAGTGGTATTTGGGATAGCTTACCTTTAGTTTTTGGTGTCTGCATGCGGTGGGAGTAATGTTGAGTGGTATATGTGATAGCTTAGTTTTTGGTGTCTGCGGTGGGAGTAATGTTAAGTGGTAGTTGTGATAGCTTAGTTTTTGGTGTCTGCGGTGGGAGTAATGTTAAGTGGTAGTTGTGATAGCTTAGTTTTTGGTGTCTGCGGTGGGAGTAATGTTAAGTGGTATTTGTGATAGCTTAGTTTTTGGTGTCTGATGTGGGAGTAATGTTAAGTGGTAGTTGTGATAGCTTAGTTTTTGGTGTCTGCGGTGGGAGTAATGTTAAGTGGTAGTTGTGATAGCTTAGTTTTTGGTGTCTGCGGTGGGAGTAATGTTAAGTGGTATTTGTGATAGCTTAGTTTTTGGTGTCTGATGTGGGAGTAATGTTGAGTGGTATATGTGATAGCTTAGTTTTTGGTGTCTGTGGTGGGAGTAATGTTAAGTGGTAGTTGTGATAGCTTACCTTTAGTTTTTGGTGTATACGGGCGGGAGAAATATTACTGTTGAGCTTGCTGATGAGATTGACCACTTCTCCCTCCTCCAACAGTCCAGCTGGATCACTGGTCTGGTCCTGGAACATCTCTAGTAACCAGGTACAGAGTGGTCAAGGAACCTAAATCTCTCTTACACCTGACCTCAACTGACCTCAACTGACTTCACTGATCCACATTTATATTCATTTCTATCCCCTTATTACTAACATACAAGTTTTAAAATAACAAATTTTTGGATTCACGTTCTTCATTACACATATTTTCCATTCAATTCTACACCTTTAGAAGTTGCTTGTACTTTTGTGATAGTGAGTCTTTACAATGCCCGCCTAAATGTTTGAGTTTTAATGTAAATTGTTATTAACAGGGCTTGTATTTAAATCACTGTTGTCCTATTTTATAAATTTGCAGTATTTCTACCATAACCCCTCTCAGTACGGACAGATGTTGGGCCAAAAAGGATATGCATCCCTCATCTGCTGCATTTCTTCAATGGCTTCAGGAGTCGCTGTAACAAACAAAACACAGACTTTCAGCATCTTTGAAATTCCTGTACTGTGATAATCTGTCAAACAACTTAAGGCATACTAGCTGTTGTAAACATTGGTTTTACCAACAGAACAAAAAAATTCTCACACATATTTTATATCAAATACTCTTACCTGTGAAATATCATCAATGTTATTTTTTTTTAAGTTGAGTTTGACACGATTGAATTTAATAAATATATTACAACGTAAATATTGTGCATTCTAAGGTTTGCGAACAATTACAGAAACACCAACTACAAGTTCTCCAAAATCCATACCATAATAACAAAAAAGTGTTTTTATTGGTTGTATTATGGTTATGAAGATAATCAAGTCCAAAATCTTACACTCACGGCTATACCATACAGAATGCATTCTGTCGATAATTTGATTGGCTTGTAGCATATGAAATTTTTTAACTTGTTTAAAAAATACAATTTGACATAGCCAATCATGTAAGATACTCCTCTATTGATGACGGGTTATTAGGTAGACATCTTTTATCGTGGGTAGACATCTTTTATCGTGGTGTTGCCTGTTTATGTAGTTACAGACCGGGCATGTCATTACTCTCTTTTTTGACTACCAGACCTGTCCTACCAGTTACCTGTAGTGTGCCATCAAAAACAAACTACCTCTACATTTATATTTGAGACCAACGGTTTTGTCTGGGTTCCAATCTCATGGAGCCAGAGGTGGTTAAACAGAAAAACCCGCAAAAAGAACCTGTCAATAAACAAGTTGGCAGCCATATTGTTTAATAATGAGACCCTGTCAATAAACAAGTTGGCAGCCATATTGTTTAATAATGAGACGACGGTATATTGAAGACACCTGGTCATCTCTGACAATAACTACAGACTCCACTAGCAATTGTAGCACATCAAAACAGCGGAATATGCATCCGACAAAACCAGGAAAAATACTTTGTTCGCATTAATTGGAAAGTAATTATTACTTGGGAGAGCAGGTTGCTGACAGTAAGACTACTATTGTGTCAGATTAACAAACTTTGAACGGAGACATGCATCTTTTACTGTTCCTCAAATAAATGAGTATAGTAGATATGTATGATATATAACAATTATTTTATACTAATTACCATATGAATGCTTTATAGGTTTCTATATAAATCAGAAAAATTTTCATATAATGTACATCATATGTGAATTCTTCATAACGGTATATGTTCATACATATAGGATAATACGTGAATTCTTCATACAGGTACATTATCTGTTAATTCTTCATACCTGTACATCATATGTGAATTCTTCATAACTGTATATGTTCATACATATTCTTCATACAGGTACATCATATGTAAATTCTTCATACAGGTACATCATATGTAAATTCTTCATACAGGTACATCATATGTAAATTCTTCATACAGGTACATCATATGTAAATTCTTCATACAGGTACATCATATGTGAATTCTTCATATAGGTACATTATATGTAAATTCTTCAAACCTGTACATCATACGTGAATTCTTCATACAGGTACATCATATGTAAATTCTTCATACAGGTACATCATATGTGAATTCTTCATATAGGTACATTATATGTAAATTCTTCAAACCTGTATATGTTCATATAAGTACATCATGTGAATTTCAGTTATGGGAATTTACTTATAATCATCCAAACAGCCATAAGAAGTCAAAGTCGCTTAAACATGATTAGTCCAATTTCTGATGAGCTTATTTAGTCTTCTTTAAATAACCAAATCTTGATTTTTTAAAAATTTTGCTGTATTTTAATTTTATTTATTCTGAGCCCATCCCTATTTTAATTTATTTATACTGAGCCCATCCCTTGTTAAGTTTAATTTTAGTTGTGTAAGCTTTAGAAAAATCTGGCATGATAGGTATTCATGGTGAGGCAGTAAACCGTCTCTGTCCAGACATGGAGTGAGGTGTGAGGGGCACCTGCCCAACCATGTGGAATTTATCCGGGTACTCCAATTTTCTCCCCAGTTCTCCACAATTTCTACCTACATTTTCTACAATTTCATCACAAAAGTGATCAATATAAGTGGATATAACTTGTTTCACAATTGTTGTGAATAAAATTAAAAAAAGAATAAAGTTTACAACCAGTAACTTAACTATAACCTAAAATTGCGAGCATGCTTTGAAAATATTCACACATTTTGCTGTTTAACATGCATACTGATTTTGCCAGCTATCTGCATGGAACCTGTTAGATTTTTTATAAAGAATATAAGTACCTGTTTCTATAGACTGGAACCCCCTGGGCTCGTTAGAGATAAAATACGTGGTAATTGTTTGGCACTTCCTACATTTTATCGTATTGAATTTGATTGTCTGTAATAGAATTAGCATCACTGTCACGTTTCACCTACACTGGAGACTTTTAAGTCAATTACAACACAAGATTTTATTGAAGTATATTGTATTGAATTTGGTTCCCTAATTGTGAATAACTTCAGAAATGTTTATGTGAATCAGATTGTAGCTGCCAAGATATTGATTTATTGATTAGATTTAGGTCCATTTGGGAAATTTCAACAATTTTCACTGTATCAACATCAAGGTCAATATGTTGACCTTGGAGAGGGGGGTGTCTTATAGTGGGGAGGAAACCGGAATACCCTGAGAAAACCCAAAATGTTGACCCCGTACCTATTCACATCTGACTGAGGATTCGAACCCTTGCCAGCTAGGTGAAACAATAGTGTGTTACCACTGTGCCACCCGACCACCCAATACATTCTATGGTTTCAAACGTGTTTCCTCTTGTTCTGATGTTTCTTCAATTGGCCTCAAGTTTAAATCTGGATTTTTGTCCTTGCATAAGTGTATTGCTGATGAGGAAGCACTTTTTTGTAGGATCTTTTCAGGCAAGCCCAGAATATCCATTCCAAAACTTTGATGAGTCCCAATACCAAGACATATTGAGTGGGTACTCAACAAGAGGCCCATGGGCCTTAACGGTCACCTGAGATTTGAAATATTTCAGTTAATTTAACTGACCATTTTTGGCCCCACCCATCAGCCCCTGGGGGTCAGTCAGGGCCAACATGTGCATGCCATCAAACTGTCATCCCATTTTAATAATGTTTACCAAGTTAGAATGAATTCCAATAGAAATCAAACAAATTATAGTCAAAAATGTGATTTCCCTATATAAACTATAGTAAAGTTTACCCCCCTCCCCAGGGGCAAACGCGAGACCCCTAGGTCATGAAATTCACAATTTTGGTAAAGCACCTAAGACCCTTCCATCTATGAAGAGTGTTTGATTCCACCATAACTGAGAGTAGAGAAGAAGATTTTTGAAATTTCAGTCAATTTGACCCTTTTTAGCCCCACTCCGCTGGCCCCTGGGGGGTGGGGACCGTATAATTTAAAATTTTGGTTGACCTTTAGCCATAGAAGCTTCCAGCCAAATTTCATTGAATTTGGTTTAGGGGTTTTGAAGAAGTAGAAAATGTAAATTATTTACGGACGGACGACGACGGACAAAAGGCGATTAGAATAGGTCACTTGAGACTTTGTCCCACAGGAAAACGAGTCCCAAATTTTATTGGATGATACATTGTGGAATAAATTACTTTTAACTTTTAATTGCCACCTTTCAAACTAAATGTTTTAAGACTTCCCGGCCTGAACACCGAAATAAATATAATTTATTTGTACAATAAATCTTTATACCCAGACAATAAAATATTTCCTTTCTACAATTCTGAGCTCCATAATAGCAACTCAGTATATAATATATACAAAATAAATGCTGGTAAGTTTTAGTAGAGAAGTCTGGGCATTTAAGTCTTCAGTACAGAACGCTTTGAGGAAGTAATATCAAAGATGTGGAGTGTGTCCAATACAGTTACCGGAGTATATTTTACTATTCGTACATGTGGGGTGATGGTGCTAAAGAATATATGGCAATGGCATCAATCGTTAAATATCTCTACAAGCAGAATACATAAATATATTATACTTGCTGAGAACAAGAGCACAAACTCTCATCCTATAAACTTTCCTCTTTTTCATTCAAAAACGCTTTCTGCCTATTCACAAGATCCTATTTGAAAAACAATAGCAATCTGATGAGAAGATTCCCATGGGTTTACACCAATTTCATACATCTTTGCACCAGCTATGGAGATTGTGACGTATATCTGATCGTTCCCAGTCAATCATCAGGTCTACTGATACTCAACCAAGACTGGGACACCAACGCTGCTCCAATAGATCGTAGATATACGGAATCTCCAGTGTAACACAAAGCTCAAATCACACTTCTAAAACACTTTACAGGGACTCAGTTCATGAAGCATCATAACCAGCAATATTTATTAATGTTCTTATCCAATTTAACATTCTAATCTGGACCAATTACGATCTTGTTCACTAGCAGTCTTACCTGGACTAATGTGAGCTTGTTCATTTTATATGTAACAGGTCATTAATTATTATATTTATTTCAATGCCTCCTCTTAGGAATCAAACCCTGACCTCTGACTGACTAGCCACACTCAACCAATATGCCTAAAGAGAAGTTCTGTATCGCCAAGTGGTATACTGTGGCTAGTATCTACCTGGTTTACATACTCTCCTTCCGGTAAAGAATTTGTGCTCAAGATTCCAGGGGTTACAGCCCTAGAGGTCCCAGGGGTTACAGCCCTACAGTGTCTTCAGGGGTTACATCCCTAGAGTTACCAGGGGTTACATCCCTAGAGTTACCAGGGGTTACATCCCTAGATCTAGAGTTATCAGGGGTTACAGCCCTAGAGGTCCCAGGGGTTACAGCCCTACAGTGTCTTCAGGGGTTACATCCCTACAGTGTCTCCAGGGGTTACATCCCTAGAGTTACCAGGGGTTACATCCCTAGAGTTACCAGGGGTTACATCCCTAGATCTAGAGTTATCAGGGGTTACAGCCCTAGAGTTACCAGGGGTTACAGCCCTATAGTGTTTCCAGGGGTTACAGCCCTAGAGTTCCCAGGGGTTACAGCCCTAGAGTTACCAGGGGTTACAGCCCTTCAGTGTTTCCAGGGGTTACAGCCCTAGAGTTACCAGGGGTTACAGCCCTAGAGTTCCCAGGGGTTACAGCCCTAGATCTAGAGTTACCAGGGGTTACAGCCCTAGAGTTCCCAGGGGTTATAGCCCTAGAGTTACCAGGGGTTACAGCCCTACACTTCCCAAAGATTACAGCCCTAGAGTTACCAGGGGTTACAGCCCTAGAGTTCCCAGAGGTTACAGCCCTAGATCTAGAGTTACCAGGGGTTACAGCCCTAGAGTTACCAGGGGTTACAGTCCTAGAGTTACCAGGGGTTACAGCCCTAGAGTTACTAAGGGTTACAGTCCTAGAGTTACCAGGGGTTACAGCCCTAAAGTTCTCAGGGGTCACAGCCCTAGAGTTACCAGGGGTTACAGCCCTAGAATTCCCAGGAGTTACGGTCTAAGAGTTCCCAGGAGTTACAGCCTAAGAGCTCCCAAGGGTTACAGCCCAAAAGTTCCAAGGAGTTATAGCCCTAGAGTTCCCAGGGGTCACAGCCCTAGAGGTCCCAGGGGTCACAGCCCTAGTATTCTCAGGGGCTACAGCCCTAGTATTCTCATGGGCTACAGCTCTAGACTTCCCAGGAGTTACAATGTAACAAAGATAATCATTAATTATGATACCAATGTCTTGAACCGGGGACCTCAGGCTTACCAGTCTCTAATGAGGAGCTCATGGTATATCCTTTACGTTATACACCATCTAATTATTTTAGCTAAGGAGAAGAATTTCTACCTTTGGCTGTAGGTCCCAATTCACAATGTCAAAGATCAGGTTATTGTTGATGGTCATGCAGTCACATGCTTAGACAACCTTATAACACTAAGTACTGGATTCAGATTGAGCAGGGCAAGATGTTTCAATTTAAAATTAAATAAAATGAAATGTTTAAGAATTTCACATATCTAATATACTTTAATGTCTATAGATGTTTGGCCCTTACATATCATTACATCCTTAATCAATGAATTACCGTAATGATTATTGGCAAATACGTCCAAACTTTTGGCCCTTAGATATTGATTATTACATCCTTAACAATGAATTATCGTACTTATCGGTAAATAAGTCCCTGTCCTCACATAAGCCATTTCTAAATTGAATCTTTAATTTTAAAGCAGAAAGAAGAAAAAAGAAGAAAAAGAAGAATTTTTTTTTAAAGCAGTAACCAAAATGTGGTTCAAAAATATGCCCTCTCCATTTAATAGAACTAAAATGTGCACTAGAGGAGGAAGTATATTTGAGGATAAATACAGTAAATATTTCTCCAGCAACTGAATTCATTCTTTCATCTTTAACACAATAACAATTGCATATCAAGCCTCCCATTAATAACCTCGACTTTATCAATGAAACCAGTTGTTTATAACTGAAAAAATGGTAATTTACAAATATATACATTATAATTATAATATATTTGGAACAGTCAGAATCTTATCAAAAGCATCTCTGTTGGCTGAAGCTTTAGCCTTGACCAGTAATCAAATACACATGCAAACGCACTGAAGATGCAAAAATATTAGCGTCACTGTCAAAGACTTCAATTAAATCGGTAACCAAGAGCAAATATTCCCCACAATGACAATGATGCCTGTCCAATGAAATGATGTATGACATCTTAAGTGAGGTGACCAATCAGATGCAAGCTTTTTCCTAACTGACCAATCAAATAACAGATTTTTCTTAACTGCTGACTTGGTTGTAATCCTGATTCAATGAAGAAGGTCTCAGCTGATAAGTGGAAGTTATCCCAGCTATAAATATTCATTTCTTCTATGTTGGTGCCAGAGACAGAGGCATAGCTACACTGGTCAAAACCGACAAACCCAGCCATCTTTAATTGATCAGGGAAACATTCAAGGACAACTTCCATACCGTTGTACTGAAAAATTCCCAAATCCATCAGGAAAAACGACTTTCTAGAATTACTATTTTTGACTTTTTTGACACTTGTAATTGTTTTCCAGTTACATCATCTGAATGGCACGTGCTCATTATAAAGCATCGAGTATCAGGTGTCGATAACTTCTCTTCATTATTACTTCTCACTCTCATGAAAATCAACAAGTGTCATTTCTCACACAAAAAGAATTCTACCAAATGAGGCCTATTCAAATATCCTCAGTAAAATTTTAAATAAAAATCATCGTATTGAGTCCATGTATATCCCAGTCAATGAGTTATGTCAAATGTGATAGATCCACAGGATTCGGATCTATTGGTTTAGCACATTATTTAGATAGAAAACAGTTGTGTCACCACTGGTACAACAAAGGCATTCTTAACCCCTTCATAAGACTGATACTGTTTTCAGTGTTTTACTCTTGTGCAACTGACATAGGCGTGTTTTGTTGTAGCATCAGAACCCATATATGAACACAAACATGTCATACCGTATTTATCCTGAAATAACGCCCCTTCCGATAGTGTACCCCACATATGGTATACCATATTTTTCCTCAAATAAGCCCCCTCCCCTAGCGACAAGTTTAATACTGCATTTTTCCTTAAATAAGCCAGCCCCAATCCCCTAGTGTTCAAATCAAATACTGTATTTATCCTCAAAACGCCCTCCCCTAGCATAAAAGTTCAGTACCATATTCATTAAAAGAAGTGATCTGATTAATAATCTTTAAATTGATCATTCTGCAAAAAATAAAGAAGGAGGTTTATTTGTATACAGAGGCTTATTGGCAGATAAGTATGGTATATCAAAATGCTAGAACTGGACAATTCCAAAGCCCTTTCAAATCTTTTACGATGTTAATCTAATTTTAGCCATTTTCACCTTGTCCTTGAAACTAATCAAGATTTAAAGCAATTTGACTCACCACTGTGAAAATGTCTACACAAATGTAATCAGTATGAATGAGATTATGTATTTAAGACAATGCTGTTTGTTTCCTAACTGAAGTTTATCAGAACACAGAGGGACAGCCATGTAACACTGACATTCTACAGCGATAATACTTCTCATTTCCAGGCACTCCTCACTATCCTAATGTCAGTCAGGAGTCGTCAGATGTAATTACCCAAAATCCATTGAGGCTTTTTAGAAAATTGTATACATTTATGCTGTTTTAATATGAAGTAGATGATGAATTGCTGATGTCAGTCCACCACAGAGAGCTTGATGTAACATAGATTCCTGTCAGTCTATATGTGTAATGGTAAAGGTTCCAGCTACACACACCAGTACTAGTGTTATATAGGGACCATATAGGCAGTGTGTGGTAGATTCCTGTCAGTCTATATGTGTAATGGTAAAGGTTCCAGCTACACACACCAGTGTTATATAGGGACCATATATAGGCAGTGTGTGGTAGATTCCTGTCAGTCTATATGTGTAATGGTAAAGGTTCCAGCTACACACCAGTGTTATATAGGGACCATATAGGCAGTGTGTGGTAGATTCCTGTCAGTCTATATGTGTAATGGTAAAGGTTCCAGCTACACACCAGTGTTATATAGGGACCATATATAGGCAGTGTGTGGTAGATTCCTGTCAGTCTATATGTGTAATGGTAAAGGTTCCAGTTACACACACCAGTGTTATATAGGGACCATATAGGCAGTGTGTGGTAGATTCCTGTCAGTCTATATGTGTAATGGTAAAGGTTCCAGCTACACACCAGTGTTATATAGGGACCATATAGGCAGTGTGTGGTAGATTCCTGTCAGTCTATATGTGTAATGGTAAAGGTTCCAGCTACACACCAGTGTTATATAGGGACCATATAGGCAGTGTGTGGTAGATTCCTGTCAGTCTATATGTGTAATGGTAAAGGTTCCAGCTACACACCAGTGTTATATAGGGACCATATAGGCAGTGTGTGGTAGATTCCTGTCAGTCTATATGTGTAATGGTAAAGGTTCCAGCTACACACCAGTGTTATATAGGGACCATATAGGCAGTGTGTGGTAGATTCCTGTCAGTCTATATGTGTAATGGTAAAGGTTCCAGCTACACACCAGTGTTATATAGGGACCATATAGGCACTGTGTGGTAAAAACACAGTGAGGGAGCAATAATGAACAAATGTCTAGATTACAAACAGTAGAACCTACAGTGGAAACCAATGTCTAGGTTACAGATTACAACCTACAGTGGAAACCAATGTCTAGGTTACAGATTACAAACAGTAGATCCTAAAGTGGAAACCAATGTCTGAATTACATATTACAAACAGTACAACCTACAGTGGAAACCAATGTCAAGGTTACAGTGGAAACCAATGTCTAGGTTACAGATTACAACCTACAGTGGAAACCAATGTCTAGGTTACAGATTACAACCTACAGTGGAAACCAATGTCAAGGTTACAGTGGAAACCAATGTCTAGGTTACAGATTACAACCTACAGTGGAAACCAATGTCTAGGTTACAGATTACAAACAGTACAACCTACAGTGGAAACCAATGTCTAGGTTACAGATTACAAACAGTACAACCTACAGTGGAAACCAATGTCTAGGTTACAGATTACAACCTACAGTGGAAACCAATGTCTAGGTTACAGATTACAAACAGTACAACCTACAGTGGAAACCAATGTCTGAATTACATATTACAAACAGTACAACCTACAGTGGAAACCAATGTCTGAATTACATATTACAAACAGTACAACCTACAGTGGAAACCAATGTCAAGGTTACAGTGGAAACCAATGTCTAGGTTACAGATTACAACCTACAGTGGAAACCAATGTCTAGGTTACAGATTACAACCTACAGTGGAAACCAATGTCAAGGTTACAGTGGAAACCAATGTCTAGGTTACAGATTACAACCTACAGTGGAAACCAATGTCTAGGTTACAGATTACAAACAGTACAACCTACAGTGGAAACCAATGTCTAGGTTACAGATTACAAACAGTACAACCTACAGTGGAAACCAATGTCAAGGTTACAGTGGAAACCAATGTCTAGGTTACAGATTACAACCTACAGTGGAAACCAATGTCTAGGTTACAGATTACAAATAGTAGAACCTACAGTGGAAACCAATGTCTAGGTTACAGATTACAAATAGTAGAACCTACAGTGGAAACCAATGTCTAGGTTACAGATTACAAACAGTACAACCTACAGTGGAAACCAATGTCAAGGTTACAGTGGAAACCAATGTCTAGGTTACAGATTACAACCTACAGTGGAAACCAATGTCTAGGTTACAGATTACAACCTACAGTGGAAACCAATGTCTAGGTTACAGATTACAACCTACAGTGGAAACCAATGTCTAGGTTACAGATTACAAACAGTACAACCTACAGTGGAAACCAATGTCAAGGTTACAGTGGAAACCAATGTCTAGGTTACAGATTACAACCTACAGTGGAAACCAATGTCTAGGTTACAGATTACAAACAGTACAACCTACAGTGGAAACCAATGTCAAGGTTACAGTGGAAACCAATGTCTAGGTTACAGATTACAACCTACAGTGGAAACCAATGTCTAGGTTACAGATTACAACCTACAGTGGAAACCAATGTCTAGGTTACAGATTACAAACAGTAGAACCTACAGTGGAAACCAATGTCTAGGTTACAGATTACAACCTACAGTGGAAACCAATGTCTAGGTTACAGATTACAAACAGACAACCTACAGTGGAAACCAATGTCTGGGTTACAGATTACAACCTACAGTGGAAACCAATGTCTAGGTTACAGATTACAACCTACAGTGGAAACCAATGTCTAGGTTACAGATTACAACCGACAGTGGAAACCAATGTCTAGGTTGCAGATTACAACCTACAGTTGAAACCAATGTCTAGGTTACAGTGGAAACCAATGTCTAGGTTACAGATTACAACCTACAGTGGAAACCAATGTCTAGGTTACAGATTACAACCTACAGTGGAAACCAATGTCTAGGTTACAGATTACAACAGACAGTGGAAACCAATGTCTAGGTTACAGATTACAACCTACAGTGGAAACCAATGTCTAGGTTACAGATTACAAACAGACAACCTACAGTGGAAACCAATGTCAAGGTTACAGTGGAAACCAATGTCTAGGTTACAGATTACAACCTACAGTGGAAACCAATGTCTAGGTTACAGATTACAAATAGTAGAACCTACAGTGGAAACCAATGTCTAGGTTACAGATTACAACCTACAGTGGAAACCAATGTCTAGGTTACAGTGGAAACCAATGTCTAGGTTACAGATTACAACCTACAGTGGAAACCAATGTCTAGGTTACAGTGGAAACCAATGTCTAGGTTACAGATTACAACCTACAGTGGAAACCAATGTCTAGGTTACAGATTACAACCGACAGTGGAAACCAATGTCTAGGTTACAGATTACAACCTACAGTGGAAACCAATGTCTAGGTTACAGTGGAAACCAATATCTAGGTTACAGTGGAAACCAATGTCTAGGTTACAGATTACAAACAGTAGAACCTAAAGTGGAAACCAATGTCTAGGTTACAGATTACAACCTACAGTGGAAACCAATGTCTAGGTTACAGATTACAAACAGTAGAACCTACAGTGGAAACCAATGTCTAGGTTACAGATTACAACCTACAGTGGAAACCAATGTCTAGGTTACAGATTACAACCTACAGTGGAAACCAATGTCTAGGTTACAGATTACAAATAGTAGAACCTACAGTGGAAACCAATGTCTAGGTTGTCTTACACAGTATATATACACGTATAAAGAAGTATGGTAAAAAGACTGGAACCCAGTGGAAACCAATGGTAGAGTCCAGTTACCTTACACAGTATACAGAGGTACAGCAGAAACCTACCAGAACACAGCAGAAACAAATGTCAGAGTCTGTTTCATACCAAGCAATGTCTTAATGTTTACTGATATTCAGTTCCTTAAGTAGAAATCTTCCTTTACCCAAAATTTGTGAAAGCCCAGGTGAAAATACCTGATTCACTATCAATTATTTCATATTTTGTGGCTTGGTTTGGTTTGTTTTGTTTAACGTCCTATTAACAGTCAGGGTCATTTAAGGACATGTCAGGTTTTGGAGGTGGAGGAAAGCCGGAGTGCCCGGAGAAAAATCACCGACCTATGGTCAGTACCTGGTAACTGCCCCACGTAGGTTTTGAACTCGCAACCCAGAGGTGGAGGGCTAGTGATAAAGTGTCGGGACACTTTAATCACTCAGCCACCGCAGCATTTTTTGAGGCAGGTGTCACTGCCTTATTTTACTGTTGTACTTACATGTGACTGTTTTACTGCTAGTTGTGAGAAGACAGGTCAGTCCCGTAACCCAGATATTAGCCTCATCCGCTGTGTTGGCGATTAAGTCCATGGACTCAAACTCGTCTCCGTAGATCACAGAGAATGCACATTCATCCTGGTAAATCCCAGCGATCTCTCGGTTCTTCAATGCCTCTGTATTCTTACCAACCCTCACCTCCTTGATAATCTGTATTGGTACTACAAGAAAGGAAGAATTTCAAAAATTAAAATCTAATTCCGAAGGATCACTGTAGTTAATGACATTACCCCTGAAAAAATTAAACAGTTGATTTATGAAGTTTCAACTAAAAAGAACTAAGGATTGATGCCTTGATTTTGACTGATATTGACCCAGTACTGTAGTTTTTTAAAGACATTGTTTGTTTTTTGTAACAATGACCTTGACCTCTGGAACTTTGAATGCCCCTATTGCAATCACACATCTGCATACCAAATTGCTATTTAATGTGAAATGGGCATGATATGACATACATTATTGACACACTATTCTGGATCTATTTATAGATAGTAAGTGACCTTGACCTCGACCTCCAGACCTGAAAGAGGAAGCACATACTGGATAAAATAGGAATACAGTTGGCCCCTAAAGAACTCAAGATTTCTGATTTCAGAATATTTTATTGTCAAGATGGTACAGACAAAGGGAATTGGGCAACAGGACAAGCCTATAAAAGCCCTCTCCTTAAGAACTCAAGACATTGTGCATGGATTGATTATCTATTTATAGTAACAGTGACCTTGACCTTTGACCTAAGAAAGCTAAGTGCCACTCCAGGTGGAAACAACTGATCAGCCTAACACTGCCAGCCATTGATCATGCAGCAGTAGAAAGCCCCCTTTTGTTAAAACAAAAACCCAACGTTCTCCAGTCTATTATATTCGTACCAGACTGGAGATGATAGACTTTGTATGTTACAATCCTTTTTATCCATTATCCCTTTGCCAAATTAATGCTGATAAAAAACGACTTATAAGTCTTGAATTATTCATTTTACTGGAGATAATGGTTTTGTCATTTATGTTTTTGCCAACTTTTCCATTTTTTTTTAATAATTCTATTCCCTATCATTAGTTTGTGGCATCTATTGTGATGAGAAATATCTACCGATGTACGTAGAGCTTGTCAGTGTTTCACAAAGCTACTGAATAAGCATACGAAGAAGATATATAGTTCATAAAACCCTTAACAGTAGAGTCACTTTAGAGTTAATGCAAACCGATTACATGGTAAATCTTTTGTCGAGTGAAATACTTTAAGACATTCTGACTTGAACTAACAACTGTACTCAATTCTATGATACCTGTTGCTATATATGGAAGCAGTTTAAGTAATATCAACAAGCATCCAGCTGTTATAACTATCTCCCTCCACTCCAGGTTTTAGACATTAACGATAGATGAGCAAAAGGTATAAAGGACCAGTTTCACACACTTTGACATATAAGGAATAATGTTGAAAATGTCTAAACACTAGAAGTATTATTAATCATATCTAAATATGTCCTCATTTGTATCATACATGTCAGCATCAATGGGGGCATAACCCCTTAAATATATATTTCGTTTTGTAGTCTAATATGCTTAAAGCTGACAGTGCAAGTTAAAAAATATCCAATTGAAATTAAAAAAAAAAATACATGTACAGATTTCCAAAAATCGTTTCCGAGACAATCCCTAGTTATGGTAGTGTCGTATCTAAGGACGGGCAGACATTTTTCTTTTTTGTTATGCGTGGATACAACCAAGCCGCCGCTGCTATAAAAAGAACGTGCTTCGTCACACTCGCATTCACTCTAACCTCAGGTGTTCACGGTGACACACCTGTATCTTCTACACTATATCTGTACACCATGTGACCTACAACTGTATTCGCAAACGACACCAAACAGAAGCACTTACCTGTAACTTGAGCAGAAAGATGGTCAGTGTCTCTCATATATAACATAAACCTACATGGTACTTAGATACAGATAATCTATTATCAATTATCAATTATCTTTCAAATCTTGTTGAAAATAAAGTCTCCAAACAAATGCTTGAAAACGCATAACGAATTAATCCCAAATACTCTATCCATCTTCTCACGTGTTTTTCGTGGGTGCAGCCATTTTCATAACAAGTAAACAGTCCGAGGAGTTCCGATTTTTACTCGTATCCTACACTAGCACTCCTCGGATGTTTTCCTATTGTCTACACTACACTAGGGCTGTTGTGCGGTTTTATCACGCTTTAATTGCGTTATGACACGTGCACAAATAATACGAAGACACGGAAAATATTTCGATGGAAACTATGGATATAATGATGTAACAGTTGTAAAGTTGTTCTTGCTGCATATCCCACTGGAAAGACTCAGGTAGGAATTTACTCATATTTACTCTGTTTATAATTTCATTAGGTACATGTTTTGTTGGGGCCCAAATAGTTTGTGTTGTCGATACTTTCTTTTATTGTAAAATAAAATATATATGTATATATATAAAGTTACCTCTTCAAATTCCATATTCAAGTTCCGTAATGTGAACAAAAACTCATTTGGGTTTGTATTGAGAACGTATACTATGTATAATGGAGAGATGTGTCGCTATGCGCATGTATCGATAGACTGATACTTGTCTCAATGAACGCACGCGCTTTTATAGCGGCTCGTATCCACGCATAACAAAAAACAAAAATGTCTGCCCGTCCTTAGATACGACACAACCATAATTGGGGGATGTCTCGGAAACGATTTTTGGAAATCTGTACATGTATTATTTTTTTTTAATCTCAATTGGATGCTTTTTAACTTGCACTGTCAGCTTTAAGAATGAATTTAGCAAAACTGATCGAAAAACATTCAACTCCTTTCGGGAAATAAGCATTTAATTATTATATTATAAACAACAATATTTTTTTCCCTTTGACATTCCCCTTCAATTTTAATGGAGCCTACAATCTTCCTTTAAACAGACATAGTATTGTTTGAAAAGTGGTTGAGATCCATGTGTGATTTCTATGTGTATATCAAATGCTGGTTCAATCCTGATAGCATGAGTGTGTCCATCTTTTCATGCCCAGCAACGATGCAAATCTCAATATCTTACTTCCATATACGTGACTCCAGACCCAGAAACCAGTAAGAATGATATTAAAGTAGGGACGGTTCAAACTTCTATATAACACGATTGTTTATGTTTGTCCATACCTATGGCAACTATAACTATATAAATACAGAGCAGGAATCTTGATAGTTTTCAAGTTATGACTCAGTAGTCTGAGGGGATAGGCTGACCCTCGGATCAATCACAAAGTATGACTGTGTTTGTTTCTTCATATACTTGTCAATTGTATATCTGCCGTTTCCATGTTATGAACTGGTAGTTATGAAGCCACGGTTAGGAAGACATGTTACCAATAATGATTACATGACTGTGTTTGTTTCTTCATAGTAAACCATGTTCTGTGTCTACCATCTCTTTTTATTTAACACAAGTCCATTCTGCTTGGCCTAAATCAAATTTGGTTAATATCTGTTCACTAGTACAGGTGGAGTAGATTTACCAATATTTGTCTTATTGGTAATTAAGTCATATTTCAGAGAAAATTAGCATACCTCCACTTAGCCATCAGGACTTACTCCAGCATTTCAGGTGAATGGACAAGGGAAAATATAACATAAACCTACATGGTACTTAGATACAGATAATCTAACAATTAAACATCTAAAATTAATACATTCTGATTCTGATTTCTTTCATAACCCTGTATTCTGGCACTATAATACACTGATGGCTAACATCAATGACTGCTGCCCTGTTTTTTTTTATTGATTTGCTTTGACAGAATTTGCCGCTGAAACATATAGGATCCAATATTAATCATTCAAGCTCCGCATTTGACAGCTTCAAAGAAGATGCTTTCATCATAATGTTGGTTTTAGCTTTCGAGGACTTACTTCTAGCCTTGTGAGCCTTTTTAGAGGTTGGATACCATCGTATTTCTGTCATATCTGGATTCAACATAAATGTACGATGATACTGTCGGCTATTGGAACGCACTTTTACCAATTCACTTCCCTTCTGCATAAATGACAGGCAGTCTTGAGCTGGAATTAAAAATAAAACAGATATAATAATTTCTATATTTAACTAATTGATGAATTTACTCTATATGATGAGAAATAATGTGTAAGTTATTTTCATAAAGAGTGGATCTTACTCTTATACTGTAAAATGAAATTTATTAAAAGATTTCAATAATTTGATATGTCATGGGCCTTTCAGAAAGTAAGTAAAAAATTATTGAGTCTTTTATCACATAATTGAAAAAATAAGCAAAAACACTAAGATTTTTTCCTGATAAGACTGCCTTATTTCAACTGACTCGAAAGGAAAATTTAAAACCAATACCAAAACAATCATGTGATGTCATCAGAATATGATGTCACAATATTGAATAGTATTATAATATACATCTTATGATATTGATGACATGACAAAACATGTCAGTTATGCAAAAAATGAATTTTTTTTTTTCAAAGATAAAATGCATACAACACATTGGCAGTTTTACAATTTGATGGATGGGTGTGGTACATAATGGAAAGATCTGGCATTCATACATGTGGAATGACAAAAAATCGGGAAAGATCTAGATCTGACACTCATACATGTGGAATGACAAAAAATCGGGAAAGATATGGCATTCATACATGTGAAATGACACAAAATCGGGAAAGATCCATGGCATTCATACATGTGGAATGACACAAAACTCATCAATTTCTAATGATAGAGTCAAATGGCTCCAGAGTCTTTATTCCAAGAAATTGGAATTTATTCAAAAAAATAAAACATCAGTCGCAATTATCGAAGCTCTGCCAAAAACCCATCAGATGAAATTAAAACCATACGTCAGTGACAGAGAATGGCTAATGCATGAGAATTAATTACACCATAATGATAACTGGTTCAGTTTGGTCAATTAATGATGCATATCAATTACAGTTAATTAAAAGTAAAATTATCCAGGTACGATGTTTTTTTTGTCAACTTTGTCTCAACAGTTGATGACTGGTTCAGTCGGGTCAACTAATCGCTTTATATCAATTACATTTAATTAAAAATAAAATTATTCAAAAATAAGATTTCTATGTCATTGTTAGTCTCAAGTGTTATCTCAACAATCGCTCTGCTTGTATCTAGACGGGAAAATTGGCACATTTCAATACATCAAGTAGACAGAACATTTCTGATTGGGTTATTACAGTACAGTATTGTCATCACAAATGACAATTAAAATATCTTAATTTGACGGTGAATACATATTTGTATCTAAATCATGAATCTTTATTTGTAGAATATGTTTGGAATGTAAATGACATCACATCTCCAACATTTCCACTACAGAAATTTTACCAAGATCTGTCAATTTTACCACAACCTGCAAAAACGTGTATTGAAATCGGATCCACAAGGAAAATTTTAAAGCGTAATGACAATAAAACAGTTGGTTCTAATCTATTAATTACATGTGAAAGTAACAGGAAATTAGTCTGGCAAGTTACCAGCAACACGTTAAAACTTCATCATGACACTCATACAATCCTACAGGGAGTAATCAGAATGCTTGATTCTATCTGATTAGTCATAGCTCCTAGTCTGTATAAAGTGGTCTAGGATGAGTTGTAATTCTTTTACATATAACTGACCCCTTACTTATCTACATGAGCATATGTGACTACAAAAAAAAAAAAAAATTGAATGTGCACTTCTCCGAATTTCCTTTCTTTCGATGTTTGCAATAAATGTTACTTTCATCATCGTCTGAAAAAATGTCTCATACTTTGGGACACACTTGGTGAGAATTTGAGATTTGTATTGACATACCTTAGTCATGACATGACATGTCACAATGACACATGACATGTCACAATTTTGTCCCTGACATCATTTTCATAACTATACAAGGTCAATGACATCATCAATAATTACCATTCAGACACATAACAAACCGTATGCAAATAAGAAATTGATAAGAAAATATATCAATGCACACATTTGTATATCACTTATTTATAATTATTAGTCAATTTGTCCTACCACATGAGGTATCTCCTACAGCTGTAATGTATTACAATGTATCTCTTATGGCTACATTGTATTGCATATATGTTATTTTCACTATGTATTACAATGTACTCCTACAGTTATAATGTATTACAGCGTATTTCATACTGTTACAATGTATTACAATGTATTTTGTACTGTTATAATGTATTAAATTATATTTCCTACCTTTAAATTGTATTTCAATGTAATCCTACAGTTAAGGTATCGCAATGTATTTCCTACTGCTATGATCTATTACAATGTATTTCCTACTGTTATAATGTATCAAAATGTATTTAATTTCCTACTCTTATAATGTATTACAATGTATATCCTACAGTTAAAATGTAATATACAATGTATTTACCGGTACTACAAATACATTAGTGTATTTCCTACAGTTTAAATGTTTTACAATGTATTTCTTACAGTTATAATGTATTATACAATGTATTTCCTACTGTTATAATGTATTATACAATGTATTTACTATAAATATATTACAATGTGCTTTCTATTGCTATAATGTACCATATTACAGTGGATTTTATAATGTTATATTGAATAATAATGGTATTTTTCACCCTCCCTCAGGGACCGATCCGGCACGTTTTACAGTGTGTGGGTGTGTTGCCTGGGGAGGGTGCATGGTAATAAGAGGCAGGTTATCTGTGTAAGTGTGTGGGATGGGGAGTGTGGGTGTATGGGCGGGGCTGTAGCTAATAACTATGTTAGTGTGGGAGGGATGAGGATCTGTTGTATGGGTGTGTGGGCTGGGGAGTGTGGGTGTATGGGCGGGACTGTAGCTAGTAACTATGTTGGTGTGGGAGGGATGAGGATCTGTTGTATGGGTGTGTGGGCTGGGGAGTGTGGGTGTATGGGCGGGGCTGTAGCTAGTAACTATGTTGGTGTGGGAGGGATGAGGATCTGTTGTATGGGTGTGTGGGCTGGGGAGTGTGGGTGTATGGGCGGGGCTGCAGCTAGTAACTATGTTGGTGTGGGAGGGATGAGGATCTGTTGTATGGGTGTGTGGGCTGGGGAGTGTGGGTGTATGGGCGGGGCTGTAGCTAGTAACTATGTTGGTATGGGAGGGATGAGGATCTGTTGTATGGGTGTGTGGGCTGGGGAGTGTGGGTGTATGGGCGGGACTGTAGCTAGTAACTATGTTGGTGTGGGAGGGATGAGGATCTGTTGTATGGGTGTGTGGGCTGGGGAGTGTGGGTGTATGGGCGGGGCTGTAGCTAGTAACTATGTTGGTGTGGGAGGGATGAGGATCTGTTGTATGGGTGTGTGGGCTGGGGAGTGTGGGTGTATGGGCGGGGCTGCAGCTAGTAACTATGTTGGTGTGGGAGGGATGAGGATCTGTTGTATGGGTGTGTGGGCTGGGGAGTGTTGGTGTATGGGCGGGGCTGCAGCTAGTAACTATGTTGGTGTGGGAGGGATGAGGATCTGTTGTATGGGTGTGTGGGCTGGGGAGTGTGGGTGTATGGGCGGGGCTGTAGCTAGTAACTATGTTGGTGTGGGAGGGATGAGGATCTGTTGTATGGGTGTGTGGGCTGGGGAGTGTGGGTGTATGGGCGGGGCTGTAGCTAGTAACTATGTTGGTGTGGGAGGGATGAGGATCTGTTGTATGGGTGTGTGGGCTGGGAAGTGTGGATGTATGGGCGGGGCTGTAGCTAGTAACTATGTTGGTGTGGGAGGGATGAGGATATGTTGTATGGGTGTGTGGGCTGGGGAGTGTGGGTGTATGGGCGGGGCTGTAGCTAGTAACTATGTTGGTGTGGGAGGGATGAGGATCTGTTGTATGGGTGAGTTGGCTGGGGAGGATGCATATGGGAGGAGTGGAAGTTTCTGTGTGGGGTGCTATGTAGTCTGTTTAGAGGCCTGAGGGAAGGAACGTATCTGTGTGGGCTGGGGAGGGTGTGTGGGCTACAATGTGTAAAACATCACCATTGTAACTCTAACTTGTTGATCATTTATAGTCTAATTAATGACTGACTATTTTCTCAGAACACTGATGTATTGTGGTGCGAGTCTAATATCTACTGTTAATAAACCCTGTTATAGCATCATACACACAAAAAGGCCTCCTGTTTATAACCTACAGATGATGTCTTACAGCAACATGTACACCATCCCTCCACAAGTTGGCCTGATCTGTTATGATTAAAGGCTATATCCTGTTTAAGCTGGGCTGAATCTCATCCAAACACTTCACTGTATCCTCTTTTAACACCGTTCCTATGACAAGCTTAGGAATTTCTGATTCTGTACCTAAGGAAGTAGGTAAAATTAACTCTCGGCAGCTAATTTCTGAATAAGACCCTACCAGGTACATACCCATACGAAGAGTGCTCGAATCTCACAATACGTCCCTCACAACAGGGGAAAAACCTGCCTGCTTAAGTGAACGAAAAGTATTGTTTTAAACCTGTAATAATTAGGTCAAGGTCAAACAAGATTATTTTGATTTCAATTAAAAGTAGGGGCTGGTCTTATTGTTGGACAATGCAATAAAATAGTGTTTGTTAAGCATGTTTTACTGAACTGCAATAAGATGTGTGTGGGCTTATTAGCAGGTATAAGCCAATATCCGGATAAACATAGTAAACAAGACAATTAACCTGGAAGTTATAAAGGCAATCTGTTCACAATGTTTTATAGCCCAGGAACATTAACTAGGCAATGGGGTCAAGCATTATACAGTCTGAATATTAATGAAAACACTGCCATTCGTCCTGGAACAATTACCGGTGGTAACTGCTCATTTCCATTACATGTAGGTGTACATGTTGTCCCAGTAGGAAAAGATTGATCATATGAATGTGTATTAGCCAGGAAATCCAACACAGCTATAGCTTAGGAGATGTAATGAAGCTAAAAAGCCTATATTGGATCCAATGTTGGATATAGTGTCCTGGGCTGGAGGACAGGTACTAGGGTATGTTATAGATCGAGAATGTGTTCTCTATCAATAGCTCCAAATCCAGGTTTGGTATATTGTATAATTAAAATGCCAGTGGCCCAAATACAGCAATCTCAATTATCTATCTAGCTTGATTTATACAGTGTCGGGCAACCACAAAGATTCAGAGGCTGAAACTGTATATATATCATGAAATGACCGAATCCGATACAATTTTGTAAATAAAACTGTTTAAAAATTAAGGACGCAGGATTGATGACAATTCATATTCTGACTGAACATGCATATGTTTTAGGTTTTTTATTAAACACTATACAGATCTTGATTACTGAAAACATAAATTTTTTTTGTGCATTCAAATTTTAACGTAAAAAACTTTATCTAAAAACATTTGCAACGTGATGAATTGGTGTACATGTACCCACAATATATTTGTCATGATTTAAAACATTATACAGACACTACAATAAGCGTAATTATGATTTAACGGAATGCTTTCAGCGAGACAATTAAGCACTAAAACATCCGCATTTACATACAGTACATTATGACCACTGCATTAAATGCGTCAGTTTACACGCTTATATCCATACTGTACAGACCATTCCATCTCTCACACCACCAACGAATGAAGATGTCACTTGGAATTCCACATAGAGCCGTAGGGCATTTTGTAAATGCATGTCAAAAGGTGTCGGACAGATATATTGTACACAGTCCATACATCACTATACGCTCTCTATATCAGCCGATCAGGCAGGTTAACACCATTTAATATTCCCCCTGGGCACAACTGTTGTGTTTGTCGATTAGCAAGAGGTAATCATGACAATTTTACGATGAATGTGGTTATTATGACATTTACGTGGCGTTAAGGTGATAAGTCTTTAGAAGAATGCTGATAAAACATATTATCGTTAATGGCCATCCTCTTTTCATTATATAATAACTAACAGTGTCACCATGGTGACAGAACCAAAACAACAAAGATTTCAGCCATTTTTAAAAACTTTTAATTAATTTAAATCTAGCTTTTTTTCTAAAGCATTATAATGAAAATCACTTTTACAAAATTGATTAACTGGAAAGTCAATTTTCTAGAAATAGTTTTCATATAATTTCATTAATGAGTTTCCAATTTTTAATCCTGTTGAATATAGTTCAATGGTTTATATTGATGGTGTATTACACATCAATATCGTACAGGTAAGTTTTGGATGTTCAGTAACAAACCAAACTGTCCTACTTATAGAGAAATCTGTTGAGTATTCCAGCAGCCTATCTATAATCTGACCTTGAATAACATGAAAATATCATCTGGCACAGTGTTTGGCCCTTTTGAGGATTTTTATATTGTCTAATCTGACCACTGAGGATTCTGGCACACTGTCCTAACAGCGAGTATTCCACCATCCTGTCTTATCGGAGACTACTTTAATCCTTCCATCAATCATCTACTAAGCATGCACACCTTGTAACATGCTGACGGAGGCTATCACCATGAAGAAGCAGCATTCTGACTCCCAATCTGACAATGACGGATATTTCGTTTTATCTGACTACTTTGAGTCCCTGTGTATTAGCTGTGCCAAGTTAGTTCCTTTACAGTAGTATCTGTATCACCAATATATAATAGAAACAAAAACATTTTTTAACTGGGACAGATTTTATTTAGATAAAAAACAGTTAAATATTGATATGTGCTTACAAATGAAAGCTTCCAATGGTAAGCATTGAGCACATTTTTATAAACTTAATTTTAAGAAACATTTGACCCATAACAATTGATAATTATAGTATTCTCTTGAACTATTTAATTTCATAATTAAGACAACAAGTGTCTGCACTAGTGAATACCTGTTTACCTTAAATAAAATAATTATAAAAATTATTTTTTACAAATGCATATGATATAAATTTTATACCAAATCCCAAACAAATTAGCAACAAATTTTCTCCACACATCTTCAGTACATCACCAATCTAGATGTTTATATCAACTTGTTGTAAAACATCTGTATTCCTATGTGTTGATCAAAGTAATGATTAGATAAATACCAACAGCATGTGTGATGATGTTAGAAGCACACCCACTGTGTGATAGTAATAGTTCAGTTACACTCAATTCCCTCGCATGGCCTTAAATGAATGTCTAAGAGTACAACTTCCATGCATGGATGTACCAAAACCTAGCACTTTACTTAATTTGAGACATATATATGGAAATGCTTCCATCCCAAACCAATAGTTCCATGTAAAAATATTACTGTTTTCTTCACAAATATCTGAATAGATTTATTTCATCATATAATTTTGTCAAAAACACAATGTAAGTCTTTCCAAATTTTCAACCTTACAAAAAAGGAATATTTAGAAAATTAGGTTGGACAAGGGTTTGTCAGAAAAGTACCTAATTAAGGGTCATGATCATGACTTTTTAAAGTGAAAAGGAAAATTTAGTGGTCATCACAGATATACACATAAAAGGTTGTGATAGATCAACTATATTTCTTGAATGACCATGTTTAAAAGCATGACCTTCAGGTAGGGCAAAACAATTGTACCTGCTGCCCCCATTATATTATTCATAAGAGGGGACTAAATTTGGGATTCTATCTTTTTTCTTCTTCCTTAACAACTATCTTCTTCATAATGTCTCTATCATTTGACACTGCCTTACTTTCGGCCTTTAGTTGAACATGAGTATAATATGTCCGGGTGGGGTGTCCTGCTGGCTGCCTTTGGCAGTATGCTTCAGTGAGGTAGTACTATAAAGTCAACATCAGATTCACACTATCACAAGGCGACAAACACGAAAATACAGTTTCCTCCCAAATACAGGGGGCCGCGGTGGCCGAGTGGTTAAGGTGTCCCGACACTTTATCACTAGCCCTCCACCTCTGGGTTGCGAGTTCGAAACCTACGTGGGGCAGTTGCCAGGTACTGACCGTAGGCCAGTGGTTTTTCTCCGGGTACTCCGGCTTTCCTCCACCTCAAAAACCTGGCACGTCCTTAAATGACCCTGGCTGTTAAGAGGACTTTAAACAAAAACAAACCAAACCTCCCAAATACACTCACTCGCCACACACATGCATCTCACACAGAGGAGGCTGTCCCAAAATGACCAGTTAGCTGTTGATAGGATACTTACCTATATATATATATATACTGGAAAAAGCTTATAGTTGAGAAAATTAACATTCTTTTATTATAAAAGTGGAGGGTATAATGAGTACAGAACAACAGAGGAACTGGTCAGTGTGTTGTTTCAGTACACAGCTCTTTATAACAGTAGAAATCCTTCTCCATCAGCTACACAACCCCTGTAGACATATCACGACTGTTCATCACAGCAGCAATCTACTGTACACTTATATCGTAATACATAAACATATTTTTGTTGGAAACAGCAACTACCTTTAGGCTATGTTATATAATTAATGCCATCTGGCAATAAATCTTTAATTATTTACACATCACGAGTTTTTATCCAAGTGTACTTGTAGCCAAGCCTGAGTGTCAGGGGAACATCAACATCTACTCTCATCATTTTTCCATCTTAAACTCCATTCAAAATCACAAAGATGCTATCTTCATTGTGTTTGTTAAAGGTATCAATGAACACAGATTTGAAGTATATTTTACCCAACAAGGTGATGCCACAGTTATATGTGGAATGATGCCACAGTAATATGTGGGGTAATAGCAGTGATGTGTGGGGTAATGCCACAGTGATATGTGGGGTGATGCCAGTGATGTGTGGAGTGATGCCACAGTGATATGTGGAATGATGCCACAGTAATATGTGGGGTAATAGCAGTGATGTGTGGTGTAATGCCACAGTGAGATGTGGGGTGATGCCACATTGATATGTAGGGTGATGCCACAGTAATATGTGGGGTAATACCAGTGATGTGTGGGGTGATGCCACAGTGATATGTGGGGTGATGCCAGTGATGTGTGGAGTGATGCCACAGTGATATATGGGGTGATGCCACAGTGATATGTGGGGTGATGCCAGCGATGTGTGGAGTGATGCCACAGTGATATGTGGAATGATGCCACAGTAATGTGTGGGGTAATAGCAGTGATGTGTGGGGTAATGCCACAGTGATATGTGGGGTGATGCCACATTGATATGTGGGGTGATGCCACAGTAATACCAGTGATGTGTGGGGTAATGCCACAGTGATATGTGTTGTGATGCCACAGCGATATGTGGGGTGATGCCACAGCAATATGTGGTGTGATGCCACAGTAATATGTGGGGTAATACCAGTGATGTGTGGAGTGATGCCACAGTGATATGTGTGAAGATGCCACAGTGATATGTGGGGTAATGCCACAGTAATATGTGGGGGTAATACCAGTGATGTGTGGAGTGATGCCACAGTGATATGTGGGGTAATGCCACAGTAATATGTGGGGGTAATATCAGTGATGTGTGGAGTGATGCCACAGCGATATGTGGGGTGATGCCACAGCAATATGTGGTGTGATGCCACAGTAATATGTGGGGTAATACCAGTGATGTGTGGGGTGATGCCACAGTGATATGTGTGGAGATGCCACAGTGATATTTGGGGTAATGCCACAGTAATATGTGGGGTAATACTAGTGATTTGTGGGGTGATGCCACAGCAATATGTGGAGGGATGCCACAGTGATATGTCGGGTGATGCCACAGTAATATGTGGGGTGATGCCACATTGATATGTGGGGTGATGCCACAGTGATATGTGTGGAGATGCCACATTGATATGTGGGGTAATACCAGTGATGTGTGGAGTGATGCCACAGTGATATGTGGGGTGATACCACAGTGATATGTGGGGTGATGCCACAGTAATTTGTGGGGTGAAGCCACAGTGATATGTGAGGTAATACCAGTGATGTGTGGAGTGATGCCACAGTGATATGTGTGGAGATGCCACATTGATATTTGGGGTAATGCCACAGTAATATGTGGGGTAATACCAGTGATATGTGGGGTAATGCCACAGTGATATGTGGGGTAATACCAGTGATATGTGGGGTAATGCCACAGTAATATGTGGTGTAATGCCAGTGATATGTGAGGTGATGTCACAGTGATATGTGGGATGGTTTGGTTTATTGGTTTATTTGGTTTAACATCCTATCTAAAACAACCAGGGTCATTTAAGGAAATGCTTGGTTTTGGAGGTGGAGGAAAGCCGGAGTACCCGGAGAAAAACCACCAACCTACGGTCAGTACCAGGCAACTGCCCTACGTAGGTTTCGAACTGGCAACTCAGAGGTGGAGGGCTAGTGATAAAGTGTCGAGACACCTTAACCACTTGGCCACCACGGCCCCATGCCACAGTGATATGTTGGATGGAGTCAAAGTAATATGTAGGATGATGCCACAGTGATATGTAGGATGATGCCACAGTAATATGTGGGGTGATGACACAGTGATATGTAGGATGATGCCACAGTGATATGTAGGATGATGCCACAGTGATATGTAGGATGATGACACAGTGATATGTGGGGTGATGCCACAGTGATATGTGGGGTGATGCCACAGTGATATGTGGGGTAATGCCACAGTGATATGTGGGTGATGCCACAGTAATATGTGGGGTAATGCCACAGTGATGTGTGGAGTGATGCCACAGTGATATGTAGGATGATGCCACAGTGATATGTGGGGTAATGCCACAGTAATATGTGGGGTAATACCAGTGATATGTGGGGTGATGCCACAGTGATATGTGGGGTGATGACACAGTGATGTCATTCCCAAATCAAGTCATTGCCCATAATAATCATCTACCCAAGGTCTACAAATATTATGTGAGCAACATTCTCTGTATAAATAGTGACTTTGACCATTGACTGATCACATCAATATTAAAGCTTGTCCAGTATGCCATCACACAGGTAAAAGTTTTATCAAATTTGTCCATAAATGTTTCCACTGGAATAATGCTGAAGAGTGTGACAGCCAAAAATCAAATATCCCTCGCAACACGAAATGGAACCACGAAACATTATATCATACATTAAAATTATAACTTACCACTACTTCATTTGCGTTATCTTTAGAGATAAAGTGATATTAAACCGTTTCAAACTATGAAATAAAATACTCACGAAGCCTTCCTGTTACACACACAGTATTTGTGTCTACACTTTTTCACAATACCCAAAAAATCTTCTTGTGATATTCCAGTAGCTATCTAATAAGATAAGAAACACGATTTATTGACTTGTCAATGGCAGTATCGTATGTAGTGGTACACAGATGTAACCACAGCTAATGATACGTAGGACCGATGCCGTTACATTCTCACAGTGATCCTTAACCTAATGAAGCAACATTCGTTCATACATGGATAAAAAAATCAAATAACTTCATCAGTAACACAAGCCATTTAAGTTAGAAAAATCTTTTTTCTGGGAAATCAATCTAATTAGAATTTGATATTCAATTTAATTCCGTTCAAACACCAATTTTAATAAGATTGTTAGGAAATACTCTACAAATATGTTCATTTTACAATATGATAAAGATTTCAGTAACAAGTTTAATAAGTAAAATACATTTATAATACAAAAAAAAATCAAGCTTTGCCAGATTTTGAGTCCAAATTCCAGTGAAGAATTCCAAATTGTTAATCCCTATTGCTGCAAATAAACCCCTACTGACAAATATTTCTTCATTTTCGTAGAATCATCTCTTTATAAATAGAAAGTTTAAAGTGGTTCACAAATGTCCCCAACCTTTAATACTAAAAGTTGAGGGTGGGACTGTCTTGAGGATGAATACAGTACCTACCTATTAAATTTTTGTCAATGGCATATTTTGACATAAAATGAAAAGCATAAATTTTCTAGATGAAATACAGATTGATCAGGAATCGATTTGGAAATAACATAAATAATATACATATTAGTATCCTAAAAGTATACTCCACAATAAAAGCAGTTTACAGAAGTCCAGATTAGGGGGAAGTGTACGTGTTACCTGATATAGTAATAATTTTCACAAATGATGGTAACGATCAGTTTTTCTTTTCTTATTTTTAAAATTTTCTTATAGTAACCACAAGATTTCCCTGTGAAATTGTGAAGTATGTCAGAATAGGGTTATCCCCCTTTCCCCCACATGGGTGACACCTATACTAATTATAAGAAGTTAAAATAGATATATATATACAGTACATTCCACTTAATCGGGTAACGCTTAATAGGGTATTTCGTTTATTGGGGTAAAAATTCAAAAACCAAAACCATTTTCTCTTGAATCATGTTAAAAAATTGTTTAATTGGGTCGGAAAAGTCGTATTTTTCGATGACTTTCGTGAAAATTAGAGCATTTCTATTTGTTGGGTCGGATTGTCGTAGTCAAATAACCGAAAAATATGACTTTTCTAACCCAATTAAACGATTTTTTAAAACATGATTCAAGAGAAAATGGTTTTGGTTTTTAAATTTTTACCCCAATAAACGAAATACCCTATTAAGCATTACCCGATTAAGTGGAATATACTGTATTTTATTTGATGTATATATATATAAACATAAGGCTTCCTGAAACGGTCACTCTGTTTCCCAACAGAAGGATGCTTATAGTATATCTAGACTACCATCAATAAATACGTATATTGCTCTTTTGATCCCATTTTCAGTGAATAAGAAATCTTTTCTTTTTGGCATTCTGCATGAAAATTACCTTCCCAGTAATAGAGTAGATAATGAAATTATAATTACTATTAAACAATATATTTATAGAACTAGATGCTTACACAATTCATTAAACATTATTGCTCTTGTCAATATTATAAAAGATAATTACATGATTCAACAAGAGGCCCATATGGGCCTTAACGGTCACCTGAGATTTGAAATATTTCAGTTAATTTAATTGACCATTTTTGGCCCCGCCCATAAGCCCCGAGGGGTCAGTCAGGGCCAACATGTGCATATTATCAAACTTTCATCCCATGCTGAAAGTGTTAACCAAGTTAGAATGAATTCCAATAGAAATCAAACAAATCAGTCAAAAATGTGATTTCCCTATATAAACTATAGTAAAATTTACCCCCTCCCCAGGTGTAAATGTGTGACCCCAGGGTCATGAAATTCACAATTTTAGTAAAGCACTTTAAGATGCTTCCAACTAAAAAGAGTATTTGATTCCACCTTAATTCCGTCTTGAGAAGAAGATTTTTTAAATTTCAGTCAATTTGGCCCTTTTTAACCCCGCCCATTAGCCCCTGGGGGTCAGTCAGGGCCAACATGTGTATACCATCAAACTGCCTTCACAAGGTGATAATGTTAACTAAGTTAGAATGAATTCCAATAGAATTCAAACAAATTATAGTAAAAAATGTGATTTCCCTATATAAACTATAGTAAAGTTTACCCCCTCCCAAGGGGCAAACTTGAGACCCCAGGGTCATGAAATTCACAATTTAATTAAAGCACCTTAAGACCCTTCTAACTATAAAGAATATTTGATTCCACCTTATTTTGGTCTTGAGAAGAAGATTTTTGAAATTTCAGTCAATTTGGCCCTTTTTAGCCCCGCCCATCAGCCCCTGGGGGTCAGTCAGGGCCAACATGTGCATGCCATCAAACTGTCATCCCATGCTGACAATGTTTACCAAATTAGAATGAATTCCAATAGAAATAAAACAAATAAAAGTCAAAAATGTGATTTCCCTATATAAACTATTGTAAAGTTTACCCCCTCCCTGGGGCAAACGTGAGACCTCAGGGTCATGAAATTTACAATTTTGGTAAAGCACCTTAAGACCCTTCCATCTACGAAGAGTGTTTGATTCCACCATATCTGAGAGTAGAGAAGAAGATTTTTGAAGTTTAAGTCAATTTGACCCTTTTTAGCCCCGCCCCTCAGGCCCCTGGGGGGTGGGGACCATATAATTTACAATTTTGGTTGACCTTTAGCCATAGAAGCTTCCTGACAAATTTCATGGAATTTGGTTTAGGGGTTTTGGAGAAGAAGTCGAAAATGTAAATTGTTTACGGACGCACGACGGACGACGCACGACGCACGACGACGGACAAAAGGGGATTAGAATAGGTCACTTGAGACTTTGTCTCAGGTGACCTAAAAATACATTGCAATTGGCAAAGGTGAAACAGCTAAATATAAATTTGAAAATGAGTGGAGGAAATGGGATAAATTAGTTAAAATATAATGTGTCATACTTTATTTTATCCATTGTTATATATTTCATTTTATATCCTTTTGCCATTTTCTTAATTCGACAGTTTTTTTTTCTCATTGGCCGGGGAAAAAAAATGCTTTTAAATTATTATATATTCCAGTATTGTTTGTTGTCTACATAGAGTTCCTCCATCTCGCCCAAACCTTTTCCTTCTTTTAGTTTCTCTTTCTCTCTTATACTTTCTCTCCTTTATCTTTTGTGATTACAGTCCTCTTTCTTAGTATAATCTCTAGTCACTTCCTCTTCCTTCTTTTTTTACAAAATCAATGCAATGTACTTAATCATTACTGATGTCACTTCGTTTTTCCCTATTGAAAGATAACAAAATACTGAAATTTCGATCCATTAATGTCTGTATGTTGTAACTTGTAAAATTTGCTGGTAAAAAGTGTTTGTGTAGGTTAGGTATTTGTATGTAAACAATCTTGATTGTGAAAATATACATGCTTATATCAATGTGTGTGAGGATGTGTGGTGTGTGAGGGTGTTTTGTGGGGGGTGGGGGGGGTGGGGGGGGGGGGGGGGTGTGCGTGTTCGAATATACATGCTATACATGCTTTTTGAAATATATATATAGGGGTACATGAATGGGAGGGTGGGTCTGTGTGTGTCTGGTGTATGTGTGTATGATGCTGTTTCATGTGTGTACTTCAATATAGCTTTTGTGAGCTGGGTGTTTTGTGTGTGTGTGTGAATTAGATGATTTGTAAGTATTTTGTTTCTATATTTCATGTATATGTGCACGTGTGAGCATGCATAATATGAAAATATAATGTATATTGCATTGAAAAACTGAATAAAAAGATAATTACAAAAAAAAAAAAAAATACGTATATTAATTATATAAACATCCTTTATTCAAAACTGGAATTTATCATTCTTAAATTTGTCAGACACGATGCAGCTTTCATGGCAAAAACTTATAGAGATCAGACAGATTTATTTTGAGAATTTTCATGACGGTGTATTTTATTTTCAGTTTTTGCATCAAATTTAATGGAAGAGACACGGACTTCCTTGTACATGCTGTTTTTTTCCTTTGGTATGAAGGAACATTCAGAGTAAACACTGGTTAGGGAGATAAGGTGACCTATGACTCCAGTACCGTATCTATCCTCAAACAAGCCTCCTGTCCATAATTAAGCCCCCTGTCCACCAACAAGCCCCAAGTCCAAAAAATAAGCCCCCTGTCCACAAACAAGCCCCCATCCACAAACATGCCTCCTGTCAACAAACAAGCCCACTGTCTACAAACATGTCTCCTGTTCACAAACAAGCCTCCTGTCCAAAAATAAGCCCCCTATTCTCAAACAAGCCCCCAGTCCACAAATAAGCCCCCTCTTCTTTTTCCAGGATCTTTTGATTTCAAAATAGGAAACTAAATCCTCATTAATGCTGAAAACTAGGTGATGGGGCTTATTGTGATTATGATTATTATCATAACATTCTTCACTGCCCATTAACACTGAACAGGTCATCTGGGTCAATATATGATAAGTGAAAGGTGGATTTTTAAACAGAACAACATCAAACAAACAATATTTTTTTAAGATATCTCAGTACTCTCACATATATATAGTTATCTCATATCTTATGGTTCAGACCAACAGCTCTTAGATAGTTCCAGATTTTGTTGATGTTAAGAATTTAGAAGTTTAAGACGTCGACATGTTATGTTTCTATAGAAGCTGTCTATTCTAAGCAGCAGATCAATACAATCCAATAATATGTTTCTAAAAGTAAATGGTTCATTACATGCAATACACTGAGGCTGGTCCTCATGTTTCAATGAATTAGAATGCCTTACATATGTAATATGGCCCATCCTAAGATGGTTTGTTTGTTAATAAATATGGTCTAATACAACAGACTTAGTGGTAATTTGACCACAGAACATCCCTCTGATAAACACCTGTGAGACAGCTCCAGCTTCCTGGGCCAGTACCTGTAATTCTATATCCTATACATTGTATACTGAGATTTTCTATTTACATTTGTTTCCTGGGTATTGGTCCAAGTTTGTATGTCTAACTATGAGTAAAGCTAGTGGATAATTCGATTAAACCATGCAAGAGGCCAATGGACCTTAACTTAACAGTCACCAGAGTTTTAAAATATTTCTGTCAATTTGACCCTTTTTGACCCCGCCGATCAGCACCGTTGGTTCAGTCAAGACAACATTTAGATAGAATATGCATTATCTTATGATTGTAAAAAATTGGATTCAGTTTGGTGATGGCAATACTTCATGCTGTTAATATTTCCAAAACACAATTCCAATAGAAATTCAATTTGACCATTTTTGGCCCTGCCCTTCAGTCTCCTGGGGGGGGGGGGGCAGGGATCATGTAATTTACAATTTGGGGTTTCTGAGAAGAAGTTGAAATTGTAAATTTTTTACAGACGGACGACGACAGACAAAAGGCCATTTAAAAAGGTCTCTTGAGACTTTTTCTCAGGTGACCTAAAAAACAGAAAGGTAGTCAGGTGGAACAGCATGAACACACTTACCTTTTCCCTAGGGGACCAGGTTTCAATTCCCAGATAAAAAGTATATATCGGGTCAACTGCCTGACCATGTAGGCTTTCTCTTTATACTCTGGTCTCCTCCGGAGTGATTATTATAAGTTTATATACATTATTTCGTAATTGTTATGAAATAAATAAAGTTGATAATTTTACATAAGAGATCATATTTATTATGTAAATGTTTGAAAGTAAAGTAAAATTTTAAGACCTTATTTTAAATGTGATATATATATTGAGTATTATGATTAGACCGGGCCTGTTTCTACCTCAGTCAACTTCATCATTTTACTGACAATAACTTAACTAACTTTACAAATTATCAATCATTTTTGTTCTCAATGTGAGTTATTAACAAGTGTGAAGTTGCTTTCTGTTTTCAGATTTTATGTCCTTGAAAATATTACAGATATTTAATATTGCAACATACAGCTATTAAATGTTTTATACAGTGGAACTTCGTTAACTCGAACTCGGAAAACTCGAATACCCCGCTTAACTCGAAATACTTCGTCAGTCCCGGCCGAATTCTCTCTTTATCCTAGTAAAAAAACCTCGGAAAACTTGAATTCGGAAAACTCGAAAAACTCGGATAATACGAAGTGAAAATTTGGTCCCAACAATAAAAATCCTACTTAAGATGATCGAATAACTCGAAGTATCATGTTTGTGTCCAACAACGATCGGTTGTAAACACCGACATTTTTTCAACATCAAAATTCCGTTTGTATCGGCACTACAATTCTGCCGATTATTATATGCGATTATTAGTGTTTAATAAATTCATGAAAGAAATTGTCGGTGGAATCTTATAAATAAAACTGTCGGTGATATAAAGTACTGTTTTACTTACATCAGGTAATTTCCTAAGGCGGTCGCCGATAATAGTACACACATACAAATAATGTAGTCAACAACTCATCTACCCGCTCGCTCAAGCGGAACTAATCTCTGACACACTGGTAGATCTACTCGGCTGATGTTTTTACAGGTGTAGAAATGAAACAGTCACCGGTGACTATTAAATCTGTAAACTGCTGAAACAATAGCGTAATTACTGCCGAGGTGTTCAGAGTACAACTGTAACGGTCAGCGCGGTCTATTAAATCGGATAAAACGCCAACTCAGTTACAGTAACATTTTATACGCTGCGTGACATGCGCAGTACCAACTTCCTGTGCTAATACACAGAGAAATGGCATGGTTGTCGGTAAAACGTAAGTTGGACTATCAAACAGTATTTTATATGTCCAATATAAGGTAATGGGTCTGTTACGTTTTACATACAATGCAATCTGTGTTAAATTTAAACGGTTATTTGATATAACATCAATAAATTGTTATTCGGTTGAATTCCATTTTATCGTTATTCCTTTTGCAAACATGACATGAACATCATATCGTTATTGAAGTGACTAACTTAAGTGAAAGAAACTTCATCGAGACTGTATATCGGCAAAACTACACCAAACTACAAGTGACAGAACGAAATATTACATATACATTTACATGTATTGACCAGTCTTTACAATGAACTGATGAGTGACAGAGCGGAGTTATAATGATTATATAATGTTGACAAATATTGACCAAACTTTGCACCAAAAATGACAACTCGCTTAATTCGAACACTCGGATAACTCGAAGTTTTCTCGTGGTCCCGTCGAGTTCGAGTTAACGAAGTTCCACTGTACTTTGTTTCCATGCCAATAATGTGTTTCTGATACTTGACTGTAATGAGGATTATTTCTTTAATTACATAAATGGATGTAATCCGTGAACCATCATCATTTATCGTCACTTATCGTCACTTATCGTAGCTATAGAGTATATTGGCCTTATTACCTGTCAGCCCTGTAGATCACTCAGGCTACAAGGTCTCCGGCATTGATTTACGATGTTTCTAATATCCCCAAAGCCAATCCGATAAGGAATATGATCACATATATGTGGATTTTTGCATTCTTTTATCAGTTATAGACCAACCATTTTCTATCCTTGTCAGGTTGATATGAGGTTTATATAGGTATATACATAACTGTTCACTGATCATCGACAACTCGCCCAAACATTGAGACTATTGATCGTTCCACCATTCACTAAAAAAGGCTAACATTATATCCAACAAGAAATTAATTGTGATGATACCAAAAAAAATCTGGACCATCAATAATTTTTATTCCGGTATGGACCCTGAGCAATCTTACAGATTACGAACAATATATAGATATATATAACTAAATTGTTAATTATGATCCCTACAGAAAAAGCAATACATCAAAAAAAGAAAAACTTGACGAAAGCAGTAAAGATGTGTTATTAAGTTATTCTTTTTCTATATATATATATCTAAAAAAAAACATGACATGGTCACCTGCATGAGTCTAAAAAAAATTCTGTTAATTCGACTCTTTTTGGCCTCGCCATCAGCCCCTGGGGGTCAGTTTAGCCAACATTTGCATACCATCAACCTGCCTTCCAAAACTGCTAATTCTAATCAAGTTATATTTAATTCCAAAAGAAATCAAATAAATGATAATCAATCCCCAGGGGCAAACAAGAGACCACAGGGTCATGAAATTCAAAATTTTGGTAAAGCACCTCAAGAACCTTCAATCTATGAAGAGTAACTGATTCTACCTTATTTGGGTCTTGAGCAGAAGACTTTCAAAATTCCAGTCAATTTGACCCCTTTTGGCCCCGTATCTCGGTCCTCTGAGGGGTGGCCGGTATGGGGACCATATATATATATAATTCACACTTTTTGTTGACATTTGGCCTTGTAAGGTTACTGCAAAATTTCATTCAAATTGGTGAAGGGGTTTTTGAGAAGTAAAAAATGTCAATTAATCAAGGCGCACAACGGAAGCGCATGGCGACGGACAAAAGGCATGCACAATTAGAATAGGTCATTTGAGACTATGTCTCAGGTGACCTTATAGTTTTTCTTACATTTATCCTTCACAACGACTTTACTTCATTTAATTCTATATACAATGTACAGTGAACTTGGGTTATAGATTTCCACTTACAACTTCTAACTCAAACTTTTAATTCCAGCACCAATAATGACAGCTGATCGAACAGCATTACAAAATGGTATATGGCACAGAAAATGGCAGCCAGCGGGAAGTACAAGATATAATAAAGAGCATTATAGCTGATTACCTGCCTGGCCACAGTTCCAGAGATTCATTTGTATCATCAACACATGTTTCCTAGACTACAGCCACACATTATAGGTAACAATACTTGACAATATCCGATCCTTTTCAGCCTGAAACAGTCGTCAATCAACAGTGATATAGCCACTCAAAAATGTGAAAAGGTCACTAAGTAAAAAGGCCTGATAAGCTATATGTGTGTGTAATTAATTATCATGTGCATGCATATTAAAACATTATCTTGATTACTGTAAATATATCTATTTTAACGGTAATCTTATTTTAGCATTTTTTGCGCTGGAAGCATTCCGCTAAATTATGATTGTGCTAATTTAGTTTAAATTATCTACCTTGGTTTCTATGGCAATCTTTGTTGGTGCGTTAATTCATCATTATGCTAATCTGTTTTAATTTGGTTTTAGATTAAAATTTGAGTGTGTCAATTCAGGTTCATTTACAGACTTTTAGCTTGAAAAAAATCTCACTTTGAACTTTTTAATTTTTAATACATTTTCATGATTTTAACAGGTCATCTTAAGACTGAGAATATTCAGGCTCTGCGGTTTCGTCCAATATATTTCTTAACTCAAAATTTTCCACAGATTGCATTATTGAACTTCAGGTAGAAATCTTTAGTTGAGGAACATTCCTTAAATTCTGTATGGAAACTTTCAAGTTAAGAATATTTCCTTAGTTAAAATATTGCTGATGAAACTGAGGCCAGGTTGACCTTATGAAACCACTCAGGGTGAGTTAGCAGCATTGCCCTACAACTACATGCATATGATGTAACACTTAACCAGGCTTTTAAGAAGACCATCATAAAATTAACTCTAGCTTTCCAGAATATATAAAACTAGAAAACTTCAGGTATCTGAGAGGACCACCCATTTACAGCTCACAGAAACATGATTAATGGTCAATTTATTAATTATATTTCTCCACATGCTTATACTTTGGTTTGTTTGTTTTTTGTTTAACGTCCTATTAACAGCCAGGGTCATTTAAGGACGTGCCAGGTTTTGGAGGTGGAGGAAAGCCGGAGTACCCGGAGAAAAACCACCGGCCTACAGTCAGTACCTGGCAACTGCCCCACGTAGGTTTCGAACTCGCAACCCAGAGGTGGAGGGCTAGTGTTAAAGTGTCGGGACACCTTAACCACTCGGCCACCGCGGCCCCTGCACATGCTTATACAGCTTAGTAGATCGTAATAAACCATTTCTTATCCAAGGTCATCATAAAGTTTGGTCCGTAACTGGACACCACTGTCCAGTTTGACCTAATTACCTGATCGAGGTGTTTTAACAAAGGAACTGATGCATGTTATACCTAGCTGACAGGAAATCCTGACCCGACACCAGTAGAAATGAGAGTCACTTGAGAGTAGGCCCTTCAATCCTGTGTACCGCTATCACAATTTCCGGATTTTCACACTCTTTCTATTGATTATGGTTTAAAACCTGGTATGTTGACAGAAATTAGTTTTGTTTTTCAAGCTGCGATCTAAGCTGTATTTACAGATGACAGCTAAAAGTCATCAATAACACACATGCTCTTTTAAGGATTTATCAGGATATTTTAGGAAAAAAGAAGTTTCTCAGTCAAAAGGTTTCAAATATAACCAACTCATCAATATATCATGGCTACCACTTGCAAGCATTCCAAGTGATTTTTCACTGGCTGAGTTCCCCTCCCAAATATGACGTGAAAAGGTAAACTCCAGGGTCACCTTTCGATCCATATATAGGTTTCCCCAGCTATATTTCCCTTTCCGTTCCTGCACCAAAACCAGTGATTCAATAATATCAACATATCATAGCAACAGCTGTATATACATTTTCTGACTTTTGTTGAAAAACAGTCTCACCACATGGATCTATAATCTGTGAAATATATTTTCCTAATGCCAGCAATTCTTGAGATTGTGTAACATAAATTTTGGTTGATATGACTGTGTCAAGTGGTATACAGAAACACGGACATACAATGAAACCTGACTTTACCGGCACTGTGTGGAAAGACGCTGTATGGGACGACTATGTACTGTATCGATACTGTACTGTATTGACACTGTATGGGACAACACTATGAGACGACACTGTACTGTATTGACACTGTATGGGACAACACTATGAGAAGATACTGAACTGTATCGACACTGTATGGGACAACACTATGAGACGAAACTGTACTGTATCGACACTGTATGGGACGACACTATGAGACGATACTGTACTGTATCGACACTGTACTGTATCGACACTGTATGGGACAACACTATGAGACGACACTGTACTGTATTGACACTGTATGGGACAACACTATGAGACGACACTGTACTGTATTGACACTGTATGGGACAACACTATGAGACGACACTGTACTGTATTGACACTGTATGGGACAACACTATGAGACGATACTATACTGTATTGACACTGTATGGGACAACACTATGAGACGACACTGTACTGTATTGACACTGTATGGGACAACACTATGAGACGACACTGTACTGTATTGACACTGTATGGCACAACACTGTATGGGACAACACTATGGGACAACACTGTATGGGACAACACTATGAGACGATACTATACTGTATCGACACTGTATGGGATAACACTATGGGACAACACTGTACTGTATCTATACTGTATGGGACAACACTATGGGACAACACTGTACTGTATCGACACTGTATGGGACAACACTGTACTGTATCTATACTGTATGGGACAACACTGTGAGACGATACTGTACTGTATGGGACAACACTATGAGACAATACTGTACTGTATCGACACTGTATGGGACAACACTATGAGACAACACTATGAGACGATACTATACTGTATCTATACTGTATGGGACAACACTATGAGACGAAACTGTACTGTATCGACACTGTATTGGACAACACTATGAGAAGATACTGAACTGTATCGACACTGTATGGGACAACACTATGAGACGAAACTGTACTGTATCGACACTGTATGGGACGACACTATGAGACGATACTGTACTGTATCGACACTGTATGGGACAACACTATGAGACGATACTGTACTGTATTGACACTGTATGGGACAACACTATGAGACGATACTGTACTGTATCTATACTGTATGGGACAACACTATGAGACGATACTGTACTGTATCGACACTGTATGGGACAACACTGTGAGACGAAACTGTACTGTATCGACACTGTATGGAACAACACTGTGAGACGAAAACTGTACTGTATCGACACTGTATGGGACAACACTATGAGACAACACTGTACTGTATCGACACTGTATGGGACAACACTGTATGGGACAACACTATGAGACGATACTGTATGGGACAAAACTGTGAGACGATACTGTACTGTATCTATACTGTATGGGACAACACTGTATGGGACAACACTATGAGACGATACTATACTGTATCGACACTGTATGGGACAACACTGTATGGGACAACACTATGAGACGATACTATACTGTATCGACACTGTATGGGATAACACTATGGGACAACACTGTACTGTATCGACACTGTATGGGACAACACTGTACTGTATCTATACTGTATGGGACAACACTATGAGACGATACTGTACTGTATCGACACTGTATGGGACAACACTATGAGACGAAACTGTACTGTAGCGACACTGTATGGGACAACACTATGAGACGAAACTGTACTGTAGCGACACTGTACTGTATCGACACTGTATGGGACAACACTATGAGACGAAACTGTACTGTAGCGACACTGTACTGTATCAACACTGTATGGGACAACACTGTGAGACGATACTGTACTGTATCGACACTTTATGGGACAACACTATGAGACGATACTGTATGGGACAACACTGTGAGACGATACTGTACTGTATCTATACTGTATGGGACAACACTGTATGGGACAACACTATGAGACGATACTATACTGTATCGACACTGTATGGGATAACACTATGGGACAACACTGTACTGTATTGACACTGTATGGGACAACACTGTGAGACGATACTGTACTGTATCGACACTGTATGGGACAACACTGTATGGGACAACACTATGAGACGATACTATACTGTATCGACACTGTATGGGATAACACTATGGGACAACACTGTACTGTATCGACACTGTATGGGACAACACTGTACTGTATCTATACTGTATGGGACAACACTATGAGACGATACTGTACTGTATCGACACTGTATGGGACAACACTATGAGACGAAACTGTACTGTAGCGACACTGTATGGGACAACACTATGAGACGAAACTGTACTGTAGCGACACTGTACTGTATCGACACTGTATGGGACAACACTATGAGACGAAACTGTACTGTAGCGACACTGTACTGTATCAACACTGTATGGGACAACACTGTGAGACGATACTGTACTGTATCGACACTGTATGGGACAACACTATGAGACGATACTGTATGGGACAACACTGTGAGACGATACTGTACTGTATCTATACTGTATGGGACAACACTATGAGACGATACTGTACTGTATCGACACTGTATGGGACGACACTATGAGATGACACTATGAGACAACACTATGGGACAACACTATGAGACAACACTATGAGACGACACTATGAGACGATACTGTACTGTGATGACACTATGAGACAACACTATGGGACAACACTATGGGACAACACTATGAGACGACACTATGAGACGACACTATGAGACAACACTATGAGACGACACTATGAGACGATACTGTACTGTGATGACACTATGAGACGACACTGTACTGTGATGACACTATGAGACGATACTGTACTGTGATGACACTATGAGACGATACTGTACTGTGATGACACTACGAGACGATACTGTACTGTGATGACACTATGAGACGATACTGTACTGTGATGACACTATGGGACAACACTATGAGACGACACTGTACTGTATCGACACTATAGGAGGACACTGTATGAGATGACACTGCATGGGACGGAGTCAATGTGTCGGCTTACTGGCAGTGTGTTGGTAAGGTCAGTATTAGTGAAGACAGTGGAGTGGTGTATATGGTCAGATCTTACAGTATGTCGTTAATGTCAGTGGCCGATAAAGTCAGGTTTCACTGTATTCTTTGCAGGCTACTGTTTAATTTATCTTAGAACTCTGACAGCTTTAAAACGAAAACTGATTTAAATGAACTTTTGACATTCATGGAACTATAAATACAGCCATGTAATTTTTGTTAACCAATTTGAATTTTTTTTTACCATATCTCAATGCTGCAAGACTTTATAAAGCTTAAAATTATTTTGATGTTAGTGAAAGTTGAGAATTAACCACCACGGCACATAAAAGAATAATAAAAGTATCACTCTAGTAGAACAGCTCCATGTAATTATTGATACTCTCATAAATGAAGTCATCAAATGATTTCACAGACTCCCTGCCTTATCTACAAGTGAACATACACCATGTAATTAGTCTATCTCGATCAATGACTTGAATCTCCAGCAGTGGCATAATTAAATCAGAGATTAGCACTTAGCATTTGTAAGTATTGGCAGAGAGCTTTATAACATCTTTAATGCGGTGAAAATTTTATAAGTAAGTCTAGCCCAAGAATTTTATTGCAATTAGATGATTCAAGATATATACAGCAGCGTAACGATGCAGCCAACCAGTTCGTAATTTCCACAGCATGCAACACATTCTCTATAACTAGAAATGCTTTGATCAAGTTTCTATGTCAAGCACAGGTAATAAACAGACTGAAAATAAGTTTGAAATATGATGCAGAATATATAGAAAAAACTACAAACGAGGACTTAAAATTGAAAATCACGAAAAAGTGAATGAGGTATTTTTATATGTAAACAAGACGTTAAATCAGATTCCATTGAATACGAGATTCATGAAATATGACAGAGATTTAATTTTATTTATATACAGTATATATATACAGTGGACCCTCGATAATCCGAACACCTTCGTTCCCAGTCCAAACCGTCCGGATTACGAGTTTTCCGGACTGCCGAATTTCGTGTACCAGGTCAAAAAAATTGTCGTGTAAGAGTTATCTCCCTTGATTATATACAATCCGGGACGTTTCATAAACACGTCTAATTGTCAGACTTTTTAACAATAAATATACTTATGTTTCTGATATGATTCTTGTTTTGTTTTGTAGAAAGTAAAAAATAAACTATGTTTTTAAAAGAACATGTAAAGTGAAAGTTGTTTTATTTATAGCGGGCATATGTGACCTACAAACAACACACATGTGTCACGTCCCGGAGGTTCACAAACAAGTAGAAATTACAAACGTTAAATACCTTAAATAAAATACCCGGATTTTACAACTTACCGTTAGTCCATGTTTTTTTTATGATTACGTACCAGAAACCCCAAGCTATCTATTTAAAAGTACGTGACACCAGCGAGAACTACCCAAGATGTCCGATAATTATTAAACCCGTATTCACTTAACAATGTGACGCTTATATAATTAAGTATCAGACGACTATTGACTAATTTGTGTGTAATCAACCCAGTTCTTGTGATCACTGATTCATACGTAAATGTGTATGTAATTAATAACATGCATCTTTCAATGAGTCGTCGTTTCACGTAACGGTGTTACAAAGCCGATATATCCGTGTTTACCCAATACAAGTGTTAATGATGTTAATTACCGATCATAAATTTATTACATGTATTTGAGATTGATTAATTATCGTATCACGTGCTGTATGTTTGTGCATAAATTCTGTAACATTTAGGTCGTAGAGAAAAAGCAATGTACCGTTATAAAAACAAAAACTACACATTGTAACACAGGTAAACACCCGGGGCTATGACCTGGCAGCGGTCGCTATGACTACGCACAGTGTCAAGCGATAGTCTGTACAGCTGTCGACACGGGTGACTTGCTCCGGATTATTGAGGGAAATTTACTAATGAAAGTACGTTCCGTTCCCAAAATGGGCTTCCGGAATCGGAATCCGAATTTCCGGACTGGTGAGTACAAATAATGTTACGGAAATCCGTTCCCGTGCATTTCCGTCTGGACTGTGAGTTTTCCGGACTATCGGCGTCCGGATTATCGCGGGTCCACTGTATAAATCATCACTATCTAAAACAATTTACATAGTAACAGAGCTGTTTTATAATATTGTCAATCTCAATTCTGAAATCTAAACTTTATTCATTTTACAACAACTGCAAAACAAGTTATATCAGCTTATATTATATCAAGCTTTATATCTGGCCCGAATGAAGAGTGCAAGGGGTCTTACTGTGGGAGGAAAAGGAGTAACCGAGGAAAACCCACGTGGTCGGGCAGGTGACCCCATACCTTTTCAAGTCCAATCTGGGAATCGAACCCTAGCGGCCTTAAGGGGAAAGGCAAGTGTGTTACTATATTTACCATAGTACTATGTATACCTGACCATCCAATCTCAATCTTTAATTCAATTTACAAAGTACCGGTAATTCTTAAGATATTTTTGGAATCTACACTATATAAGTAGTATTATAAGCTGGTTTTACATAGTTTTGTCCTTAACATGTACTGGTAATCAATAAAGTATCAGATCCCATGTCAATTCCGAATTTCATTTCAAACCTGGAAGTCAAGCCTAATTTCGGTTTGGTGATTGAAAAACATCTTATTACTGAAAGCCTTGCCCAGAATGATTCACCTCATTACAGAGGTTAGAAACTGGATACTTGTTTCAGTGAGAACACCACTACAAGCCATGACCTAGCAGAACTAACTCTACATTGCTCATCCTTATACACACATAAGCTCTATTAATACAAACATTATATTTCCATCTAACAGCTGACTGAGTCCTGCACTTATTTAATAATCATCTTCCTAGCATACATATAATGTATGAAATTGATATTATGATTCTAAAACAATCAGATTAAGAACATGTTTTATGTTTAATTAATAACACCTTTTCTCGTGGGCATATTTATTCTCTCATCATCAATTAGTCTGTTAGGTTCGTTATGTCCCATGACATCAATTAACGATTTAATTAAAACCTATATTAGAGAGAAACCAATACAAAGTAATCAATATATGTCAATTTTTCATACCTTTGTTTCTTTGAAAGTCTTATTTCTAATGAAACCTCAACGTATGTAGCTATAGGCAATTATTGAATATAAAATATTAATATTGTATTACATTATGAGTATTACTTATCAAAAAGACATCTACTTTTATATCTCATCCTGTATCAGACTATCTCCTGTTTTAATATAAATTAGTTGTTACTGTACAGACTAAGGGGAGATAACTCCTCACAGAGCCCCAGCATCATGCAACTGTCTACATATATACCTCCCCTCTCTGCCATCACACAAGCCCTGGACCATCTATTATATAGCTACAAACTAAGGGGAAATAATTCCTTACAGTGCGTACAGTACACAACTAAATGTATTGATATATTGATTTCCCTTCTCTGTCATCACATAAGAACCCTCTGACCGGCTATTATATAACTATACATACTAAGGGGAGATAACTCTCCACAGAGCCCCGAGTACACAACTGTCAGTATATCCATCTCTGACATCACATAAGAACCCTCTGGCCGGCTATTATATTTAACTAAACATACTAAGGGGAGATAACTCTACACAGAGTCCCGAGTACACAACTGTCAGTATATCCATCTCTGACATCACATAAGAACCCTCTGGCCAGCTATTATATTTAACTAAGCATACTAAGGGGAGATAACTCTCCACAGAGCCCCGAGTACACAACTGTCAGTATATCTATCTCTGACATCACATAAGAACCCTCCGGCCGGCTATTATATAACTATACAGACTAAGGGGAGATAACTCTCCACAGAGCCCTGAGTACACAACTGTCAGTATATCTATCCCTGACATCACATAAGAACCCTCTGGCCGGCTATTATATTTAACTAAACATGCTAAGGGGAGATAACTCTCCACAGAGCTCTGAGTACACAACTGTCAGTATATCCATCTTTGTGACATCACATAAGAACCCTCTGGCCGACTATTAGCTCCGGTATAAGGACACTAGGGAGGTACTATGTAAACAGTATTTAAATACATCTTCTGATAATGAAATCACTAATGACAGGGCCTTTCACTTATTGATTTTGTGGACAACAAATAGGACTTAGCTTAATACATGAGGGGGAATGCACTGGATTTTGAATTACATCAGCAAACAATGCAGCCAAGCCTGTCATTAACGTTCAGCGATTTGTTACAGAAACAATTTCCCGTACTTTTCACTTATTGTCGAATGAATTTGTGCAAGCACTACTCTGTCTCCTTAACAATTATATAGAAAATTCAATCAGCTCATGGTTCTAAACTAAAACTCTTACCCCACACAGAGTATTGAATACAATACACTGTTGGACCAGAAACAATTGTCACTGAATGCTTTTGACAAGTTCTCAACATGTAGAGCTTATTTTATCTGGATCCAGATGAGATCTGGAAATTCACAAAACTTCAGCAGATGAACAAACAGAAGCAGATTGCCTCTGATTAACAAAATGTTTATTTTTTTTTCTCTTTCCTCTCTTTCTCTTTCAGGAAATTGGTTCAGAGACAGTAGATGCAATTTGAGATCTTTAAATTCCAACTCAGCCGAGAACATTAAAGGCCATGAAAAAACACTCCAAGTATTGGTAAACATTTTTTTTATCTGATGTCCATGTCAAACCAAACAGGGAAGGGAGAGGGTGGTCTAATGGTACACACTCACCTTTCAACAAGGCGACCAGGGTTCGATTCCCCAATCACACCTGTAATTAAGGTCTAACGTGTCACCTATCTGACCAGTTGAGTTTTCTCTACGTACTCTGGTTGCCTCCAAAAGTAAAGAACCTTTATGTGCTTCTATTCGGGCTAACAAGCATGAATAATATGAGCTGATACAACATTTCGTATTCGGCGCCGCAGTGGCCGAGTGGTTAAGGTGTCTGGACACTTTATCACTAGCCCTCCAACTCTGGGTTGCGAGTTAGAAACCTACGTGAGGCAGTTGCCAGGTTCTGACCGTAGGCGGGTGGTTTTTCTCCGGGTACTCCGGCTTTCCTCCACCTTCAAAACCTGGCACGTCCTTAAATGACCCTGGCTGTTAATAGGACGTTAAACAAAAACAAACAAACAAAACAAACAAACAATGGTCATAAAATAAATAAAGTTTATAAAAAACAGAGATAGAATGATGAACAATGGATGAGTTAGTCGTGTGAGCAATGCTGTAGGTATGAATGTTGACAGCCATCTAGGACTGACCAGTGGTCATGGCCAGGTATATCACTCATGCTCCAGGTATGACCGATGACCACTACCTAGGGGACCTAATAACACCACTGATCGCCCTATCAAATGAGTCTAATGTACTTAGTATTGAACTGACTTTAATTGCTATGGTATTCATAATAGGTATAAATGACAGAACTTAATTGGAGAAAAACATCATATTCAGTGTAATATATGTTATATGTTGTCATTAATATAATAATATTCAGTACGCGGTTCGGTCGCCCCGTTTGCAATTTGTTCCAAGTGTTTGTGTGTTTTCTGGCATTAGGCATGAACGGATCCGGAGATTGTAGGAGAATAACAATATTGAATATCACTGTAAGGCTGTCTTATTCTAACACCTGTTGGAGATTTATGTAGATTAGTATTCAAATTAAATAAAAGTCATTCATTACCAGCAGTATAACCCATCAGAATGAACAGCCATTTTGACAGTGAACTGTATGTCACTGTTCCCATGACTACAATTATGACATCAAAACGAAAATGATATGGATGTCATTTACAGTCCTATAAATCACACACACAGCTTCCTAGTTAGTTTGTTACATGACCTGGTCATGTAAATGTCCCTGGTAATATTCAGATTTTTTTTTATGTACAAAACGTTAATATCTAAGACAAATTAATATAACTTACTAAAGACATTTCATAGGAATCAAGATATAATATGCCATATATAACATCAATATCCTATGTGATAAAGTCATGGTGGATTAATTAACTTTTAAATGGTCTCTTTCTCATTTAATGCATGATTCAGGAGAGCTTTGTGGTGAAAATGAAATCCACAAATTGTAGGGATGTAGTTGATAATCTTATCACATATGCTGTGATATATCATTACATCTTATTACCAGTCAAATGTAAGGTTTTAGAGTGAAAACAACATTTACAAGTAATTTTTTTTGAATTTTTCACACTTAACTGACCAATCTGTGCTGGGCTTATATAAATAGCATTGGAAAATAACAAACAATGGGTACTGTCAAATGTGGCAACACAACCTGGGTCCGTTTTCTTTTTTGCGGTTCAAACGGATGGACCTGTTGGACCGATGTTGTTCGTTTATTAAATAAAGACGGACCTGGTGATTTTACATTGTTTTAAGACGAGCCTTGACATTTGCAGGTCCGTCAAGATATTTGTTTGAAATATTACATTTAAAAACTGACGAAGCAATTTGTCCGCATAAACGAACAGGCCCCAGCATTCTCCTTTGTTAACTAAGCTTGTGTGTGGAGAATCTGTTTACCAAAACTAATATCCTCACAAAGGCTAATTTAATGAAGAGAATGTTCTTCATTTCATCAATACTTTATCTCTCATTGTAACAGAATAGTGTGCGGACAGAATACCAGTGACCAGGTTAGATGATGGCATAAAGTCTCTGGCGTGTCTTTGGGGGCAATGACTTTTATGAAAGAAAGAAGGAGTGTAGCAGAACAAGACTGGACTGAACTATAGGTGTTATTTTAGTTCAACTAAATATACCCATGGATGCAATATAGGGACTTGTGTGTGCATCTTCTCGGATGATGGAAGATGGCAGGAATGTAGCGGAACTGTAGCTGAACACCTGTGGCCAGGTATATAGCTAAATTTTTGGAAGCATCGGTCTAGAGTTTATAGGTTCTGGGTTCAAGTCCTGGTCTGCAGTTACCTTTTTTTCCCTATTATACGTACATACATGTATAAATTACATTAGCTCTAAGTTCATGTAACCACGATTTGTGTCTAACTTTACACCAGGACATTGTGTTAGCTTGTACTCTGCTTGTAAACTCATTACATGTCCAACATGTTATGGTACTGTATAATTGGAAGTCTGAACCTCAGGGACATTACAGCATTCCAAACTGATACTAATTACGAGTCTTCAGCTGAAAGCTGCAGCAGTAATAAGCTGCTGGACTTATTGGCTGACCAAACAGTGACCATATCTCTAGACACAAGTAATTAGTACTCATTTAATAAACAAATTTACTGGCCGACAAATATTGATCACCATACTTTGATACCTCTAAACCTAGGCCTGTATTGATCATTTATTATACTGACTCAGAGACAGGGTGTCTTATAGCAGAAAACATGAATAAATACAAAGTTTATTGCTGCTCTTATGTATGCCTGCCTCAATACATTCACCAGCACATATATATTTTTATATCTCTGTTTAAATATACTGGGGGAATCCGCAGGGACATTTTTTCACCTCAAGCAAGATAGCTATGTCTGTCATCTCGCCTCGTGACTGATGATTCTATAGATTGGTTTAACGGAAAAAATTTCACAATATATTTCTATTTTATTGCAAACAGAGCTTTAATTAGTAGCAGCACATAAAGTTAGATGGCTGACAGACGTAAGCTCATGGAGCACACAAACAAATTGATTGTACCACTTTGAAGAGAGGAACTAAAGAAAGTATCCATATATATCAGACAAATAGTTTTCTTCTAACAATTGCAATGTATTCATACACATATGACTGCCACTAATAGAAAGTCTGCCACTCAAACAACAGTAAGGATATCACATCTGACAGAGACAAAATGGTATAAATTCCTACAGACAAAAATTCTGCAGCCACAGACAAAATGGCACAGGTTCCTAATTTAAACAAATAATATATAGCCATACAGCGAAAAAATGGCATAAAGTCCTACTCTTGATGATAATCTGTAGCTATATATAGCCACACAGACAAAATCCCAGAAGTACCAAAATAAAATAATCTGCACCCATAGACAAAATGGCATGTCCCAAACGATGAATAATCTGCAGCCACTGACAAAATGGCATGTCAAAAAAGATGAATAATCTAGATCTATAGCCAAAGAAAAAATGGCATAGATTCCTAAATTAGACAAATAATCTAAAGCCACAGACAAAATGACATAAGTTCCTAGATTGGACAAATAATCTGAAGCCACGGACAAAATAGCAAAACTTAAGTTAAAAAAAAACAAATAATCTACAGCCACACAGGCAAAACCGTTCCAATTGAGAAGATTGTTCTAAATACAGCTTTAGGTTATTATAGTAAAATTACACATTTAGCTCAAATGAGAGAACAATTTTATATAAACCCAATATATAAAATCCACTCACCAAATGATTTACAGTGATAGATGTATATATATCATATTGGGGAATCCTCCAGTCATTTCCTGATAACTTGGCTAGTACAGGGGGAACCAGACCTCAGCTATACAGATCAATGCAGCACCATTAACAGATATATAGAAAGGGCAGATTCTACAAAAGGCATACAAGATAAAAGCACCTATATACTGTCAACACAAATACAGCAGAGCCAAAACAAAGGAATTATATGGTATCGTTCACATAACTGTTTTGTCCTTCAAAGACTCGTCAGGGATGTTAGGGACATCAAATAGCTGTTATTCCTTCTAGGACTCGTCAGGGATGTTAGGGATATCATAAAGCTGTTTTGTCCTTCTAGGACTCGTCAGTGATGTTAGGAACATCAAACAGCTGTTTTGTGCTTCTAGGACTCATCAGGGATGTTAGGGATATCATAAAGCTGTTTTGTCCTTCTAGGACTCATCAGTGATGATCCTATAGCTGTTTTGTCCTTCTAGGACTCACCAGTATCTAGATCTTAAGTGCTGTAAGTGTTGACAACTAGAAGTTAACATGAGGAGACACAAAGTAGACTCATATCAAAGTTACATACCTACTTTCACCAACACACCTTGAAGAAAGGAAAACTGAGATGATATGGGGAAGAAACCTATAGTCCCCCCCCCCCCCCCCCCCCCCCCCCTTCTTGTTTCACCAGTCAGTCGACTAATAATGAAAACATATAGAGTATTAGTTAGATGCCTTTAACATAGCAATTCATTGGGATAGCACTATATAATGTCATCTGGAGTTCTACACTATCGCAATGTGTCAGATACAATCCTAAGACCTCCAGCATTCAGATGTATATCAGACAGATAGAGAAGCCACATATAATGTTCTGATCAACTCAGCTCCTACGCCTGGTAAAGGGCTAAGCTGTCGATCATCTAGTAAACTTCAAACAAAAGATAACACTGTAAAGGTTTGATGATATCTGTTTGAAACCATGAGATCAATGTATGAGTGGATAAGCCTTGTCATCATCATTGAAGTTGAAACAGACACTATAGAGAAACACAAAAGCCAAGTGCTTGGTATGAATAGGCTTTATTTGATAATCAAACTTAATTATCAGGGCAGTAATTGAATATAACTGAATTGAAAAAAAATACTTTTGAGTTACCTCCCCTGTGAGCAAGACTGGTCAACCTTAGTATTCATATATATAAAAAAAAAAGGCAAATAGAATAATATATTCTTTTGGAATAACATTATATTCTTTTGGAATAACATTATATTCGGTACTTAAAAGTATTACAGACACCATCAGTCAAAACTCATTTTGTATGGATGACAGGTAAAACAATTATATGTCTGACCCTTACATGTGAACTTTTTAATTTGTATGGATGACAGGTAAAACAATTATATGTCTGACCCTTACATGTGAACTTTTTAATTTGTATGGATGACAGGTAAAACAATTATATGTCTGACCCTTACATGTGAACTTTTCAATTTGTGTGTACAATACATGTATGTGAACTCTGGCACTACAACATGTGAACTTGACCACTGACTGGTATATAGTCTGACATGACACTGGAATGTGATATTACCTAGACACATGACATGTTGACTTATGAGGTTTGGTCAATTTCACCCAGAAGGCTGTTCTGTATCACCCACCTGCAGGTTAACTCAACAAAATCTTCTCATTTATCCGGCCATCCAGTGGACCCTAGAGAGTTTGTTTTTAACTCCCCAAAATGAAATCTGACTCATAGGATCAATGGGACATATCTATATGACATATGTTTTGACCCTTCAGATTTCTGAGAAAAAGTTATTCAACTTTTGATAATGCTAAAAGTCAAAGGTCAACTGGCATGGACGCCCTGATTTATTGACATACTGATAGATTTAGAGTTCTGTCTAATCAATAACGAGGACGACAGTGAACATCTTATATTTTATATAGATGCTCCCAGTGGTTTCAAAGTTGCTATTTGTCCATATCCAGGCCGTGGTTCAATTAAAGATGCAACGGTTGTTAAACTTCATTACAACAAATTACAGTATTTTAAGTAATTAAATGAAATCATTGCAAATTTGGTGGAAAACACTCACAGGTCTTCTGTTTTTTCCCCCAATTAAATACTCACAGTACATGTAGCGAGTTACAACAATAGCTTATTCTGTCATGTATAGATACTGAAGGGTACAACTAGCATGTTATACTAAAGTGCAACATATACTAGCTATATAAAAACACGAAATTTTATTTATTTTGCAACAAGTATGCGATATGCTCCGAAATTTTATCAACTGATCAATCCTGTGAATACATTTACATTCCAGCGGCTGATCTTGATCGCACCACACACCTGCAGTGAATATTGGGTGTGTTTAGGGACTTACATCATTGCTACATGCAGCCATAAAATTACCGATAAGTGTCTAAACGATTCATTGTGGCACAGATTTTTTTCTTACTACACTGTTATATTGATTTTTGATAACCCATTGGTATTAACCAGTGGTTTTTTTCTAGTTGGCATCAGTCTGTCATTGCAGACTGTAAATTGGGATATTTTGGTGTCAGCAAATTGGACATGTTTTTGTTTTTTCATTAAAACATGATGGTTTTATTCTGGTGCATCTGGATGTTTTTTGGTGTATTTCAATTAGTGTTGTACTGATTAATTGATTTAATTGATGATTAGTTGTCTTACCTCTGACTCTGACAAATCGATTATGATTTTTTGTGATCGATCATGGTTTGACTATAACATGGAAATTTTCAAGATTTACAGCCGACCTCAACAATTAATAAACAATATCATTGGTAAAATGAAATAAAAGGCATTAAAACAACATTTGAAAACATAGCTAGATGTCTTAAAACATATCCACATTTTCCCCCTTTTTTGGTTTATATTTTTGCAAATATTTCCCTTTCTTTTCATGATCGATCAATATTCGATCATCAATCATTTAAGAAATGGTGATGATCGATCATGAAATTTATAGTGATTTCCAACACTAATTTTAATGTCATGTTGAATGCAATACCGATTTCTAGCTTCTGACATTTTTAATTTGGTGTCCTAAAAATTTGGCAAATCATGTTAAAATAAAACACAAGGGCCCAATGGGCCCAAATCGCTCACCTGCAATGCAGTGATCTTTTCATATATGGATCCTGCAGTTATTTGAAAGCATGCTACAGGACCAATATAATGTCTCTCTGCACTTTGGCTTTTCACTAAAAGTCATTTAAAGATTTAAGCATACTTGATCGACGTGACCTTGAATGAAGGTCAAGGTCATTCATTTGAACAAACTTGGTAGCCCTTCACCCCAGCATGCTACAGACCCAATATCAACTCCCTGGGACTCTTGGTTATTGAGAAGAAGTTGTTTAAAGATTTTAGCCTTTTTGACCCCTGTGACCTTGAATGAAGGTCAAGGTCATTCATTTGAACAAACTTGGTAGCCCTTTACCCCAGCATGCTACAGACCCAATATCAACTCTCTGGGACTCTTGGTTATTGAGAAGAAGTCGTTTAAAGATTTTAGCCTTTTTGACTCCTGTGACCTTGAATGAAAGTCAAGGTCATTCATTTGAACAAACTTGGTAGCCCTTCACCCCAGCATGCTACAGGCCAAATATTAGGTCTCTGGGACTCTTGGTTATTGAGAAGAAGTCGTTTAAAGATTTTAGCCTTTTTGACTCCTGTGACCTTGAATGAAAGTCAAGGTCATTCATTTGAACAAACTTGGTAGCCCTTTACCCCAGCATGCTACAGGCCAAATATTAGGTCTCTGGGACTGTTGGTTATCGAGAAGAAGTCGTTTAAAGATTTTAGCCTTTTTGGCCCCTGTGACCTTGAATGAAGGTCAAGGCCATTCATTTGAACAAACTAGGTAGCCCTTCATCCCAGCATGCTACAGACCCAATATCAACTCCCTGGGACTGTTGGTTATTGAGAAGAAGTCGTTTGAAGATTTTAGCCTTTTTGACCCCTGTGACCTTGAATGAAGGTCAAGGTCATTCATTTGAACAAACTTGGTAGCCCTTCACCCCAGCATGCTACAGGCCAAATATTAGGTCTCTGGGACTCTTGGTTATTGAGAAGAAGTCGTTTAAATATTTTAGCCTTTTTGACTCCTGTGACCTTGAATGAAAGTCAAGGTCATTCATTTGAACAAACTTGGTAGCCCTTCACCCCAGCATGCTACAGACCCAATATCAACTCCCTGGGACTCTTGGTTATTGAGAAGAAGTTGTTTAAAGATTTTAGCCTTTTTGACCCCTGTGACCTTGAATGAAGGTCAAGGTCATTCATTTGAACAAACTTGGTAGCCCTTTACCCCAGCATGCTACAGACCCAATATCAACTCCCTGAGACTCTTGGTTATTGAGAAGAAGTCGTTTAAAAGATTTTAGCCTTTTTGACTCCTGTGACCTTGAATGAAAGTCAAGGTCATTCATTTGAACAAACTTGGTAGCCCTTTACCCCAGCATGCTACAGGCCAAATATTAGGTCTCTGGGACTGTTGGTTATCGAGAAGAAGTCGTTTAAAGATTTTAGCCTTTTTGGCCCCTGTGACCTTGAATGAAGGTCAAGGCCATTCATTTGAACAAACTAGGTAGCCCTTCATCCCAGCATGCTACAGACCCAATATCAACTCCCTGGGACTGTTGGTTATTGAGAAGAAGTCGTTTAAAGATTTTAGCCTTTTTGACTCCTGTGACCTTGAATGACGGTCAAGGTCATTCATTTGAACAAACTTGGTAGCCCTTCACCCCAGCATGCTACAGACCCAATATCAACTCCCTGGGACTCTTGGTTATTGAGAAGAAGTCGTTTAAAGATTTTAGCCTTTTTGATCCCTGTGACCTTGAATGAAAGTCAAGGTCATTCATTTGAACAAACTTGGTAGCCCTTCACCCGAGCATGCTACAGACCCAATATCAACTCCCTGAGACTCTTGGTTATTGAGAAGAAGTCGTTTAAAAGATTTTAGCCTTTTGACTCCTGTGACCTTGAATGAAAGTCAAGTTCATTCATTTGAACAAACTTGGGAGCCCTTCACCCCAGCATGCTACAGGCCAAATATTAGGTCTCTGGGACTCTTGGTTATTGAGAAGAAGTCGTTTAAAGATTTTAGCCTTTTTGACTCCTGTGACCTTGAATGAAAGTCAAGGTCATTCATTTGAACAAACTTGGGAGCCCTTCACCCCAGCATGCTACAGGCCAAATATTAGGCCTCTGGGACTCTTGGTTATTGAGAAGAAGTCGTTTAAAGATTTTAGCCTTTTTGACTCCTGTGACCTTGAATGACGGTCAAGGTCATTCATTTGAACAAACTTGGTAGCCCTTCACCCCAGCATGCTACAGACCCAATATCAACTCCCTGGGACTCTTGGTTATTGAGAAGAAGTCGTTTAAAGATTTTAGCCTTTTTGACCCCTGTGACCTTGAATGAAAGTCAAGGTCATTCATTTGAACAAACTTGGTAGCCCTTCACCCGAGCATGCTACAGACCTAATATCAACTCCCTGGGACTCTTGGTTATTGAGAAGAAGTCGTTTAAAGATTTTAGCCTTTTTGACTCCTGTGACCTTGAATGAAAGTCAAGGTCATTCATTTGAACAAACTTGGGAGCCCTTCACCCCAGCATGCTACAGGCCAAATATTAGGCCTCTGGGACTCTTGGTTATTGAGAAGAAGTCGTTTAAAGATTTTAGCCTTTTTGACTCCTGTGACCTTGAATGACGGTCAAGGTCATTCATTTGAACAAACTTGGTAGCCCTTCACCCCAGCATGCTACAGACCCAATATCAACTCCCTGGGACTCTTGGTTATTGAGAAGAAGTCGTTTAAAGATTTTAGCCTTTTTGACCCCTGTGACCTTGAATGAAAGTCAAGGTCATTCATTTGAACAAACTTGGTAGCCCTTCATCCGAGCATGCTACAGACCTAATATCAACTCCCTGGGACTCTTGGTTATTGAGAAGAAGTCGTTTAAAGATTTTAGCCTTTTTGACTCCTGTGACCTTGAATGAAAGTCAAGGTCATTCATTTGAACAAACTTGGTAGCCCTTCACCCCAGCATGCTACAGACCCAATATCAAGTCCCTGGGTCTTTTGGCTATTTAGAAGAAGTCGTCTAATTTTTTTTTAGCCTTTTTGACTCCTGTGACCTTGAATGAAAGTCAAGGTCATTCATTTGAACAAACTTGGTAGCCCTTTACCCCAGCATGCTACAGACCCAATATCAACTCCCTGGGACTGTTGGTTGTTGAGAAGAAGTCGTTTGAAGATTTTAGCCTTTTTGACTCCTGTGACCTTGAATGAAGGTCAAGGTCATTCATTTGAACAAACTTGGTAGCCCTTCACCCCAGCATGCTACAGGCCCAATATTAGGTCTCTAGGCCTTTTGGTTATTGAGAAGAAGTTGCTTGAATGGAAAGTTGACGCCGGACGGACGGCCGGACGGCCGGACGGCCAGACGGCCGGACGGACGACGGACGGACGACGGACGCCGCGCCACGGCATAAGCTCACTTGCCCTTCGGGCAGGTGAGCTAAAAATATAACCACAACAAAAAATATCTAAATTTAAGGTAAATAGGGAAAATAAAGTGGTATATTTCCTTTATTTTGGACAATAAAGCAAAAAATATCACTGGGCTTTACCCAAGTGTTTCATCGATATTAGCCCTGTAATTGTTTGTAAAGTGCCTTAAAGTGGCATTATTAAGCTAGATAGGGTGGTAGTGATCTCAAATGTCATATAATGATAAAAAGTACCAAATGGTTTCCACAAAGATCAATTTCATTAGATAGTTGCGTGACATTAAACATATTGATTATTTCACACAAAAAAGCATTCAGTATTTAAACATTCCTGTGGACATCCCAGTCAATATCATGTGTTGTAGCAGTGAAGAAAAAACCTTATGAACTTAAATGCCATGCATGACAACCAGACATTTCGCCTGATTGGTCTATAATGTATCTTTTTTACTCTAACATACAGTAATGTGTTCCACCCACCCTCTTGGAGAGGCCGCGATAGCTCAGTCAGCTAGAGCGTCAGCCACCTAATCTCAGATGAATATCCGAGGTACAAGGTTTGACACTCTCTACCCGTGTTAGTTTGTGTTTCTCAGGAGGCTGAGAAACAGGTCAGTCTATATGTTGTCATGGTTGTGTCCTTGGGCAACACATTTTATACCTAATTGCTCTGGATGGCATGCGATGGGCCTCCCATATGTTGTTCAGTGAGGTAGTCACCAACTACTACATTAGGAGACCCTGCCTCAAAATGACCATGGTTGTTTAAGGGGTGATCAACCATGCAAACACACAAACAACAAACCCTCATGGATACTTTGTGGAGGCAGTTTGGTTTTCTTATGGAAGCTCATGAAAACTGTACTGTTCTGTGCTGTTGTAACCATGTCATCTGGCAAGTTTTTACTTGACATCTTTTGCTCTGGATGGCATGTGACAGGCATCCTCTATGACTTCCAGTGTAGCCACCAGCTACTACAAGGTGATTCTTCCTCAAGATGACTGGGTTTTTCACAGGATCAGGGTTATAATATCAAACCCAGAAAATGATCCAATTTCAATCTACTACATTCAAAAGCATTTTCTATATGGTATACATTAAACATTATAACAGTAAGATAATGTTATAGAAGTTGGCATATTATGAGAAAATTATCTCAAACATCTTTCTCCATCTCGGGTCACAATGCAAAAAAAGAGAAGAAAAAACAACATGAACATTTTACATTAGGTATTCAATTCTGTTTTGTATCAATTTCTGTTTTACAGACTTTTTACCCAGATACACTTTTGCGAATTCCCAAAATTCTTGGCTGGGACTCATCTGGATCACTTTGTCATACTACAGCTGAATCTGACCTTTTCAGCTGTGTTACTTTATGTGTTCCATCAAAGTTACAGTGACCTTTTTCATCCATATATGTCACAGGAAAATGCCTTCCCATATTTATAATGCCTGTGATTGATTCAACTCCATTTCCTCTGTGCTATACATGTACATATTACACCAATATACATTGTTTAACAACAGGCCTAAAGGGCATGTATTACTCACATGAAGTGAAAAGAAAGGGGGTAGGGGGGGGCGGGGGGGAAATGAAAATTTCAATAAATTTTACCAATTTTTGAGGGTTTTCTTTTTGTTTCTTTTACCTTTTTTGAAAAAAATATTGACATCCTTCAAAATATCGGGGGAACATTCTATGCTTTATAGACCTTTTGATTATTAGTCATTTAAGGCAAAACATGACAATGAATAAACACTTTACCAGGTATAAATGCACATGAAGCAACAGGTATATTATGCAAAGTGAACTAAGTTTATTTAAAGAATGCTGAAATGTACTTGTTGTCTATGTTTGGTAGTGAATTGTGTGAAAAAGAAACTACTGTAAACGTACATATTTTAGCGGTAATTTTATTTTAGCGCTGGAAGCCTTGCGCTAAATTATGATTGCGCTTATTACTTTTTGTACATTCTATTTCTATAGAAAGTTCTGGGGATGCGCTAATTCATCATTGCGCTAACTGGCTAAAATCTGCAAATGCGCTAAAATTTGATTGCGCTAAAATAAGTATGTTTACAGTAATAAAGTTTCTAAAAGGCATTGATCACTTTAGCGTACAACAAATTCCTTTTAGCTAGACAATACCCTTACGTGGGTTTCCACGGTAGCTGATCATTCCAGCAGAATCTACTACATGTACAGTATACTGACAAAATACTGAATGAGAAGAATTTTCCAAATCCATGAATCAAGAAAGTTTCTGATAAATCAGTGTTTTGAATCATATTTAAATGGGAAATCTAAAAACAAGTACATCAATATTTTGTATCATTTAAATGGGAAATCTAAAACAAGTACATCAGTATTTTGTATCATTTAAAGAGGAAATCTAAAAGCAAGTACATCAGTATTTTGTATCATTAAATGGGAGTGCATCAGTATTTTGTATCATATGGCCGGATGATATAGCATGTTGATGATCAGTGGTCAGTAAAGACAGGTTTCACTGTATTGTACCAACCAGATACATATGATACCACAAACTTTTGTTGACTTCCTCATAGGACACCTGAAAACGCTCAATCAGATCTCCTGAATGTATTACATGACCCCTGACATGATGAGAAAGCTTCCATTTCGTAACTAGGGAACTATTTTTCAAAATAACATTACTTTTTTGTAGTCGGTAATATTCTATACTGACATTGTATTGTTTCTTTAATTAACAAATCGTAATGTTTGAAATGGATTGTTTTAAATTCATTGAGATTCATTGACTATATTTTGTATTTTCCTTTGCGCCATGTGGGAGTGAATTGTTTCGGGTGAATGTTTGAATTCTTTATACATATTCATACACTTATCACACCCGAGGTTATGCATGGATGTCTGAGGAGTTCTGATCGCGGAAAGCTTGGATGCATGCATGGCTAGGCAAGAAGGTCGCTCCACAAGTGGGCAGTTTGAATCCGGATTACCTCATCTTTCGTTTCCATCAAGGTATAGATTTTTGTCATTAATACAAATCACGTGTGGCATTTGGAAACAGATTTATTCAGCAAAATTATTCTCAGTTTAATATCAGGACCACATTAAATATTCCTTATAATTTGAAGAGAAATGCAAAGATGTTAGTTTATTGACGTTTCACCACAAATAGGTTGTATAATAGCACACATGACCGTTTTATTTCAGCACTGTTTGATTGCCAATCAACAATTTAAATCATTTTGGACCAATCATGTGGCTGCATTTTGATAATCCACTCACAGTATTCTGGCAGCCCGACCAGATTTCTGGCAGCCCAGGGCTGCCGGGCTACTGTTAGTGTCGATCCCTGCCTAGTTACGAAATGGAAGCTTTCTCATCATGACGGAGGTCATGTAATACATTCAGGAGATCTGATTGAGTGTTTTTGGGTGTCCTATGAGGAAGTCAACAAACTTTTGTGGTATCATATGTATCTGGTTGGTACAATACAGTGAAACCTGTCTTTACTGACCACTGATCATCAACATGCTATATCATCCGACCATATCTATCAAAAAGGTGACATGCTCCACTGTCATGGCCGACACTGTACTGACTGTCATATATACGACACATTAAATCGGTTACAGGGTGTGTTGGTTAAGTCTGATATCATTCTGTTTATAAAATCAACCTGCTTGCATAAAAAGTAGATTTCCCATTCAAATATGATTCAAAATACTGATGTACTTGTTTTTATATTTCCCATATAAATGATACAAAATACTGATGCACTTGTTTTTATATTTCCCATTTAAATGATACAAAATATTGATGTACTTGTTTTTAGATTTCCCATTTAAATATGATACAAAACACTGATTTATCAGGGATCCCATTAATAAATTTCTCTTAGTGAATTATATCAGAGATATCACATAAACCTGCACTAGGATAGAGTGTAGATAAATCAGAATCCAAACAAAAACTCATTGTGATGTGTTTCCAATTTATAAACCGTCAACAACAACCTTCGAATGCATCACTTTATCAGGAACTTGATTCATGGATAATTGTCAAAGATACTTGATATTTGATGTTCCCAGTATCAGATACTAGACACTCGATGTTCACAGAGTTAGATACAAGACACTTGATGTTCCCAGTATCAGATACTAGACACTTGATGTTCCCAGTATCAGGTACAAGACACTTGATGTTCCCAGTATCAGATACAAGACACTTGATGTTCCCAGTATCAGATACGAGACACTTGATGTTCCCAGTATCAGATACAAGACACCTGATGTTCCCAGTATCAGATACAAGACACTTGATGTTCCCAGTATCAGATACAAGACACTTGATGTTCCCAGTATCAGGTACGAGACACTTGATGTTCCCAGTATCAGGTACAAGACACTTGATGTTCCCAGTATCAGATACAAGACACTTGATGTTCCCAGTATCAGATACGAGACACTTGATGTTCTAAGTATAAGATATTAGACACCTGATGTTCCCAGTATCAGATACAAGACACGTGATGTTCCCAGTATCAGGTACAAGACACTTGATGTTCCCAGTATCAGATACAAGACACTTGATGTTCCCAGTATCAGATACAAGACACTTGATGTTCCCAGTATCAGATACGAGACACTTGATGTTCCCAGTATCAGGTACAAGACACTTGATGTTCCCAGTATCAGATATTAGACACTTGATGTTCCCAGTATCAGATACAAGACACTTGATGTTCCCAGTATCAGATACGAGACACTTGATGTTCCCAGTATCAGATATTAGACACTTGATGTTCCCAGTATCAGGTACTAGACACTTGATGTTCCCAGTATCAGATACAAGACACTTGATGTTCCCAGTATCAGATACGAGACACTTGATGTTCCCAGTATCAGATACAAGACACTTTATGTTCCAAGTATAAGATATTAGACACCTGATGTTCCCAGTATCAGATATTAGAAACTTGATGTTCCCAGTATCAGATACTAGACACTTGATGTTCCCAGTATCAGATACAAGACACTTGATGTTCCCAGTATCAGATATTAGATACATGATGTTCCCAGTATCACATATTAGACACTTGATGTTCCCAGTATCAGATACTAGACACTTGATGTTCCCAGTATCAGATACAAGACACTTGATGTTCCCAGTATCAGATACGAGACACTTGATGTTCCCAGTATCAGATACTAGACACTTGATGTTCCCAGTATCAGATATTAGACACTTGATGTTCCCAGTATCAGGTACAAGACACTTGATGTTCCCAGTATCAGATATTAGACACTTGATGTTCCCAGTATCAGATATTAGAAACTTGATGTTCCCAGTATCAGATACAAGACACTTGATGTTCCCAGTATCAGATATTAGACACTTTATGTTCCCAGTATCAGATACAAGACACTTGATGTTCCCAGTATCAGATATTAGACACTTGATGTTCCCAGTATCAGATATTAGAAACTTGATGTTCCCAGTATCAGATACAAGACACTTGATGTTCCCAGTATCAGATACTAGACACTTTATGTTCCCAGTATCAGATACAAGACACTTTATGTTCCCAGTATCAGATACAAGACACTTTATGTTCCCAGTATCAGATACTAGACACTTGATGTTCCCAGTATCAGATACAAGACACTTGATGTTCCCAGTATCAGATACAAGACACTTGATGTTCCCAGTATCAGATACTAGACACTTGATGTTCCCAGTATCAGATACAAGACACTTGATGTTCCCAGTATCAGATACAAGACACTTGATGTTCCCAGTATCAGATATTAGACACTTGATGTTCCCAGTATCAGATATTAGAAACTTGATGTTCCCAGTATCAGATACTAGACACTTGATGTTCCCAGTATCAGGTACAAGACACTTGATGTTCCCAGTATCAGATACTAGACACTTGATGTTCCCAGTATCAGGTACAAGACACTTGATGTTCCCAGTATCAGGTACAAGACACCTGATGTTCCCAGTATCAGATACAAGACACTTGATGTTCTCAGTATCAGATACAAGACACTTGATGTTCCCAGTATCATATACAAGACACTTTATGTTCCCAGTATCAGATATTAGACACTTGATGTTCCCAGTATCAGATACTAGACACTTTATGTTCCCAGTATCAGATACAAGACACTTGATGTTCCCAGAGTTAGATACTAGACACTTGATGTTCCCAGTATCAGATACTAGACACTTGATGTTCACAGAGTTAGATACAAGACACCCGATGTTCCCAGTATCATATACAAGACACTTGATGTTCCCAGTATCAGATATTAGAAACTTGATGTTCCCAGTATCAGATACAAGACACTTGATGTTCCCAGTATCAGATACAAGACACTTTATGTTCCCAGTATCAGATACGAGACACTTGATGTTCCCAGTATCAGATACTAGACACTTGATTTTCCCAGTATCAGATACTAGACACTTGATGTTCCCAGTATCAGATACTAGACACCCGATGTTCCCAGTATCAGATACTAGACACTTGATGTTCCCAGTATCAGATACTAGACACTTGATGTTCCCAGTATCAGGTACAAGACACTTGATGTTCCCAGTATCAGATACTAGACACTTGATGTTCCCAGTATCAGATACTAGACACTTGATGTTCCCAGTATCAGGTACAAGACACTTGATGTTCCCAGTATCAGATACTAGACACTTGATGTTCCCAGTATCAGGTACAAGACACTTGATGTTCCGAGTATCAGATACAAGACACTTGATGTTCCCAGTATCAGATATTAGAAACTTGATGTTCCCAGTATCAGATACGAGACACTCGATGTTCCAGTATCAGATACGAGACACTCGATGTTCCCAGTATCAGATACGAGACATTTTATAGTGTTACATAGTTACAAATATACTAGATAGTTACAAATATACTAGATATGTGTGCTATAAGTAAAAGATACTAGATGTTTGAAGCTCTTCAAATCACATAAACAAGACATTTGATACTAGATATTAGATGTTTTATCGTTATAGGCTTTCACTATCTAAAACAGTTTCCTTCAAGTGTCCAATTTGGCTTGGTCAATATTCGTAGACATGATCATGCACAAAAACATTTATTTATATCTATATGCATGTGTGGGTGTGATGCAGCGATGTAAAACATTTTACAAAATCAATGTTCCACACATTTCCAGTGCCATTTACCAGAGATGTTGCCATTCCCTACAATTGCTACAACAGTCCATATCCTGCTATCTTATATATATATATATATATATATATGAAACCAGTCAATCAAAATATTAACCTCATAGAAAATTCTACAGAAATTTTCAATTAAATGAATTGTGATTTCAGTAAAGATTGCACACATTGTCAACCTCAATGTATTTTCTAAGCTTGAATTCCATTTATATAATGTAATTTTTCCACATATAGCTTTTAATTATCTTTGGAACATCAGCATCAAATTTAAGTTGTGTATTAAAAGCCAACATCCTGGTTTCACTGATATTAACAAATGTTCATTTTTTTGTCACATCACTCTGACTACTATATTTAATCACATTCATTTTAAGCCTGCTGGCAAAAGGATATGTTCGAACAATTACCCTGCCTGGTAGCCAGTGACTGTAAGGTTCAAACAAAATCAAAAATAATTTTTAGCTTCTATAAAACAAAATCGGGTTCAAAATCATTCAACATTGTCTAAAGCTTTTGTATAACACAGATTTAACATCAATGAACCTTGTTCGTAGCTAATATCAGGGTTGGACACTAACTTCATCACCTTGACAGACCGCCAGGCTGCCAGGTTTTGGAATGAGGCAGACTGGGCTGCTAAAGGTGATGCCCCTCTTAGGGGATTTGGGGGCATTGTCCCTCGAGCTCTTACCCCAACACTGAGGAAAAAATTGAATATTCTAGATGCAGTTTCCTGCATTTCTAGTTCATAAAAATACATATAACAATATTAGATCTTACACCAAAGGGTTTCATGAAAAATTTTTTGAAAATAAAACTTTTGAAGTAAATGAAGAAAACTTTAGCTGGACATTTGACTGAAAATGTTGGCAGCCTACAGGGCTGCTGGTCTGGACATTCTAGCAGCCTGACCAGATTCGGGCTACTGTTAGTGTCGATCCCTGACTATAGTACACCATTTGGTTCAAGTCATTAAATCCTGTCTTTATAACTGAATAAAAAGATAATTACAAAAAAAAAAAAAAAAAAAAATCCTGTCTTTATAGTCTAACTACTACCAGTAGTGCAAATATTAACCCTGCCTATTAGTCAATGAAGTTCAGACACAATCAAATTTATAAATATTAACCCTGCCTACTAGTTAATGAAGTTCAGACACATACAATGATTATAGGCCCAACAATAACCACCCTACTACATTGTACATAGAGGCTCCACGGAGATCAAACGATCGCACGAGTTATACAGGAGAAGGGACTAACTACAGCCTACCATATGCCTACCATCACACTGGTATCCAAACACTTCAAACTGAGGAATAATTACAGAATCTACATATAGTGTCAAGCTTCCTTTATTACAGAGGTTCAATCAGCCAAAAATCTTCATTTAAGGATTGAATCTTGATTTGGTCGATTTCATGCAAAGCAGTTTATGTTGAATTTGTCTCAAGAGCAACTCAATTCATGACCCCATGAAATTGACCAAATCAAGATTCAATCCTTATATTTCAATTGTTTTGTTTTTTTCGAATAAAAATGTTGGTCTAGATATTAATGTCTCAAAGCTTGTGCAAGTCCAAATACTGAAAAGCCAGAGGAGTTCCAGATTGTGAATGTCTAGTCGGTCGAGTAAAATAGTTCACCATTTTAGGATTAAAAAACAGCATGTTTATAACAACAATGTAGAAAAAGTGAAATTGTTCCGCGAAAGGATTTTAACCATGTATTCATACGCACTGATCAGTGTTAATCTGGTCAAAATCATGAGCAAATGAAACAGATTAAGTTTGGTAGTTTTATTGAGTCCACCTTGAGTAGAAATTGAAATATATCCCTGTGGTCTGGCTCAACACAGAAAATACATAGACAATAGACATCGCTTCTGACTCTATGAAACTGCAATGTATAATCAATGCATTTTCTTTCATGCATGTATGCGAAAACATGCTGGTGCTCATGTCATCATGCATGTATACAGGTAAAGATTCTGACACTGCCTTTGTGATCAAAGTGATGCTGGATTTGCTGCCATGAAACCATAAATGATACGGAGCATGTAATGTGAGGCTTCTCTATATAACACTCTTTACATTTCATCAAAAATTAACATAAAGCTTTAAAATTACAACACATGTATAGTCCACACAAAGAGATCAAACAATCAAGAGAGTGATTTTATTTTTTCATACAATCTTCTTTCAGCTGTGATCTAAATATCTCCACCATTACTGTTCATTTTAGATGTTATTTAGATCCTATCACATATACCAGCACGAACTCTATAGCTTTAACAGGACTTCATAGATTTACACAATATATTAGCTTTGAGTTTAAATAACAAATAACAAACAGTAATAGAATAAATTACCAGACAGTCTGACAACCATTCAGTCAATAACTATAAGATTTTTCTTCAACTTCTAACATACTGTATACACATTTATTTTGGTGCACTCATATTTTGGGGCATTTCTGAAATTTTTGGTGAATTCATGGTGAATTGGTACTAACCAAAACATGCCTTGCCATAGAAAACAATGTACAGAAATTACAGCTAGCACAATCATACCCTATAATAAAGCAGAATGCTTCAAGCATATAATTTTAATTTTCCACTGTGACTCCCTGTAAGAAAGTGTAAGAAATCATGTTCATAGGGCTATAAATACATTTAGATCAGTGTTAGCTTGACCCCTCTACTGTCTGGTATTGCCATCTTAAGTAGAAAAAATGAAGATGATGTTCGGCTATTTCTGGAATGCTGTTCATTGACATGAAGTGTAATGGAACAATATCTATAAAGGCTTTGACATCACCAGTAAATTGTACACTCATATCACATTTTTGTCCTAACATCCCTTAAGAAAGATAGAAACAATTTGCATTCATCTTTTCATATTTATATAATAACTGTACATTTATCAAATTTGAACATTAAGGTTTTTTTTAATTCTTTACTTTTTTTCTGTTTCATATCCAATGAAATCAAAACAGCCTGTTCATGATTTAACTGGTAAAATAAAATAGTATTTTTTGAATTCGAAAGCTGTTCATGTTTTTATTGTCTTCATTTTAAGAAGAAAACAATGAACTTTCAAAGCTCCATAATGTTTTTGACTGTAAAAAAAAACAGAAAAAAAAACCATATCAAATGTCATATTTTCTTATTTTAAGATACTAATTAGAAAATTTGTTTTGACAAAACATACCTATTCTCACATTGATTAACACTTATACCTACAAGTATCCTGTCATCACTGCAGTGGTGATGCGATAGCACAGAGCCACACATAGCATGCTGTAAGCTGTGCAACATACTCACTTCATTGATCTTAGGTTTGTTGCACAAACACTCCAATAGGATTTTTTCCAATTTGAAGTATTGTCTTACTACGACTACATGCTGTCAAATATTAGCAATTGAAGTCGAAGTAAAAACACTAATGAAGCTCTGAAGAGGTATTATCTGCAAGCTCGCACATTTAGCCCTAATGACTCCACAGGTAAATCACCCAAGACACCCTGAAGAATCTAGCCACTCAAAACGAATTCTTGTAAATTATTCAACAATCTTTATAGCATGTATTTTGACCAGTAACTTGAGAATTGTCTGAATTAACAGCTCTATTTGAAATACCAGATACCAAATCCCAGAGGGAAACAACAAAACACAAATCAATATTAAAATGGCAGTATTAAGTTATGTAATAGGGCTGAATAACTTTAATGCAGTGTTGTCAACAACACGTACAGCTCCTTCATCCTAAGTGAGTAGACATAATTGGCACATACGCAGTGCCAATGTCTGGATGATATGGCCGCGGTGCAATGACTGGAATCATTGATCCTAACTCAGACACATGTAGCCATAGAAGCTGTACCTGTACAAGATTAGAATCACTGGCCTTAATATGGTGTTATGTTGTAATGGTAGTAGGTACAATCCCACTGAGACGGTTAACCAAATCGGATGTAAGCTGGGTACAAATGTTTACGAACATATAACTTAATGGAAGCTGGACTGAGCGGAGTGGCAGTTCTCCAATGACCAGGCCATACATAGAACATCATTCTAGAGTTTAGAGGTCTCGAGTTCAAATCCTGGTCATGCCCTGCTACATTTTCCATCTTTTTTCGTTACAATCTTGTCACTATAATGGGCAAACCTTACATTTTAAATAAAATTTACAGTCATATTGATAAAAATTATCGCGAGCCAAATACATATAGATCAGAGTGTGATCCCCAACCAATTTTTCTAATTTCAGAGGTACCAATTATAATCAGTTCAAATCTATTTCATTTTACCCATTTCATGTTGCATAAAGTATAAACATACGCATCCAGTGCTAGAATCTTGTCTTTAATTAAAATAAATTTTTTAGAAAAAGACGAAGTTTCGTCTAGTAAAGGTTTACATAGAATTGAACACAGCTGTTAAAATCTTATTGACTCGACTATATTTCCTCTACACTGGCTTCAGTCTATCGATTTGTACCTATCAATGTCTTTCAACGACTATGTTTAACTGGCTTGATGGGAGATGAACATGTCACTTACATAGCCATTGATTACCTGACTACTCCCCAAATAAAGTCAAAAGACGGATAATTAAGTGAGACGTTATCCATGTAATTCATATATGTCTACCTACAATGATAACGCCTCTGTATTAATAATTTTAAGATCATGTAAATTTTCCTTCACCTATATACATAAAGCGACAGCTGGGAGATTGGTCTTGACTTGTTAATTAAAGCAGTAGTGTATGGATATACAATTGTAATGAAGATTAACAATACCTAGTAACATATCCCTGTAGTGGAGATTTATATTATAACATATTTATAAAGTTAAGAAACAACTGTAAACATCCTCTTAGCTTAAAATCTCAACCAGTCCAAATAGAATGGTATTTTTAATAAAGAAATACTCTAAATTCAACCCTGAACAGAAAGTTGCAAATATATCACAACCAGAGTAATGATTAAAACAAGTTTTATGTTCAGAAATCACTATACCAGCATATGTTCATTCAAAATATCACAAGAATCATCAAGTACAAGTTTCGTCTTTTGAAATTTCACGAATTCCCAAAATTTTGAATAAAGAACCATAAAAACAAAAGGGAAGGCATTAAGTTTGACATGCTATACATTCTACATGTCAGGATAGCATGTTTGCAGATATATCTATAGTTGCTGTCATAAATGATAAGGTATGCAAGTCAAAAAGATGACATGCATACATTTTTTTTTTAAAGTTTTATGTAAATTTTGGTTCATCTTTGTTTCACGTCCTATTAACAGCCAGGGTCATTTAAGGACGTGCCAGGTTTTGGATGTGGAGGAAAGTCGGAGTACCCGGAGAAAAACCACTGACCTACGGTCAGGACCTGGCAACTGCCCCACGTAGGTTTTGAACTTGCAACCAAGAGGTGGAGGGCTAGTGTTAAATTGTTGAGACACCTTAACCACTCAGAAACTGCGGCCCTTTATGTAAATATCACAAATTATAATGTACATATATAGAAAATGTAGATAGCTATGGATTATATATTTCTTTTCTTTTTATCTTGAAATTATAAAGGTTTACATTACAAAAATATTTACATGCTAATAGGTAACAGATGCTGATCTACGAATTAAGATCTCATGATATGGACGATGTATACATTTTTATAAGATCTCATGATATGGACGATGTATACATTTTTATAAGATCTCATGATATGGACGATGTATACATTTCTAAAGCATAAATAGATATTACAATGTTCATATCATAATAGCTGTGGATTATATTACTTCTTTTATCTTTAGATTACATAGGTTTATATTACAAACAAGTTTACATGCTAACAGTTGCTGGTCTAGGAAGATCTCTTGAGATATTGACGATGATAACAGGAAGGAACAGGATCCAAAGAGATAAAGAAAAAGATCAACATATATCAAACACCTCACAGTGCTCACAGTGCTAAAAGTTTAAACTAAATATACTGTGCATCACTTTTTAGCCTGTAAGTACAGGCTAGCCTGTTAATACTTAAACCAAGCTGTCTTGTGTGTATTTTAGTCTCTTCCTGTCAATGTTAGGACTGTATGTATTTAACCGAGACCTAAAAATATACCATGGTACACATGATCATTGTTTACTGCTCAGAATCTATTTCCAACATTTTGGAACACTCTAGACCACTTCACTACACTTTTCTAAATTATACTAGACAGTAAAATTGATTTGGATCCTATTTATAACAGAAACACATGTATATACTAGATGTATCACTTAATCGTCTTAACATTTTTTTTTCTTTTAATCACAAAGAAAAAGACAATTTGTCCATTTATTTGATGAAACTTGAAAATATTTTGGTTTCAGATTTTATAAATTTTATTCAAATATCTTTTACTTTGATCTAAATTAATATTTATTTTAATTAATTTTTTCTTACATTTTGATTCAATCAAGCTAACAATGCAGTAGATGTTCCAAAAACAGATACACCGCCTGGGTCCAACTGCTCAAATACTAATAGCTTATTCTTATAAATCATGCAAATTTATGCAAAATTTTAGAAAATATCTAAAAATTAACATAATATTTTGTATTTCTTGTTTTGAGATATTGTTTAAGTCTGGTTAAAGTTTTTGATATAATGTTATATAGAGCTGTACCTGTAAATACATGTATAACCTGATGTGTAAAAGTATTGAGAGGGTACACGTGACAGCACATCAACAACTAAGCTCTGAACAACAGGAAGTTAATCATTGTTTATAATGTATTGTTTGTATACCACAAAAGTCCTGGTGTCCTTTCAGTATATAATACAAAAAAACAATGTGACTGACACCTTTAGGCAGAACAATGAAGAGACATATATATCCTAACTTTTTGGTCTTTCTAGGATTCTCAGTGAGGAAATTGGAACCGAAAGATTGGAAATCAAGACATTTTAATACTCAGGAAAATCTAAATTGGCCAAATTAAGCTAAAAACAGCAAAGCTAGTTCATATCAGAGATGGATAATTTGGGATATATTGAAAACATTTACAGCTAGATATCTTATGATAAAACTATGTTTTGTCACTTACATACACATGTTACATGTTTTGTCAAAATACAAGCTCTGCCCTGCAGGTAGGGTGTAAGAATGTATCTGCTGCCCCCCATTGCATGATCGTAAGAGGCAACTTAATTTTGGATCTATCTTTTCTCTTCTTTTTTAACAACTTTCTTCCTAATCTTTCCTTTGACAATGCCACACTTTTGGCCTAATTAGTTAAGCGTTTGCCCATGTGAGGAAGGCTTTGGGTTCAGTCCCCTGGCGGAGACATACCAGAGTCTTTAAAAATGGTAGCTGTCACTCCTGCTTTGCAATCAGCATTTTGGGAGTGGGACGACTTGCAATTTGTATGGCCATTGTTAGTATAAATGTGACTGGGTGGGATGTCCTGCTGGTGCCGCTGTGGCAGAGTGGTTAAGGTGTCCCGACACTTTATCACTAGCCCTCCACCTCTGAGTTGCGAGTTCGAAACCTACGTGGGGCAGTTGCCAGGTACTGACCATAGGCCGGTGGTTTTTCTCCGGGTACTCCGGCTTTAATCCACCTACCAAACCTGGCACGTCCTTAAATGACCCTGGCTGTTAATAGGACGTTAAACAAAATAAACCAGACCAAACTGCTGGGTGTCTTCGGCAGTATGCTTCAGTGAAGTATCAGTATAAATCTGGAAAAGTTCTGGACTATCAAAAGGAGATCTAGACTTAACATTAATAAACCACAGCCTTCCAAAACACACATACGCACAACGATTGATTTTTTAGCATTTTTAACCTTCATAATTTAAGAAAGAAATTATTAAAAAAAAATCTATAGAAAACTACATCTTAAAATCTGAAACACACACCGATGTACCTTGATATTAAGGCTCATTTACACTGGGATATAATATATATTTACTGTGTACACATGTACTTCCTTCTTGAATTGGAATGCCAAGATAAAGGTATAAATATGTAACTGTAGATTAAACTATATTACTTGGTTGTACCTTACACTGAACTGTTGTATACACCCATTCACCCACTAGACAACACTTTTAATAATCTTATTTCAGTTGAATCATCTTAATACATATCATGAAATAAGCCACCCATCAAAAATTCTGGCATGGTGTGTCATATATATCTATTAGACATCATTCAAAGCTTGTTAATGTTGTCAAAACCCTTTCACATCACAAAGCAATATCTCTTTTTCTAATGACATAATTTTCATTTCAAGTTTGAAATTGTCATATTTTGCTATTTTTAACTTTATAAGTACATAGTTGTTTAAGTAATCATTCGTGTATTATGATGAAAGAGTAAAGATTATTATGATAATGATTTTAAATAATCAGCTCCTGTGTGATAAAAGGCCAATTAAAAAAAATTACAATTAGAATTATAAGTTAAAAACTGGGCAAATAGATCAGAAAGTAAAAGTGTCTGAAAGTTGGGTCAGTTTGGAACCTTAATAATAAATATGTACAGAAAAAAACCCAATTACATGCCTCTGTTAGAGATTGAGCCCAGGACCCCTGGCTTATAGATCTAGACTACCAAATGTATAATGGCATGCTGTACAGCAAATGGGCTGTTAAGAGTAATTTTCAATTTCGTCTTAGTTAAGTTGATCAGAAGTGGTAAGTATTTTCCATGGTGATATATACTTCAATATTTATTACAAATCTTGCAATAAAGCAAAGTATTTTTTCTTTATTTTATTTTCAGGTCAGGGTATGGATGCCAGTATAACATCTAGAGTATCTTTATGTTAGGTATTGAACCCTTGGCTAATAGACAAATGCTCTAAAGAGAAATTCTCCCTAACCAAGTCAGGAGGATGCGTTGGATAGTATCTTACCAGGGTGACATATTCTGGTCATCCCTCCAGGAATAACTCATCCCAAGTTTTCCAGGGGTAACAGCAAAGCTTATAAATGCAAGGCTGAACATACAATTTTATATCTTTCTTGTGTCCCTACATATGGAGGCCAATTTGAAAAATGTCATTATTTTCATGGTTCTGGTAGGAATTTAACACAGGGCCCCTGGGTTGCTAGATTAATGCTCTACTAAATAAGCTTAACAGAAATTATCACTAGCTGAGTTACTAGGAAGTGGTTATTATCTCATCAGATTGACAAACACAAATTGTGTTTGAATAGGGTGACACTAGTACTGATAGTATTAGACTTGATAATAAAACAGGTAAATTGTCGAAATAATTTTATAACTGACCAAGATATTTATTTTACATGCCTCACTTGTTTTACATAAAACAGTAACAATCCAATTCTTACCAACCTTATTAACATGGAAAACATATTTACAGAACAGGTTATTACACCAATTGTGTTAATGTTGATATACCTGATAAAAGGCACACATCTAATTTAAACAAAAATGATTCATCAGCTCCAAATAGTGCATCTTCAACTATACTTACACACCTATATACAATGTAGTAAGTGTAATAGGACAGAGTATTAATGAAATACCTTGTCTGTGCTGGGCCTCGAACTAACAACCTCTTGCTCTCAAAGAGGACATACCACCACTAAGTTAAAGGGAAATTCCTGCCAGTCTGAGCCAGTAATGTGACATTCTTCACTTTTACAGTAGTAAATATATAGTGTAATATTGTTTTAATGCCTTTGACCACACTGGACAGAATGGATACACATTATACATAGTAGAAGAATTCTCACAAAGAGATAATCCAGTATCAATATGTATAAATTCATTATATTTGATAAATAACCATCAAACCATCGTGTGTTAATCCACATTTATATCATTGACAATCAGCATTTAGTTAAAAAGGTATAATCAATGATAGCACTGTCTTAAGTTAAAAACAGTCCATGGGCTCCTAGTCATTTTGTTTACTTCCGTAGACCTTGATGGCGACATTTCTTTCCTTATTAAGAATTCAAGGCACTTATATATATTAATTAACTTTGTAATGACATGAAAAATGATAGAGCTGTCAAATTATCTAAATGAAAAACCAGGCTTTGATCCGACCTGAAAATATACACAGTTTTATCAACGATGTCCACACAGGTTTTAAACTAATAAAACGGATGCTAAGATCAGCTGGCACATCCGAAGTAAAGGGCCCGATACTGACGCATGTTACTATCACAGCACCTCTGAGGAGAACTCTCTATCTCTGCTGTAATACACAGTGTGTGTATTAGAATTTCACAGCTGCAAGAAAAATAGACTTACAAAATATCTCAAAAATATGCAACATCTTGAATTTATCATGCATAAAGCGTTACCTACCTGTTGCTATTTTTCTCTCGGTTGGCATACTGCTAAAAGATACAGTCTTCTTTCGTATTGGTTTTCTACTTCCATCCCTGTTCATAAAACTACTTTTCCTCGGCATGACTTGCCCAGAGACATTTGTCTCTTCCTGTGAAACTTGTGTTTCATATTCTATCACTTTTGCACCTTCTTCACTCTCAGTATCACCATTTATGAATACATCCTCCGATTTCTCTGCATAATTAGTTTCCAAGCTACTATCAGCAGTGTCGGCACCCTGTTCTTCCGCCATGTTGACATTTTCTATATGATAGACTCGGCCTGAGACAGGGGAGTCAGGTTGTCTAAATGTAAAAGTGAAACTCTCTAACTACAGATATATTGAGCAATTCAATATTTATTGAGTTATTATTTCTCTAAATTCGACTGTTTGGTAACATTTTGGCCCTATTTAGAGAAGTTTGACTATTGTTAAAACACCCCTACTTTTATCAAATCGCCTAATCGTAGAGGAATTCTGGGATGTGTTTTTAAAATGGAGATCATGGGGTTTCCTGTGGAGCATCGTTAGCAGAAGTGATCATCTAAATATGCCGCTGCATCTAAGCAAGACCAGTATAAAGCGTAAATCATTTCAAATTGTCATTCATTTTAGCACATACTTTGCAATCCGAAATGTAGCGTGTCACATTCATGATAAACCATGGCGGATCACATGTAGACGAGACAGTTCACGAACACAAGAATCTTGCGTTCAAGATTTGCAACAAAAGAAAATACCTACAGTAGGCTATAGAAATAAAGCATATTCTCATAGTTTCAATGTTCATATTATATCATGATATTTTCTGTTGTTGAACAATCTTATTAATTGTAAATCTGATTCTTGTTATCTATTTTTAGATTTTTTTTTTATATCAAAAAATAATTAAATTTACATTTTTTAAATTCCATTCACAGGAATGTAACTGATTAAAAAGGTCCAAATCAAATATTATATGGCACCTGTTTAATACAATGTGCACAAGTAATATGTAGCCTCACACCAACAATAGGTAATAGTCTCTGCGTCGAAATTAGTAATTAATATTTTTGGGGTTTAAATGTGCTGAGCTAAGCAGTTTTGGCCAGGTAGCTCAAATGGTTACAGTAGTGTCCATCTATAGTTCAGCCCTGGTGTGAGCTCATCCAAATACCCAAGAAGGTGGTAGACTAGAGGCTGTATATATATGTGTGTTTGGAGTCGCAGACTTTGTTGAAGTATGAAGGAATGTAGCAGAACTATATATACTGGGCTAAATACCAGTGGCCTAGTAGCTCCAATGGTTTGAGTGTCTATCTAGAATTCAGAGGTCCCAGGTTCGAGTCCTGGTGTGGTCATTGAATTTTTCCTCCCATTTACATTTGACACCCAAATAAATCCAATGGAGGTGGTTAAGGTCTTGTGTGTCTTTGGTTTTGGCGACTGTTTTTGGCATGATTGTCTACTTCTATCTTTACACAGACTTTGTTGATAGTATTGGCAATGAACCTTTCCCAAGGAATAATATTGGTATTGTCTATTGGTACTAAAAAACAGAGATTGTTGAATACTCCAAAAATATACATAATACATGTATACCATATTCAGCCTAATAAGCATATGGTGCACTTACAGGTATATTACAAAAACACAAAATGACTAATGCATGTATAAAAATAAACATCTTCAAGGAAATGTTTGCATGTGAAATTAAGTTAGAAAAAAGATTTTTTGATCAAATTAGTTTGCAAATATCCCTTCTCTGGAATTATTTTAATAAGCTGTTGTCCAGTTCAATAATTATCAGACTGAAATGACAATGACGCATTGGTTGAGTAATTAAGAAACCTTTATATGCATTTATCCTCCTTCCACAAAAAAGTTTGGGAATGCACTTGACTTATAAATTATAGGACCGGTGCACTGAATACAATAATTGTTATCGTCATTTTCTTCTTCAGAATAAATTCTTCATGGAAACCTGTCCTCATCTATCAAAATGTCGACCAAAATGGAGCAATTGTTCCATAATAAACCCCCAGAAATGGATGTGCTACATCTGTGGTACAACAGAAAGTGTTTGGGTAGGTTAGAACTTAAATTTAACAGAATATAAAGGCTGATATTATGTCTCATTTCAATCTTCTAAATAATTATATATAATAAGTTATCAATACATAATTTATCTGTGACTATTCTAGTTTGTGTGTCACTATATATAGTTACAACATGTAGTTGAGAAAAACATGTTAATTTTCAAATATTACATTGCATGGTATTATTTGTCCATTCAGTGATCTTTTGAAATTTTGTAGAATTTCATTTATAATCATCATACTTCATAGGACTGCAACACTTCAATTCAATAATTTCTTGAAAGAGTTAACGTTATTGCCCTTTGTTTCAGTATATTTAAACTTTGAAAAATGTTCATTTTGTTTTTCAGTATATTTTAAACCTTGAAAAATGTTCATTTTTGTTTTTCAGTATAGTTTAAACCTTGAAAAATGTTCATTTTGTTTCAGGCCTGTTTAAATTGTCCAAATGTGGCCTGTGGGAGATTTAACCAAGAACATGCCTTAAAGCACTTCAACGACAGCAAGGTAGGAATGCCTGTATTAATGTATACTTAAACCTATCGGTAATTAGTTTAGTTAATTACCAGTTCAGGATCATCCAAGATCCTTAACACCAGTGGTCTCACATATACATAGTAACAAATCAATGATAGAAATCAGTTATAAAAATCAATTGTGACATTAGGTCCAATTCTTAAACAATTTCGGCTTTGTATTTATAAGAAAGTTCTTGATCTTTCCAATGCCAATCTAATCTGTTTTTAAAAGAATTTACTGTAGGTGCTGAGATAATTAGTTCCGGTAGGTGGTCCAAATTTTGACTACTTTCTAAAAAAAGTTTTTTCTGATATCTCGTTTACTATGCTGAGGAAATGAAATAATGAAGTACAGCAGGTTTTGAATGCTGCTACCTTCAACTCAGCTTCCCTGAATACACCTTAACCAGTAGGTGTAGAGGTGACAGAAAGTTGGAATGCTGCTACCAGCATCTCAGTATAGGCCTTAACCTGTAAATTTTCAGAGTACAGTTAGACATGTAGGAATGAAAGAGAGTTTTGCAGTAAGCACACAAATTACATAAACCAAGCACATGTGTGAGTTACTGCACCAATGTTGATATTCATGATCTGTAATAATAATATTGGTTGTTAACTTTCAGCATCCTCTGTGTATAGAAGTGAACTCCAAGTATGTCTACTGGTAAGTTGTCCATGGATTGTACCAATGTCATAATGAATAAACCACCAAGTGATTGTTATATATATACATGTATAATTAATAAGCATGCTGGGTATTGTCCCTGCTAAAAATAGTAACAGTGACCTTGACTTCCCTGAAACTCAAACTTGATCTGTAGCTACTCATACTGAAGTTACCTGGTATCCCACCTTTCACCAACATACCTTGGAGCATGGCTGAGAAAAGTGCAGAAAACTGAGTGGACGGACTGACAGACAGGGAAGAAACCTATAGTCCCCCCAGTTTCACCGACAGGGGACTAATAAACCATGGTTTTATGTTTTTTTATCAGTAGACAATGAAGCTATTATTATTATCATTATTATAGTGTGAAGAATAGTTCATAGCACATGATTAGGTAAAAGTATTTATAATTTCAAATTCTTCATTGGAATCTACTTGACCTCAAGGCAGAGATTTCATTTAATTTTGACAGCACAATAAGATTATTTCTTTCAACAAGAAGTGCTAACCTTGTCCGTCCATACCCCATGTTATAATCAAATTGAAGGTTACTGACATATAATTGCAATAGCAGATTCACATTGTTACAGAAATATGCCATTGTGGTATTTTCTGTTTGTGTGATACATGTATCTCAGGAACTATCTGGATCATGAAATATTGATAGCATTGTTCATCTGTATGAAGTTACGTTTTGTTCGTCCAGAGATCTCCTCTCACTGATTTTGAAAGTTACAAAAACATTCATTACTTGTGCTTTCCAAAACTATCAAAGTATTAAATAATTGTGTTATCATTGACGATCTCTTGTACAGCTATCTATGTGATGATTATGTCATCAATGATAATGCTGCTGGGGACCTAAAGACGATCCGCAGCACTCTAAGTGCCATAGCTACTCAGACCTTCAGTGATGTGGAGACGAAGGGTATAAAATTACTGAGGTCCTATTCACACACAGCCATAACATCCACGTAAGTATCCATGCTGGTACCTCTGAACATCTACATCTCTGGATTGTCTCCCCTAATATGTACATGGTCCATACAGATATGAAAAGTCATTGAATTTCAACCATTACCTAGAAAAGTCTTTGGAGTCCAGTGTAATGCCTTGAAAGACTTGGATTTTAGCAAAAATGGTTTAAAAGTCCTTAAATTAAGAATTTGTGTCTTTAGGCAAATTATAACAAAGAAAACAATAACAAAACTCCAAAGTGTTGTGATGAAATAATATTACTTTTCCCTGAAAATTCTTTAGAAAATCTTAATTTGATAACAAAAAGTCCTGAAATATTCTTGGAATTTAATGATTCAGAAGACATTTTACCTACCACTCAACATTAAATATTAGATAATATTTTATCACAAACTAAACACTTATGCCTACCAGGTTAAGTTAAACCCAAATCTGCGTTGTGATTTGACTGTTAATGTTTTGTTACAGAGTATTAATAGTAGGTTGCATTGGTGGTATTTTAATCAGATGAAAAATGATGAATAGTTTTAAAGACTCCTGAAAGAGATTATTGCAGTATAGGGTGTCACAGTGTTTAATCGTTGGAATAATTTTCTTTCTCCAGATATACTACCAAAGAAGATGACAAGATAGCTACAGCAGACTGGCACAGAAGGTATATGTAACAATGTATTTGGCTGAATTTTATTCTTAAAAAAAAGTTAGATTCCATCATGTTTGGTTAATGATTTGGTTAAGAATCTACTTTGACTTGTGGAATAGCATTGTTTTTATTACACATAATAATATTGTAAATAGGATTGGTTCTTTTACAGACAAAAGGTCCTCGGGAAGACATTTGCAGCATGGCGGGCCTTCACTTTGGATGAAAAGAATAGAAAGGTATTTTTAGGCCATCAATGGCAGCCATCTTGAAAAACACATTTTAAACTTCTTCTCCAGTTCCACTGGTGCCATTGAGCTGGAAATTGGTGAGGATGTTAAGGAAGGAGAGCCAACAAAGTGTTGTTATTTTTCGGCCTCGTAAAAATGTTGACATGGCAGCCACGGTGGCCATTTTGTAACATGATTGTGCAATCATGGTTTTCCTGAACAACAACTTTTTCAAACTTCTCAAATTCCACCTGTGGGATTCAGCTCTAACTTACCAGAAATGATCCTGAGATGGCCCTTACCAAGTGTTGTTATTTATGGGGTCGGCCAGAAATCCAAGATGGCTGCCATGGCAGCCATCTTGAAAAACACATTTTAAACTTCTTCTCCAGTTCCACTGGTGCCATTGAGCTGGAAATCAGTGAGGATGTTAAGGAAGGAGGGCCAACAAAGTGTTGTTATTTTTCGGCCTCGTAGAAATGTTGACATGGCAGCCGCGGTGGCCATTTTGTAATATGATTGTGCAATCATGGTTTTCCTGAAAACGCTTATTTTAAACATCTTCTCAAATTCCACCTGTGGGATTCAGCTCTAACTTACCAGAAATGATCCTGAGATGGTCCTGACCAAGTGTTGTTATTTATTGGGTCGGTCAGAAATCCAAGATGGCCACCATGGCCAACAGTGCCACTATATACTTGCTACAGAGAATACATACTACAATAGTATAAGGGTCTTTAATTTAAAGTCAGATGACCGTTAAGGCCCTTAGGCCTCTTGTTTTCTTTTTAGCTCGCCATGATCAGATAGTGGGCTATTCAAATTGCCTGCATCTGTAGTCTGTCATCCATCCATCTGTAAACAATCCTTGTAAGTGCTAATTTTTGGTCCCTAGCTAGTAAGTTGTGCCAATTTAATTTAGATTTTTGATCAGAAAAAAAAAATAGTTGACAGGTGGCCATCTTGGATTTTCAGAATAGAATTGAAGTTTGTTATTGCTATTTCTTGAAAAGTACTGGAGGGATGTTAATATACTTTGGGTGTAGATTCCCCTTGGTACCTTGTTGTGCCATTTCAATTTAGATTTTTGATAAAAAAAACAACAATATGGCTGATTGTTGGCCATCTTGGATTTTTTCAATTGAAAACTAAATTGAGTGTAGGAGTCCAAAATTATGAAATTTGTGTTAAAAAAAATATTATCAAGATTCAATATTGTGGCTAATGCACTGATCATAGAATGCTGTCATGAGTGCAGTCATGTGTGAGAGACCACTCTCCCCTAGAACAGGGGATTATGTCTGCTGGGTAAGTTGTTTCCCAACTGATGGTAAGTGGGTTTTCATCCACCATCCAAAGAACATTTGTTCCCTTAATGGAGTTGTAATAAAAGCTCTACAGAGCTTATGTTAATTATTGATAATAATACATGTATTATCATCTGTTGACCCATACAATGTAGGTGCTATGAGAATATGAGCAATTGTTAATTTACTAATTCACATGTATGATGTCTTTCAGACTCCCAAAAAGAATCGGGACCAAGCACTAGTGCCATCGCCATCCAGTCCCTTTATGCGCAAACGTACATTAATTCCAGGAATTACTGGTCTACGTAACCTTGGTAACACTTGTTACATGAATTCAATCTTACAGATTCTCAGGTACAGTGTGAATGACAGGAGACAATTGGCATGTTTTATTGTGCTGCCTCTGTTGTGTATTTTGTTTGACTAGTCATGGGCATTTCAGAGAGGAGAGTTTAGACCACAAATATATGTTTGTGTACAAGAGAAATATTTTTGCCAAATTTGTATTTATCTATCATTATGCAATAGGAATATGTTCATAGAAGAGAAGGCAGCACTATATAAGAGATATCTCTATATTTGTTATGGATACTTATATCTAAAAAATCTTAAATTTGCGTAAGTACATTATACATCATTAAGGCATCATATGATTTGGGTCTATCTGGCACAAACATGAAATAAAAATTATCAAAACTTAATTGTACAGCTATCAGAAAGGTACACTGGTAGCTATATAAACTTTGCTTAATTCAGAAGACCTTTTCAAAATTTGTTTCTGATCAACAGCAATTTAGAACAGTTTCGAGAATACTTCATGCATTTGGAGACGCTGTCGTCTAAGAGTGATGTGCTATCCACACCGACAACTCCTGTTCCGTCTCCCTCCCCCCGGGCATCTGCCAGAATACTGGCTCGCCAAGCATCACTCGTGAAAACTCCTCACCTCAGTCGACAGTCAACTGCAGAATGCTTTCAGGTATGTGTAACACCACATATTGTAGTGAGTTTAATTCTACTCTATTATTGACAGATTCATATGTCTTAAGTCGTGTATTGGGATGTTGGTTTTTCTCTGTCTTGATATGCTCATAACATCGTGTATGTTCAGAGTTGAAGACATACAGTCAAGCTTTGTTATCTGGAACTCTGATAAAGGAAAGACTGCTTAATTTGAAGTAAATACTCCCCTCTGACAGTAATAATTCTTAATGAAATGTACTCAGCTACCTCAAATATTTCGTCTATCTTGAAGATTTTTCACTAGCCTTCTGACTGTAACTCATTACGTCGTGTACACACTACAGAAGTTTGGTACAAGATTATTCGCAGTAGAACAAGGTCAAATTTTGACATGCAACTCTGATATAAAACTTTTGGGATATCTAAGTCTGTGGATTTTTTTTTTTTATTTGAATTACTTGATACGTGGAATATGTTTGGACAGTAATGAATTTCATTGAAATAATGGTTGTTAGTTCAAGTCGAGATTGTTAAGATTAGTTGAATGCTATTAATGTATCAAAATCCATTTTCATAGCATTTGATGACACCCACACGTTCTAAAAACAGCAGCACAAAGAAAGAGGGACTTAGTGGAGGGTCGACATCACAAACACCTGTCCGACGTCAGCTTATCTGTACAGTTGAGTCCAAGAACTCGGCTGCTGACAAAATGTAATGTACCCTTTATGGAACAATTCAACTGAATTGAATATATAGTATACAATAGCTGTGATATACTGCTTGGTTTGTGATAATTTCTCTTTAGCTCATTCAGTTACAGTGATCACCACGGGCTGTTTTACTATGGAGCAGCGCCATAGTAAAATGTCTACTCGCCATAGTAAAATCGTGTAGCGCCATAGTAAAAAAAAAATCTGCCCCGCCGATCTTCGTATTCAAAACTCTGTTAACCCGTGGTGAGCCCCAGATACCGCCAACTGTGTGTAGTGTTTTACTGACTGCACAGGTAAGAGCTCGAGGCCAGTTAATTACCTGTTCACACGCCAGGGCGACTTTTGACACTTCATTCAATGACCTGGACGTCCAATACCCCGACGAATTAACCGATATAATTATATCAATCATACCAATATTAATTGATGGCTTAATTGATCATAGGGCCACGAACCGCGTGTTTGTGTTTTGACAGCGGTCGATCTGTGTCGAATAAAGGCTTAAATGGCTTCGACAATTAAAGTAAAACGCATATATGACCCCGATTACTTTATAACACTCGTGACATGGATGTTGCGTTTGTGAAGAAATGAGGAGTTTGCAAAACGAAAGTAACATGAACTATAGAACAAAAAGACCGATGATTATAATTTTATTCTGTAATCATGAAGCTACAACTAAAGCAGCAGTCTATTGAATCATTTTTCGAGAATTCGCCGAAATGACAGAAGGCTTAGCCCGGTCTGTTCACCGACAAAGTCAAAACACAGATCGTCATTTTTACCGACTGAATGAAGAAATATTTATGGCTAAAGTACCACGAAGATGAAGGTAAGTTATTTAGGTGTCAAATGGTTACTAAAATGTATTTTGTATAATATAAATAACTTACATGTCATAATAAAAAATATAATTTTTAAATTATTTTTTAAAATGTTATTGGCTAGTTTGTATATTTAATGTAAACAAACTTAATAGTTGATATTTGATAAAAAATGTATTATTTCCAAATTTCACATTAGTGACTAATATATACTGACTTTGTTTAATCATAAAACCAAAAATTAAAATTAATTCTTTTTCAATATTTTCAGTGATTAGGTCCAAGTATTTACCTAGAGTGGAAGTTTCATGTTTAAACATTTCATTAATTTATTTTTATTAACTTTGAATGTTTCATTTGATTTGTAGGCATGTTTTAAAAACAGGACAGCAGACCTATATATGGACACAGATCAGAAAAAGAAATATCACCATCACCACATTGTTTGATCCTGAGGACAATGAAGTGTGAAGTTGGGCTGTAAGAAAATGGACAATTTGTGTGTGAAAATGACTGACAATTGTGACATTGGAAATCTTATTATATTAGTGCTGTGACATTACATATTGTTATTGTGTTTAGTGTGATATCATAGTGCTTATTTTTTTAAGAAACTTCAGCTTTGGAAGTGTATCAGTAACATTTAATTGGTAATCTTAAAGAGAGATAGAGAGATACCATGAGTTTGAGAAAGTCTGAGTTGGTAAAGAGAATGAAGAACGAGCAATGTATTTATTTAAGGATGTACAAATATGGATGAGTCAGAGATTGGTAAATACTGTATTTATTTTTCTTACATATTGAATAAATAAATTCATATTACCAGGATTAAAATAGTTTATCATTATTTCTGAAACACCTGTCCGACGTCAGCTTATCTGTACAGTTGAGTCCAAGAACTCGGCTGCTGACAAAATGTAATGTACCCTTTATGGAACAATTCAACTGAATTGAATATATAGTATACAATAGCTGTGATATACTGCTTGGTTTGTGATAATTTCTCTTTAGCTCATTCAGTTAAGCATAAAAATAGTGATTCAGAGGTTCCGGGTTTGATTCCTAGTGAGGCATAAAATAAAAATTCATGACATTTGTTACATCTTGATTTTACTTGATTTGAAATCTTATAATCATTTAACAGTCATTTTGATATTGAATCAATATTTGATCCTAAAATTTGAAGATTTTAATATTACTTGTCAAAATAGCTAAAAAAAGAACAGAGTCATAGATGTGATGATTGTTCAGAAGAAACCATGTAGCTGTGTGATCTTTACATTTGTACAGCTTCCTGCACCAGGAGTTGAATGGTCTGTTCCGTGTGTTGTGGTCAGGACGATGGGCCCAGGTCAGTCCTCATGCCCTACTTCAGGCTGTGTGGCTAGCCATTCCCACATTTAAAGGATATGCCCAGCAAGATGCTCAAGAGTTTCTATGGTAACAGGACTTTCTAACCTTATATTATCTCTAGCGTATAATACACTACTATTCAACATTAATCTAAGAACCTTTTAATTGAATTTATAGTTGTGTGCGGATATATTGTTTTTAAAGAGTGTTCAATGAAATAAAATTATACAGTATAAACTGGATATTACGGAGACTAATATAGTTGGTATGCAATATAAATGTATGCATAAAATTTGTGTGAGAAAAAGGTTATAACTATTTGATAAATTTTCTATAAATTAATCACAATGTATATATTATAAATGTCTGTCTCTTGTTTTTATTCCAATGTATATCTGAGTTAGAAAACACTTTAGGAAAATTAAATAAACTGTCTTAAATGTCAAATTGAAATTTGATTTCTCCTTAAATGAAGTATTGTTAGTTTGGTTGACCTGCTGTGGTAAGTAAATGTGACTGAATTTGAGAGTACAAAGTTTGTAGGTCTACAATATACTGATATCTTATCTTTTGAAATTTTCAGTGAGCTACTTGACAAGGTGCAACAAGAACTTGCTGTCGTCAATGGTGCCAAAGATATTGTTAATGATACATTCCAAGGTGAACTTGTCAGTCAGGTAAGACCATTGTCAAGTGTTCCCCAGGGTTTGGTTGTCACTCAGTCAAAATCTGCTGTGTGAATTATATTCATGAACGTGAAATTTATCTTATGGCTGTTACAAGAAAATATATAAAGATAGGGGGAAAGTACTTTGAAATTAGGGGACCCACCTATAGAAGTGATTTAAAATATCCACCTTTTCGTGAACGATATCCTGGTAAAGAAGCAATTTTAATGTAAAATATTGGTACAAACCCATCAAATACACCCAAAATCAGAATCAATTTATTTCAAACCCCACCAACCCAAAGATGTGATTTTAATTTGGACCCACTCCACCAAATGTAATTTATTAAAGTGCCTTTCCCATATATATTTTCCTGGAACAGCCCTTACCATGTTTTGCTGATAGATTTGTTATTTTATTTTAATAATCACGATTCAGTTTCCAACTCAAAAATAGTGTGTCTTATTGTTAGTATCTTTTATTTGCAGGTTACTTGTTTGAAATGCAAGAACATTTCAGAAACCCACGAACCCTACATGGACTTGTCGCTGGAGTTTCCTGAACGTTATCAAATCACGAAGAAAAATTATAAAATAGCACAAGACATGTGTCACGTAACAGGTTTGTAATTCTACTGTATAATACGAAATCTTTATTTTGTACTTTCTTTCGTGGTTTGGAGCTTTCAAATTATTTTGTGAGTACAAACTTTCATGGTTAGCACATGTGATAATTATATAAAGCATATCACATATAATGATATTAGTTGTACATATGTATTTATATTCATGGTTCCATGGCAACCAGGAAATCAATGAAAATTTATATACACCAAAAGTATCAAGTTATACAGTATCACGAATCAACAAGTTTTTAAAGATTTCACACAGCTTTTTCTTGTCTCAATGTCATGAAGAAATAAATTATTTTATCAAATATATGTTTAGGTATGCCTATGGTACCTTAACAAAGTAGTGGTCCAATGAACGAAAATAATAGAAAATTAGTCAAAAAAAAAAAAAAAAAAATACAACCCATCATTGATGATGATTTTGTAAAGGCAATTATTCATTGGGCATTTACAAGTGATTAATGAGATTTAAATATATTAACAACCATTAAATGCATTTTGTGTTCAGTATTAAAAATATTGATAACAAAGTCCAAGACATGTAAAAAATGTGCTTGAGATGTACATACATTTTCTACAAAAGGGCAGTTCTGTGCTAGATTTAGAAAACTGATTATAAATCAATTTTGAGTTTTGGATTATCAATTCTGAAAATGAAACCGATTCCTGTCACTATTGCAACAGATATGTTTTACCAGTATATTGCAAAATTTCAAAGTTTTTAAAATCCCAAGTATTAGACTGCCATCTTGTATGGTGTTTTGTCTATAGATACAAGATTTGGCGGAAATATATTTATTTTATTTCTGACATGGGTAAATGATTTTTAAATATAATCTGTCACCAAAACTGTGTATCAATAATCTACATAGAAGATCAGACTTGTGATAACTCATGAGCGTGTTTGTAGAATTTTTATTGAAATACACAACAATCACTGACTGAGGTTTTCTTGGATTGCAGAAATGTTAGCAAAGTTTACCGGTATAGAGGAATTAGAGGGAAAGATTTACTCTTGTGAAAAGTGCAATAGTAAGTATAGAAACTTTCTTACCGGTACTCCCAGCAAAACAGCAACAAGTTATTGTGTCTGAACAATTGTTCTAAATGTTACAGTGCTTGATGGTCTCCATAAACACTTTGTGAAATATCAATCTAATTAAAATTAGACTTGTAATTTCCGTTCCTCTACGATACACTGCAATACAAGATCTAACAACACCCCGTAGGAGGTCATCTCAGCATGACCTTTGAGCTTTAAATATAAGCCAATGATAATTGTTCAATGACGTCATCAGTCAACCAATGACAAACAGCCTTATTCGAGCCTTCGGTTGCGTCTCCTTATTATTGAAGACTCAAATCAGCGCTTGATTTGAAATACGCAAAATTTCACAAACTTTGGTAGACTACTCAAATGGCTACGATAATAAAAAAAAGTTGCTAATTCTCTGGGCGTTACATTGAAAGAAGAACAGAAAACGATAAGGCCTATATATTGCCTTAGTCGACAGGACGGACTGTGTTGCCAACTGGATTTTGAAAACCGTTACCATACACGTTATTCCCTACCAAACTATTTTACACGACCCTGCTGTCTTCGCTGTCTCTCTCTCTCTCTTTCGTATGATTAATGAAAAATCTCACAGGCAGCACCCGTTTGTAAAAATATAAGTGTTCTCGGTGAGGTGGAGTGGGTGAAGCCATGTTGTTTACCGTTGCTATCGACCATCGGAATACCTCGGGAACGTTACGTAAGTATTTATACTTCTGAAGAATGAAATCACACCGAAAATTTCATAGGCGACGCGCTGATTGGCTGAGCTCAAAGGTCATGCTGAGATGAACTCCTACGGGGCATCGTTAGATCTTGTATTGCAGTGTATCGTAGAGGAACGGGAATTACAAGTCTAATTTTAATTAGATTGGTGAAATATTAAACTCTTACGTAACATAAATATCCTATAATAAAAGTCACTATGTTTATGTAGAATTTTTCATACTTGTCCAATTGATCATTTCTTTAATGATTTCCTTATGCAACTTTTAATGGGAATTAGGCAGCATTTTGACTAAGTATTCTACAATGATAAATTGTTCTTAGACTGTTTATGCCAAAAGTCACCAGAATTGTGAATTATGTCAAATATGAGGGCAGATTTGATATCCGTAGTTATATCATTATGTTTATCACCATATCATCAAATCACAACAAAGTTCATTAAAATATTTGTGTGATAGGAATTATGATATATATTACAAAAATGAAATGAAGTAATGTTGTACTTACCAGAGGACAGACGGGGTAAAAGTCCGGCGAAAGTGGTGTACACGGAGGCCCAGAAACAAATCCTGGTGAGAAAACTACCTGATGTCCTTCGACTCCATCTGAAGAGGTTCAGGTATTTACAGTTTTCAGTTCATTACTTTTGTACATGTATTTAATGCATGCTGAATGGAATGTGAATATATATAAGACACATTTAAGACCATGATAATTTGTTAACTGCATTTGGCAACCATACAATCGAACCTGAGACATGAATGGGAATATATATGTATACAGTGCTGATTTTATAGCAATCGCTTGAGACATCATTTGTGAAGATATATGGGCGGGATAGCTCACTCCGTTAGAGATCCATCATTCTGTGAATATTTCGGGCCATGATAGCTCAGTCAGATAGAGATCCATCATTCTGTGAATATTTCGGGCCATGATAGCTCAGTCAGATAGAGCACAGACCACGTAAACTTTAGGTTAAGATCCCAACTGCATGGTTGGACACTCCCTAGATACCCCTAGCTGTCAGTTTGTATTTCTGAGGACGCTGAGAAACAGTCCGATCTGTGCTGTCATGGTTGTGCCCTTGGGCAAGACACTTTACCCTTATTGCTCTAGATGGCATGCGACAGCCTCCCTTATGTTGTTCAGTGCGGTAATAACCAACTACTACAAAGAGACCCCTGCCTCAAAATGACCCAAACAGTTCACAAGCGATAATCCCAGCAAACAAACAAACAAATCCGTGAAAATGTCTGTCTGAAATATTTCATGAAGCCATCAATGTATTAAATTAATATTTAGCCTTCACCATGGAAACTGCCACATGTAGGGTTCAAATTCGCAACCCAGAGGTGGAGGGCTAGTGATAAAGTGTCAGGACACCTTAACCACTCGGCCACCGCAGCCCCCTGGCTCACCTCCATGTTCTATTATACCCTATTCTGATATCTTTTTATCTTCAGGTGGTCAGGGCGATTCCATCGAGAGAAGATTCTCACACATGCTGCCTTTGATGAGACTTTAGACATGAAGCCATTCTGTGAGCCTGGTAAGGGAAGGAACGAGGACTACCAGTACCAACTACAAGGGGTGGTTATACACCATGGCAAGGGCTTCGGCTGTGGACACTATACATCCTGTTGTTGGAGTGTAGAGGGAGGTCAGTGCTACAATCTTATACAGTGTTGTGTCCTATTACCCTGGACAGGTGTATACACACTTTTGCTGCTGGGAGAATTTGTTTTATCTTTTCCCAAAGAAAGGTTTATCCAAACATTTACTGATGCGAAATTTTCTTTTTTTCTTGTCTAAAAAAACTGGTGTATCCTCACTTTTACTGGTGTGAGATTTACCATTCTCTCATATTAAAAACTTGTGTAGCCACAATTTACTGCTGTGAGATTTACTAATCTCATCATAAGACAGGTGTATCCCACTAAAAGGATGCGAGATATCATCTTGTACTAATCACAACAATTGTATGAAGTCACAGCAACAATACAGTGTAATTTAAAAAATTCATTATTGCCTTGTATTGATAAAACTTCAAAAAATGTAACTCATTTTCAAAAACAGAAAAGCATGCAATAATGAAGAGTGCACCCACAATATTTGTAATAGATATTGTATACATTGTACCGAGATGGTAATTAGTACAATCATAATTTTAGAGCGATGCCTTCAGCATGAAATTAAGATAAATTACCTTTACTGTTTTTGTAGATTCTTGGGTAGATTGCAATGATGCAAGGATGAGGCTGTGCCAGTTGGAAGACGTGCTGCTAAGTCAGGCCTATATACTCGTCTACACAAAGGTCAAGCAGACAAACAATAATGCATGTTCACAAGAATCCCTGTACACAGATTCTCAATATACAGACTCGCAAAGCACAGTGACCTCAGAAGGCACAGACATATACAGTATCAGTGGGGAGGAGTTTACCCCGTCTCTACGCCGTCTCAACTCCTCACAAATAATAGACGGGGAAATCACTTTCAACTTCCTCACCTCTGTGGTCGACTCCTCCGTGGTCCCACTGTCAGTGGGCACAAAACGACCAAGTCAGGACGGTGAACAAAACATCAGTGAACGTGTGATTAAACGACGCAGATCCCTGTTGTGGTGAAAAAACTTATCATTCATTGTCGGATGGAGAAAGTTCAGTTATACTGTACGTGGTAGATCCTCTTAAGTTATTTCATATTTCAGCAGGTCGAGGAAAGTTTTTATGATTTTACTGATGAATACCATATTAACATGAAAGTTTAGATGTGTATGTTTAATATTTCATTCTTTCTAAATAGCATAACTTCTTTTAGTCAAATTGAAAGGATTTTTTTTCTCAAGAAAAAGTAAAGTTTTGATTCATAAGCTACTGTGCTAGATGCTAATGAATCTCTTTTACTGACATATACCTCGTTTCTAGAAGCTAAAAGCGACAATCACAATGGCTTAGTGAGTTTGAGTGATAATAAATATATTTATTCAATTTTATTTTCACAGGTTTTCTATCACACTCTTGGGTGTGGTATTCTTCCAGCAAGTCAATTCTGTTCATTTTCAGACTCGACAGACTATATATATACCGTATTTGACCTAATAAGGGCGCAGGGCGCGGGTAATTGTAAGGGGGGGCACCCTTATTAAGATTAGTTATTCTAAAGTTTTATGAAACAGACTATACCTTATAGCAGAATACCAAAGCCTGTGGAAACGGTAAAATATTCAGTCGTAAAAATATTCCAGATGAAGATATCTATTCATAATCATATATTAAGCTTAAACATCACTTGAATATTCCTGTAAACGTGTAAACTATGCCAGCTGATCTTTAGACCAGAGGACGTGTGTTCCACCATTTGTGTTCTATTTATAGACACAGGTGATTTCCCAGATCATATCAGACATCGTTTTCTTTGACCTAATAATTGATTTACAATGTCTTTTACTAGCTTTCTGTTCTGAACAGAAGTTATTTATCAACAAGAATGAAGTCTTTTACTTTATCTTCAAATAAAGATGGTAAGTTATTATTTGTATGTGTGTTTAGTTTCGGGTGCTCTTTGCACTGACATGTCATCTGTAGGAATAGACAAAATGTGGCGAAAACTTGTGTTCCAGTTACTTAATTTGCTGAAGAAAATTGAACACATAAAGAAGCAAAACTTTTCACATGAATTATTACTTTTTAACACCATTTTGACACTCAGTTAAAGATTTATTTCCTTGAAAAAAGGTAGGGGCGCCCTTATTAGGTAAAATATGGTATTGTCTTTTTCCATGAAATTGCTGAAAAAAAAGCTATGAGTCCTATAAGAAAGTAGAAAGAGCATAAACGATATGTTCATGATTTGTTGACTCTGGCCAAGGTTTACATGTAGTTGCTACAATACTTCATAAACTTTCATCACTTCCTTGATAAAATCTAGATTGTGGTTACGTTTACAACTTTAAAGTTGTGACAGGAAATTTTTATGTAAATGAAATTATTCAATACTCTTTTGATGGGGACAGAAATATCAGTTCTTGGTATAAAATGTTCCTGGTTCACTATTTGGCAGACATATGTGAAATTTTGTGGTCATATGGATGACACGGGTATTTGACCGAAACTTCGATTTTTATGATATTTTTTTATTTTTTTCTATATTGTAACCTTTTTAACATACTCAAAAATCAATCACTTAACTAATTTATTTCGTGATCCTATTGGGTTTTATTTTCTTAATAAGTTATTTTGTGATCCTTGGGGTTTCATTTAAGATTGGGAAAAAATCAATTTTCTAATTTTATCAACGGTATCCATGTTGTTTACTCCATTTAATATGGGGAAATTATTTGCATGAATAGCTTCCAGACACAAGTAAGGTTGTGAAAATAAAAAGTAATTTGGAAATATGTTTTGGTAAAGCGTAACAGAAGTTGTCCTCATATCTTAAAAGTGCTGTGCATGAGCAAAACTTGATGGGTTGTTTATTTAAGAAAGACTGATAATGACTAACTAGACAATGGTAAACTATTTCATTCATGTTAATTTACAAGTATATTGAGATTTTCATCCTGACTCTATTTTGTTTTATACACGACATTTAAATATTGTGCGAGAGAAAGTTGTTCTGTGCAAATTGAAAATGATTTATATGTGTTTTGCTGTGGATGAATTTTGCAAATTTCACCATTACATATACTTTTGTGTACATGTATCATTGTCATTTACCATATCATATTGTTCTCATAATGCATGTTCAGATGCCAAACGATTAAAGTAGCAATGAAAGTAGTCCATCTATTTTTGTACAGTATTTGTATGAATATTGTCAATCAATAAAAAAGATGTATTGTCTCCTATGATGATTGTTTCTTCATATTCACTGGTCCATGACGGTAAACTGTATTTATTTCCGTCATTTGATGGATGGCATCTAGCATTACCTGTGTCCGTTTGTCCTGTATTACCCATGTCTGTTTGTCATGTATTACCCATGTCTGTTCGTCCTGTATTACCCATGTCCGTTTGTCCTGTATTACCCATGTCCGTTTGTCCTGTATTACCCATGTCCGTTTGTCCTGTATTACCCATGTCCGTTTGTCCTGTATAACCCATGTCCGTTTGTCCTGTATTACCCATGTCCGTTTGTCCTGTATTACCCATGTCTGTTTGTCCTGCATTACCCATGTCCGTTTGTCCTGTATTACCCATGTCCGTTTGTCCTGTAATACCCATGTCCGTTTGTCCTGTATTACCCATGTCCGTTTGTCCTGTATTACCCATGTCCGTTTGTCCTGTATTACCCATGTCCATTTGTCCACCTGTACTTTCTTGTACACCTGTTCACATTCTGTTAATCATTGGTCAAGGGTTTTAATGAGTCAAAGGTAACCCTTTGATAATAGGTAAACTTTTAACCCGTGTTTGACCCCTTTGACCCCTTCTGCATGGGATGCACTGCTGCATAGAAGCAGGGGCATGCATGTCTTAGAGACATTTTCTACTAGTGTCGAGGACTGTTATATCGGGGAAGAGAGCATCAACTACAGTAACATTTTAGGACCTACATCAGAGATGTGAATATATGCTGTACAGTATTTGTGGTGTCCTTATATCTACTTTTGTTAGATAAACAAAGACTCTGTGAGTCTAAAATTTCACCAGATCTTGCAACGCTACACCTAGATATGTAATATCAGTTTAACAAATGTCACCGTCACAGTTTCCAAACCTCAAAGTGGATATCTATGTACTGCAGAGTTGTGGATCTTTCAATCAATGTGCTACTAGTTTTATATTTGTAAAAGACATTTTAATGACATTTTTCTCAGATTGGTTTGCATTGAAAAGCATGTACTGAATTTCAGTATGAACGACAACTTCATCTATTTGCATACCATTCTCGAATACTGTCAAGAATCATCATCCCCAATTGTTGGGGTTTTGGGATTTTTTAAGAAAGATATGCTTCAGATATCCCATACTGCATCATACAGACTTTTACAGTAGCCATACAATACTCAACTATCCAATTATTAACACCTCCCCTCCCAACTGACCAAGACCGATATATACCGTTCAGTTAATATGTTATACCCTCTTTCTCAACAAGAAAGCTATGAATGTGTGTCATTACAACCTGTTGGTTATAAAATTTTGTTAGGAATATTATCCAGATCAATAATCATTGACTGGACTATGTTTTGCTTATGACAGTACCATTAGTAAGGGCAGATGTAATATCCGATATACCGGGTTACATAGCTATTCTGATCACTCCAATATACCTGTCACCATTTCAGGTTTGGTTGTCCTGATCAGTAAAATCCAGCACATAGAATTGTTTTACTGAAGTAACTCGAAAATGAAGGAAAACAACAGAGTTTTGTAAAATGGTGTATTTGATGTGATTTGATCAACAATAAGAGTGAGAGAAAGTCCCTTTATGTACAATGATTGAAGCAGCAGACAACACAATGAAGAATTCTGGGTTCTGTGTCCAACTATTAGCTGGTCTCCATAGCATCTGTTGCTGCAAGATAGAACAAACATCATATTTTACAATAACGATCGGCAGAGGGCAACAAGTTCATTGCAAGAAGAACGAGAATTTAATATTTTAATTTATATGTTATAACAAGTTGTGTTTTAAAGTCATATACCTGTGTCCACTGTAAAATCACTTATATTTTGTGTGGGATTTATTTTCACCTTAATGCGTGAAGTCAATTGTAAATTGCGAATCCTTCACAATTATTTATGTGAAAATAACACATTTGAATAGTTGCCAAGGTATCAATTACCGATACAGGAGTCTTGAAGAGTCCATGACTCTTAAGAGCTCAACATTCACAAATTTAGAGAAATTAAAATATTGAGGAAATAGAAGTGATTTACAGAATGCAATAGACCTACGGTTAAACTTAATTAAACACAATTAAGTCAAAATAACATCAGATGACTCCAATGTTTGGATCTGTATCAATATGACAATATATAGAAATGTATCTGAAGTGACTTACATGACATCTCGTTGAACATGAACTCCTGTTGGTACTCCTTTAAGAACTGTGAAGATCGTGACTCGTCCAAGAACAATGAGTAAACTCGTTTTATATCATCCACATCCACTTCAGATCCCTGTGTGAGAGTATGAGCTCAGAATTAGAAAAGTAAACATCAAGTATCTGGATTCAGGAATCTGAACCTGATCAAAACCTGATCATGATCACTAAATGTAAATCACTTTCATTGACAGAAATTTCTCTCATCCCTACCGGTATCATACTGGTCTGTCCAGGTAAATACACCCATGCTTGCTGTGTGTGTATTACCTCGCTTCCGGTGTAGGATAGCCACGCGCGCGCAATAATACAAAAGTAGGTCGCCGAACCAAAAGTAGATCTATCTATAGATTTGTAAACACATCGTCTGCTCCATGTGCTAGTAATCAGATAATAATTTTGTTTATTTATGATATAAATTATGTAAAAAAACACGTTCTTTTATTGTTTTTTATTAATAAAACAAGGAACTATATTTTCACGCGAAAGGACACACTAGCTTGGCCGACATCAAGTGATTTGGCTTCGCTTGCAATGACAGGGCTGCTGAAACAACGTTAGACTGTGGAAATGAATGGTTTCCTTCGTTGTTTGCATATATGGGGTATGGTAAATCGATTGGCGCTGTTCTTTTTTTATTATATGCAGTAGAAAAAAAGTTTGGATTGAGAAAAAATGGCGTCTATCTGAGAAAGCTATCGACAGATAGTGCCTATTTTTGCATATTTTAGGTTGGGGAATGAGAGAAAAATACTCAATCATATGTGGTTCATGTAGGATAGGGATATTTCACCCTCTGGGTCACAAAATGTGGTAAAACCCTCGGGTTTTACCACATTTTGTGATCCCTCGGGTGGAATATCCCTATCCTACATGACCACATATGATAGAGTCTTATAATCCTCCATATTCAACTTTAATAGAATGTATTGTTTTATATTATATTTATCCAGTTGATAAGTAATGAAATCAATAGTCTAGAGAGGGGGTGTCAATAATCTATATATAGAAAGTAAACAAATCATTTGGTTATGCATGTTCATACTTTGGGCTAATCCCCAACACCCCTTGCTAACTTATCATGAGGGCATAATTATCTGGCAAAACAATGAACTGTTAAGATGTTTATTCGATGGTTCAAATATTTTAACCAAATGTTTGAGGCAGGAATTGGACTGGTATTTAGTGTCCTATCCCCAGTATGTTCCTACCTTCCTCTTACGACACACAAGACTGGCAACCGTGATGAGCTGGATGGCATATCTGAGGGACGTCTCCATTCCGATCTTGGTCAGTACTGTCAGTGCATCGTCTGTCATTTCTACATCCTCCTCTTCACACCTATAAATAAAATATACCTGTATAGAGTTGTTACACAAGAGGCCCATGGGACCTGTATTGCATACTTGAAATAATTTCTGTTTGTAGCTTTTTACCATTGTACATAAGATGTCCCATGGTATTACCTATCAGCCTTAGGTCTTTGATTAAAACTAATTCAAAATGTACTTTGAAGAAATATAGTCTAATATTACTTTTTTTTTACCATGAAACAAATGGCTGACAAGGACAATGAACTGAAATATGTTCATTTGTACACAGACCTACAATTAAAATACAAATGTACTTATGATTTTACTGGAGCTACGTACATCTAATACAAACAGAACATTTTACTTTAACACTGTATTAAAGAGTTCTATAACTCAAGAGGTCGGTAGAGATCAGGGTAGAGTTTGGTTAGTATGGTTACCTGATTTTGAGGATCTGTTTGATCTCTTTCTCTTCATAAGGAGTTGTGGCAATGATTAGCAATCTATCCAACATATCTATTGGAATACCATGAGGACTCTGGTAATTTGTGCCTCGGATTCTGTAATGATAAAACTGTACTGTTGTATACCATGTACAGTACTGTACAATGATATATACTGTGTGTATAATTTTACATTTAACTACCTTGCTATGGCATTAATATGTGTTATAAATGACAAGAGCTATATATGCAAACAAAATATACTGTGCCAGCATGTGTATAACAGGTCTAGAAGAGATATAATGCAAAGATCAGTCCAGGATTTGAACCCAGGACCTCCAAACTCCAGATGGAAGCTCTTAACAATTTGAGCTATCTAGTCACTGTTGTGAAGCCAAGTCCAGTTCTGTTACATTCCTCCCTCCTTCAACAAAGTCTTTGACCCCAAAGACACACACAAGACCCTATACCATATTCTGTGGGCATTAAGTTGGCCATCAAATGTAGAAGTGGAAAAATGCAATGACCAGTCCGGGACTTGAACCCAGACTTCTGAACGTTAGATGGACAGCTACCTCGCTACTGGCATTCAGCCCAATCCAGTTCCGCTACAGTTATGTGTATAAATATGGTAATAGCCTGCCAGCATGCACACTATTCAGAATGACTATAAACATCATTGCAAGACAGTTCAAAGCTTATATTTACATTTTCTTTTGCTGTGCACTTTGGTGTCGCCATGGTTACATTTAATGGCATCACTACAGTCTTCTGAGTTTAGTTTATATCTGGCTATGTGAATGTAAATACTATAAGTCATTTACCTTGTGATACCCCTGTTGGTAGCCATGATGAGAATAGGAGCCATGTCGTCTTCCAGAGCTCTGTTCAAGAAAGAGAAACACTCGATGTCCAACATGTGAACTTCATCTATGAACAGCACCTAAAAAACAGACAAAACATTGTCATATAGATATGTTTAAGTAAAATTGCTTTTCATTATTGTATATCCACATCTTGGCTTGAACTTTAGAATTTAAAACTATAGTTAAACTACAGTAGACTATAGTATAAAGTCCTAGGCTACCTACCCCTGGTACAATCTCGGCTTTGCCTTCCTCCCGCCATTCTGCCACTTTGCTGTTGATTTGTTCCCGCACTTCACCTTTGATTTCTCCAGTGTCACCTGTCGGACAAATAATCAATAGATAACATGCTATAATATATGTCCTAATGTTCATGTTTTTTCTAGTGTAGATGACAATTTACTTGATAAGAATGAGAGGAAATCTTCGTGTCCTAATGTAGATAATTTACATGAAAACAGTGCAAGGAACCCTTGTGTCCTACTGTATATGATAGATTTACCTGAAGACAGTGCGAGGAACCCTTGTGTCCTACTGATAATACATTTACCTGAAAACAGTGCAAGGAACCCTTGTGTCCTACTGTATATGATAAATTTACCTGAAAACAGTGCAAGGAACCCTTGTGTCCTACTGATGATAAATTTACCTGAAGACAGTGCGAGGAACCCTTGTGTCCTACTGATGATAAATTTACCTGAAAACAGTGCAAGGAACCCTTGTGTCCTACTGTATATGATAAATTTACCTGAAAACAGTGCAAGGAACCCTTGTGTCCTACTGTATATGATAAATTTACCTGAAAACAGTGCAAGGAACCCTTGTGTCCTACTGATGATAAATTTACCTGAAAACAGTGCGAGGAACCCTTGTGTCCTACTGATGATAAATTTACCTGAAAACAGTGTGAGGAACCCTTGTGTCCTACTGTATATGATAAATTTACCTGAAAACAGTGCAAGGAACCCTTGTGTCCTACTGTATATGATAAATTTACCTGAAAACAGTGCAAGGAACCCTTGTGTCCTACTGATGATAAATTTACCTGAAAACAGTGTGAGGAACCCTTGTGTCCTACTGTATATGATAAATTTACCTGAAGACAGTGCGAGGAACCCTTGTGTCCTACTGATGATAAATTTACCTGAAAACAGTGCGAGGAACCCTTGTGTCCTACTGATGATAAATTTACCTGAAAACAGTGTGAGGAACCCTTGTGTCCTACTGTATATGATAAATTTACCTGAAAACAGTGCAAGGAACCCTTGTGTCCTACTGTATATGATAAATTTACCTGAAAACAGTGCAAGGAACCCTTGTGTCCTACTGATGATAAATTTACCTGAAGACAGTGCGAGGAACCCTTGTGTCCTACTGATGATAAATTTACCTGAAAACAGTGCAAGGAACCCTTGTGTCCTACTGTATATGATAAATTTACCTGAAAACAGTGCAAGGAACCCTTGTGTCCTACTGTATATGATAAATTTACCTGAAAACAGTGCAAGGAACCCTTGTGTCCTACTGTATATGATAAATTTACCTGAAAACAGTGCGAGGAACCCTTGTGTCCTACTGATGATAAATTTACCTGAAAACAGTGCGAGGAACCCTTGTGTCCTACTGTATATGATAAATTTACCTGAAAACAGTGCAAGGAACCCTTGTGTCCTACTGATGATAAATTTACCTGAAAATAGTGCAAGGAACCCTTGTGTTCTACTGTATATGATAAATTTACCTGAAAACAGTGCAAGGAACCCTTGTGTCCTACTGTATATGATAAATTTACCTGAAAACAGTGCGAGGAACCCTTGTGTCCTACTGATGATAAATTTACCTGAAAACAGTGTGAGGAACCCTTGTGTCCTACTTTATATGATAAATTTACCTGAAAACAGTGCAAGGAACCCTTGTGTCCTACTTTATATGATAAATTTACCTGAAGACAGTGCGAGGAACCCTTGTGTCCTACTGATGATAAATTTACCTGAAAACAGTGCAAGGAACCCTTGTGTCCTACTGTATATGATAAATTTACCTGAAAACAGTGCAAGGAACCCTTGTGTCCTACTGTATATGATAAATTTACCTGAAAACAGTGCGAGGAACCCTTGTGTCCTACTGATGATAAATTTACCTGAAAACAGTGTGAGGAACCCTTGTATCCTACTGTATATGATAAATTTACCTGAAAACAGTGCAAGGAACCCTTGTGTCCTGCTGTTAATAACATCAATTTCATGTAAGGTGACAGTATGAACTACTTCCTTTCTTTTCTGAAGCTCTCCCTCTGGACATTGTACAAATTTTGTCTGAAATGGAGAAGTAACATCAGACTGAGAGTGTTTGCTCCTGGTGAAAAAGTTAAGTATAGTTGATCATTTGTGTTAATGATGTGAAGGTTACAGTTTAATACCAAATATTCTTGAATCATCATTTTTGTCCGGGTTGTACAAAATGCTTAATATTAAATAATTGTATTGCTTCATCTGCTGCAGCTGTTTCTTTTAATATTTATCCCGTAATAAGCCCAGTAGGCCAAACATAAACTCTGACTCAAAAATAAGAGGTTGGCTTATTGCAGAACAGCGAAACTGCATGGATGGGCTTATTTAAAACTAGGCATTGGCTTATTTCCGGATGAAAATGCTAAATTTTGAAGTGTGATGCAGAATTTTATTTCAAATACTAAACAGTTATGACAGTCCTCTCCATATTGAAATTTTTTTTCAAATGACTGACCAAAAAATCTCCTTACCTGAGCTCCCATTGCATCATAATCTCTCGCTCGTGTAAAAGACCGTCCCAATTTTGTAATTTTTCCTGTTGCTTTGTCTATTGTTATAATATCCCTGAAATCAAAATCAGAATGAGTTAGTCATGATAGGTATCATTATAACATAAATTGTTGTGTAAAATATCACGTCAACTTCTAAACTGATTTTCCAACTAGGTTCAAATTCAATTAAATTCTGGCTATGAAAATATTTCTGCATTTTTAATCATCAGAAAATACAATGTGCCATTCACTAATCTTTAATCATAATCGTTGAACAATTTTGATAAAAAATTTATGGACATGTTTTGTTCACATCTGCATTGTCTGAGAAATTTCAGACACAGCCAGTATACTTACCCAGCTTGTACTTTTTCTTTTGTTAAAGACTCAATCATCTTTTGTCCCAGATCATATATTGTTTCCATTTCTGTTGTTTTAAGTGTTAATTTTCCTACTTTGGCTCCCTGTGAAATATACAACATTCACAAGACATTATCCACCTAACCCAAAAAACATGTTCTTTCTCTAGTGACTGAGGAAAACCTGAAGTGTCTTGATCTTATAAATCCCATCACTAGTTAAATATTTATATTCCTGTCATCTGTAAGCTATACCCTTCTAAACAGAATAACAGAAATCTTGTACATGAACCAATAATAGAGATTAAAAAAATGTAGTCCTCAAATAAAAGTATTAAGTTTGAAATCTATTATTACAATCTTCCATTATTAAAAAATCTAAATAAAAATCAGCAAGTGGTATCATTATTACAATGAGTTGCTTTTGGTTCAGCATGTATTAAGAACAGCTGTTGTAACGACTACAACAGATTTATAAATATCTGACAATGATTGACCCCCAACAGTAGACTTACAGTTCCGGTGGCTGGTCTATCTATTTGTATTTCCACAACTTCTCCTTCTATAATTTCAGTCTCTTCCCTAAAAAGAGATTTGAAAGAACAACAAATTCAATGGCATAGTTACAGATTATTTAAATATAATGCAATACAACATATATTGGCATGATATTCATACAAACTTCAAGTCATCAAGTTCCAAGACTCTTCCAGGACTTCTGTCGTTGAATTCAAGTACATTTCTAAGGAATTTCAGGGACAAATTTGGGTAATTAGCACTTTTTTCATTATTAAAGGAAAGTCTTACTTGCATAATATATTTTTATGTTTCATGCCTGATCATATTTTCAAATTATGATTTTTATGATTTTAGTCTCTTAAAGATAAAGGTCATTATGGTGATTTACTCACTTAATTCGAACACCAATTGATTTTCTGAATGCTTGCGTCAATGCTTCTGTTTTGCTCATTTCGAGAGAAAATATTTCACTGCCTGCAATACTTGTGAAGGGTGTGTCAGTTCCCAATGCCTGGGCCATAGCTGAAATTACCCAAGAGAATATATAAATATACATAAACATTTCTGCTGTGTGTTTCATCATTTCAAAAATTTTGAAATTTCGGATAAATTCACTACTTCATGTAATACTTGGTACTATTACCTGGCAATCAGGGCCCAGTTTCATGATCTTTTCTTAAGAAACACCTTATAAATCGAAATTTTTCCACAATAAAGCATTATTTGAGTTAAGGAATAAATCTCTAACATTTCCATTTTTTTTTCATTTGTATAAATACTTTCCTACTGCAAATTTTAATACCAAAGTAAAAGAATTTATTTAAATTCATGAACTGGGGCCTGGTATCACCAGTTTGCAAATATCTGCTTTAATTGATAATTATTTCCATTTTGTTGATAACAAACAGTTTAACTTTATGGAGTGTGAATTGTAAATTCAAGCATATCTGCATATCACAAAAAGTATCTCGAAACATGACATATTTCTTAAATCACAATTTATTTCACTAACGTAATGAATAACATGTATATATAGGAGTTAAAAGATCAAACACAGTATCTAGATTCCATATTTTAATACATACCCATAGCTATGGCCGTCTTCCCTGTGCCAGGATGACCAGCGATAAGACATGCTCGCCCAGCAATCTTTCCTTCCTATGAAAATTATCCATAATAAATCACCAAAGGTTCAAGTTCAAAACAAAAACAGGTTCTGTACTTCTTTTCAGTAAACAATATTTAATTCTTCACTACCAAAATTTTACTGTACATTAAAAAGTATAAAACTACAGAAAAACTATAAAAAAAAGTTTTTAACTTTTAGTAAATTGTTTTATTTCATTATCATTTTCTGTGAAAAGGCTAACTTCTTACCAACGCTGTATTTAAATAAAACACTAACTGGTACACTGACAACCACATAAAAGTTCATAGAACATTGTTCCAAGTATTCATGACAAATTATCATATTAAGCTTAAGGCAATAATATTATACCCCAAGCTGTAAGTCAGACTGGTAGAGACTGACAACCATACATACTTTGATCATCTCGAGAATGACTCCTGCTGCTCGGCGAGCCTCAACTTGTCCCACCATTCCCTGGGAGACATTTCTGGCATCCAAAGCATCATCAAGACCCAAACCTCGAATATGGGAATGTGCTCCTACAAAAGCAGTGCAATCATGTGGGGAATATCATCAAATCAAAAATCATACATATATTACGACTTACCCGTCATCCGAGTACACATACAAACATTTGATATAGATTTCATTTTGGCATCAATTCACTTATTTACCATAACGTTCTGTCAAATACTTAAATAGCTCATTTTTATTTTGACATTTCAAAGATAAAGTGTTTTATATCATTCAAGAAGATGCATGGTGATGTAGCTGTATAAGATCTTCAACAGATGCTGATTGACTTTTGTAAATCGTATGCAATTAAAATGTATCATAAATAATTATTATCTTATACTTACCTATTCTCTCAATTCTTGTTACCTCTCTCACTTCCTGGACTTTTTCTACTGTTGGCTAAAAAGGACAAAAAACAAAATCTCATATGAATTATATGATCCCATTTCATGATTTTTACAGTTACAAATACTATTAATTTTCTTGGGAACCTCTAGATCTATCAATGGTGTCATTCAGTGCATTGATCTACAATTCCACCAGGCAATTTCACTAGACAAATTTGTTTGTTCAATATGATATTGTGAAAAGTATGGTATGGAATATAACGTCCAAACAAAGAGGCAGTGTCAAGGGAGACATTAGGAAAGAGAATTTAGTTGGAAAGAAAGACAGAAAAGATCGGATCCCAAATTTAATCGCCTCTTACGATCATGCAATGGGGGCAGCGCTAGCAGGTACAATTATTATGCTCTACCTGCATGGCAGGCACAATCACATCAGTTATTTTCTGATTATAAATCGACCAAACAGAGGCCTCATCATGTAGGAGTAGGCAGGTAAGGAATTTGACTATTTGCCTACAATTTTATATAAAAAAAAAGCAATGTAATATCCTGTGTAAATATAGCTACTATAATTCATGATCAACTAAAGGTGTAATGAGAGAAAAAAAACATTACAAATGTCTCTAGGTCCTACTTGCTATTATAGGCAGATTGCCAGATTCTATGGATGAAATTTTATTTTGCTGACATCAATTTCATTGAGACAGGGTTTTAAAATATCATATAGGCATGTTTATTCAGGTGAAAGACATGTTTATAAAATATCACAGATAAAACAAAGAATCACAGCAATGCAGTTTACAAAAAAAGTAGCAATCAACACATTGTAACACATAATTAAAGCAAATCTGAACCTTATATTAAGAAGGATCGTCTTTTTTCAATAGAAAAAATTCTTCAAAATATCATTTTCGGGTCACGTTTTTTAATAACCCTTAAAAGCATAACATGCTATCTTTCAAAATATTTCTCAATCTGTTTTCAAAAAACGCAACCTGTATCCAATATAAGATCGTTTGTCTGAGTACGATATATCGAAGCTACAACTTGTTGATGCTTGCTATGACAATGTTTACAACTGCGTAACAACACAACGCACGTGTTGTGATCCATGTGGTTTAAAACAAAATGAGACAAATTTCATGCGAATTCGAGCTATCAGACATCATAAGAAGAACTATGTGTGTAATTTTCAAACAGCACATACACTGTTTCGACGTAAACAGCATAAGGAAAGACATTAATTACGGCGACTCTTACTCCAGTTTACTTACCGCCGCCATATTGTACCGGTATGTATGAATAGCGCCCTCTGGGTACAAGGGGAGTAACTGTTGGTTACAATTAGAGTTTTCTAGAACGATCACGTTCAAACACGTACAGAATCGATATTCTGCAAAGAATCGAAGTTTTCAGTTTTTAGTTATAATCACGAACCAATATCAATACACACAACGGATGAACAGTTCCATATTCAACCGTTCAATAAACAGTATGGCTACAGTACTGTACACGTTTTATGTCAAGTTATAGATCTAATCTACATGTAAATTTATCAATTGTACAATCTAGTTCTAGTCAGTTTTAATTTAACTGAACGTTAATTGCATTAAATGGAATGTTATCAAACGAAAAATAGCCATGTCCATCTACTGGTCTGTTATATAAATAACCTATCTCAACTTGAAGCCAGTCATGGCCAGCGGCTGTACAGCGATTTACATGTGCATATGTATATACATAAGACGATTGAATTAAACCTACTTCTTAAATTGTGTGTTAATTTCGTAAAACAGTTTCATCGTGCTCAAAAATCCAAAGAAATTTTAACGATATAGTAAAAAATAATTCCTAGCTTTTTGGTTGGTGTTGGAAAAGCGGATTCATGTTTACAATCTAAGTTGCTGGATAAGACGCTCGATGACGGTGGGAAACTTTGTTTGAGTTTCTTTTTATCGCCTTAATTTGTCAAATAATTATGATGTCCATTCTCCAATATCTACTGGTAACAGGTTATTCTTTGTTTAACGGGTATTTACTGCCTGTATGTCCAGTTTCTCGGTATTTTCACGAATTTCGGGCACAATTCCAGGAAAAAATAACTCACGAAAGTTTAATGTAATAAAAAAAAAACTACCATGATGGCCGGGACATAGCGCGACGCGACTATAGCACGCATGAAGCGTTCCATTTTTTTTTTTAAATGTTTATCACTTGAAGAATGTAAGCATACATGCATTGTATTTTGTGATATTTCTACGGCTTTTTATCGGGTGTGTTATAAGGGCTTGTACATAAAGTTAAAATCTTATGGAATTATCGGGGAATTATTGGCCTGGTTAAAAAAAATTTTATATCAAAGAAAGCAAAAAGTTTATGTAAATGAGTCCTTTTCGAGTTTGGGTTCTATTGATTCAGGAGTTCCACAGGGTTCTATCCTAGGTCCTTTATTATTCTTGATCTATATAAACGATATTGCCGATGTCTTTGACTCTGCATCACGTCTTTTCGCTGACTATACTTCTCTTCAATGCTCTTCTGCTTCCTGTCTTGACATTCAAACTATCCTAAACAGAGACCTTGAATCTTTAAATAGATGGGCAAAAACTTGGTTATAGTAACATTAAATCCCGATAAAACTGATGTTCTTTTTAGCTAAAATAGTAATGATATCGACGAATTAGTTGAATTAGAATTTGACGGTAATATTTTAGTCTTTACGGATCGTCACAAGCATTTAGGCGTAACTATTAGTTCGAGTGGCAAATGGGGGATCATATTGAAGAAATATATTCTTCAGTTATGAAGAAAATAAATGTCTTGAGAAAATTGAAATTTTTGTTAAAACGTGATGCTCTTTTAAGGATATATCGAACCTTTATTTTACCTGTTTTAGAATATGCATGTGAAGTCTGGGACGGTTGTTCAAATTCAGAATCTGATAAGTTAGAGAAAGCGCAACGTGAAGCTGCAAGAATTATAACCGGCCTACCATCTTATGCCACTACAAATTCTTTATATTTTGAAACGGGGTTAGAAACTATATCTTCCAGAAGAAAAAGAAAAAAACTGCAGCTCTTTTATAAAATGCATAATCATCAAACACCTGAATATCTTTCTTCCTTACTCCCCTCTACAGTACAAGATCATGTTGGCTATTCACTAAGAAATATGGAAAAAATATAGAATCCCTTTTTACAGGTTATCATAAAAAAATTCGTCTTTTTTACCTTCTACACTTCGTTGTTGGAATAACCTCGAAAAATCTGTAAAGTCATCAATTTCGCTAAATGTATTCAATAAATCCTGAAAACCCGTTGTTGCTTTTTCTCCTTCATATTTTGGCATTGGGGATCGTAAATTAAAAATACGAAGCTGAGATATCAATGTAGTTCTCTTATAACTACGACCTATTCCGAGTAAACCTTGTGGAAACCCCTAGCTGTTCATGTGGATATATATGTAAAAATGGCAGTACATTCAAATAATAAAAATACTGATTTATTCTCTTCCCTTCTTTTCTTCCCTTTCTCTCTCCCTCTCCAACCCTATCTCTCCCTTTTTCTCTTTTTCTCCCTCCAAAAAATGGTTTAATAATGTAAATTTACGTATAATATACCAATTGCATATTCTTCTTTATTTTGTACATAATTAAGGAAAGGGTGATCATTTAAGTTGTAATAATTTGTACCCAATCCGTTTATAAACTTTTTGCAATAAAATATGTTTAAACCAAACCCTATAGCAAGAATTACAAGGTCATGAGCCAGAGCATGGGGACACGAATTTCTTATCCACGGTCCATATGCATCAGGATATGCACATACAGTATATATAAGACAGTGGGGTAGTAAGGCATGCCAAATACCTGTGACCTGTAGGATACAGGAATGTATGTCTAAGGTTATCCAAATAAATGACATTCACGTCCAACTTTCAAGGTCGAATTAATGGACCAAACCTGTCAAAATCTTCATCAAAAGAGCCTTGACCTATTTTTAGATTCGTAGGCTCAAATATGTCATAAATATGTTTTTAAAGCATTGGCTCATTTAATTTTCAAACGATTCCGTACGAATTGTAGGAGTTGTTCTAACAAAATACTGGAATGTCCAACTGGGAACATTTAGATCGAATTTGGGAAAATACAGGTTTAACTTTTAATTGGAAATAGGGTCGAATTCTGGATCCTAAGGTTAACAAATTAATGACCTAAAGCTAAATGCTTAAGTCACACGGAGGTCTTCGCTTCAAAGGCTATAGAATATGTGAGCAATATTTTTTTGTTTATTGACCTTGAGCTTTACAGCTCATCAGTACAAACATGTATAACAATTCATACACTGTACAGTTGGCGGGCACTGCATGATAGCAGTGTAGAACAAAGAAAATAAATTGTGTAGAGAATGAACAATTCAAAATTAGGCGATATACATTAAATCATGTATTTGTGTAGCATCATATATATATTTACTCAGCATTGATAAATTTTTGAAAGTAGTTGTACATATTAATTGGGTCAACTTGAATGCAGATGTTTTTTTCCAGTAGTACTTTTTAAGATATCTTGATCTTAGGGTTTGAAAGAATTGGCAAAATTAACAGAAAGTGATACTCGTCTTCTATGTCGCTAGAGTTACAGACTCTACACAGACGTTCATTTCTTGCAATATTTCGATAACGTCCTGTTTCAATATGAAGGGTATGTGCGGATAGATGAATTCTAGTCAAAGCAATTCTATTACGTTTTGGGATGTTTTTACATAAATAATATTGTAGTGAGATATCATCTACTAAATGCCTGTACAAATAACATTTTGAGGAACTATCTAATAACTTATACATGTCTTGTCTTTCAATATCAAAAATTCTTTGTTTGATACATGACAAATCGATAAAGGCATTAAGATTGTTTTGATTTAACCACATTTCACCTAAGCCAGAGACCTATATACTATAATATAGGTCTCTGCCTAAGCCAAGTGCAAAACAGTTTATCTTTCACAAAAGTTACCCAATTAAAAACATTATTCTTTTTTCGCATACACATTAGTTCCTCATACGCAGTTTTGAGAATACAGTTCTTAGTGTTTAATAGCTAAACCAATACTTAATCAAATTATAATGCTGGGTATATACGATTTGGAAATACCAGTTCGAAATAAACCATAACAGTGCATGTTGATTTTTTAACATGTAATATCCTTTTACAAAATTCAAGTTGTATCTTTTCAATGTCAATAGCCTTGCAGGCACCCCATACTACAGCTGCATAGCATAGTATACATTTCATATATGTTTCAAACAGGTTTACAAGTGTAACACAGTTCAATTGCATAGATAGAGCTTTTCACCTCTGATCAGATAGCTGTTTTTGTAGTGGGTTAAATTTATTGTTGAATCTAAAAACAACTCCCAAATATGTGAATTGGTTGACGACTTGGAGCTGCTCACCATTATAAAACCACTTATAATCTTTATGTAAATTGCAACTTTTTCTAAAAACAGCTATTTTCGTTTTTTCCACATTTACAGTTCAATTTCAATTTCAATTTATTTATTCCAAATGCAACACAGCATATAGGATAACACAATATTCATATATATGTATACATATTGCAACTTGAATGACAAGATGGCGGAGGGCACAACCCAGGCAATATACTTACGACACATAATAATGAATAACATAATGATTTTGAAAACTTGTAACTGATGCATAACAATTCAGCGTTTACGTATTGCATGCCTATGACGTCATGACAGTATGACGACATAATTTAAACATGTACTATTCAATATAAGTAACATACTTTCTAAATATACACAAGAACACTATATATGAAAACTGTGATCATAATTTCCGAAAATATAGGCCCTCCTGTGCATCTGGTTAGTATTTATATAGAAAAATAAAAGCCCCTACCCTGGCTCTATAGCAATAACAACTATATACTAATATAAGGAACAACAAAGGAAATAGAGATAAGTCGTCTAAATCGCTGCATGTCGTAATGATCTATATGGTATTTTTGGTCAGGAACATTTTGGGGGGAAGAAGAACATAGTTTGCATAAATTTGACACCCCTGGGCGGGGGTCTAATAAGAGAAATAGCTTTAGTTCTTTTTATAGAGCATGTTACCATCCGACAAAAAATAACGACAGTAGCAGGGAGTTGGTTCTATAGTATGATGGAATGCCATTATCGTATCAGATTTCCAGTTAACAGCTACGTCTACATCTTGTTGTAATTAAATAGTGTCCAATTCAGATTAGTAGTTTTTGGATATGACCGTCATCAGCGAAAAGTCTTAATGTATTTTGAGGGGTGCTTTCGTTTGTTTTTTCATTATCCATTATGCCACTTTGTAGATTTTTATTGTAGTTTCTGGAATAAAGGGGACAAGTTGAGTTTCACAATAACCCCCCCCCCCCCCCCTTTTTTTTCTATATGACCTATGACCCCTACTCACAAATTCGAACTCGTTCAAGATCTTTACAATATCTGACTGCATACAAAGTTTCAAACTTGGTTGATATTGTGTCCACAAGGTAATTGTTGATGGACAGACAGACGCCACATTATGGCATAAGCTCGCCTTGGTCCTTTGGAATAAGTGAGCTAACCGGTGACTGGATTTCGACTAAATTTGCTAAAAAGCAAAGCGTTTCAAATTTTGTGTAAATGACAAGACTGGTTCCCGTAGGGGCCTGAGGAGCGCATCCAGAACTCCTCAGGTAATCTTTGGGAAATAGAGGCAACCATGGAAACTCTTTAAATAGATACCTACTAGTCATATAAGGACTCGATGAATTTTGACATGATTTGATGGATTTTGACCAATTTGGTCATCATTGGGAGGAGAGACTAAATATTGTATTTACTTGAACAATCTTTCAAACCAGCAAATTAAATGTTAGTTAAAGAAAATTTCAACTTCATTGCACAATACTGAGAGCAAGATTCAAAACTGAAAATATTTGTAAAATTAGTGTGAAGTGTGGATGTTTTCATGATTCGTATTATTGGCCATGATCTCTGTGTAAGCTGTTTTTGGGTTCTTTGCTGGTGCATCTTAAGATTTCAACACATTTTCTTGCCGATATGCATTCACTGATGTCTCTGTATTTGTAAGTCTGGGTTTGTAATTAGTAGAACAGGGGAAAACATCATCCTCAATAGATGTAATTTACAGCTTCTTCATCTGGTACTGTTGATTTATAAGAGAAGATTTTACAAGGACTAGGTCATGAGAAAGCTGGAACCATCAACACAACAAAGGACCAAAATAGAAGACACATTTTTAACAATTTTTAATCAATTAAAAATATAAATGAACAAATAGTTTAGCAAACAGCACAAATAGATAAAGAAAAGCCATCAGGATTAGATGCACGTACAAATTATCAAAAAGAAAAAAACTATAAATATTTTGATGTTTCGAGAAATGAGTAAAATTTTCTTTATGTAGGAAATTTATTTTCTATACAATCAATATTATTTTTCATCTTCAAGTTGATGAATTTTGTTAAATGGACTAGAAAATCAAAGAGGTTCTCTGACATATGAAATATATCCCTGGGTAATTAAAACAAATCTCGATTAACAAAATTTTAATTAAACTGCTATGCTTTTAGATGTAATTAGGCAAGTTTGACCCAAATACATACCAAGTGAGCATCAGAAAATGAGCAGTATTGATTAGCTCTATTATATTGTTGTTTCTGGACCTCTTTGATCGAACTGGCAAGTCTTTATATAATACAAAAGGAGTATTTTATTTATATTCTACATAACACAGAAACAGAAGCAGCACTGAAACACATGAACATTTTGGTCTAGCTTTGAACATGCACGAACACCAAACAGCTTGAACACTCTCTTAACATAAAACATTTAACATATAAATGGTTCCTAAATAGGTAGTTATGTAAGAACGCATGCTATCTTAACAGTAATTTGTTTAAGTTATCTCCTGTATTGCTACCGAAGAGTAAAACAAAGGGAAGTAACTCTGATAGATCAGTCTGCAATCATTACAAGAAGTTTCTGCTGGCGGAAATCTCTTGGGAAATCAACGAACATGTGGAAGTTAGCTTGTGCCATTAAGATCTATTACCTACGGTTAAGGTATGATTTGGACACTGTACCCTTTAATACAAATGGTAAAGTCATTTGTAAACTATCCACCGACCTCCACATAAGGGTTTACCGAGGCACTCATTTCCTTTGGAAGACAGAGGAGATTCATTGTCTAATTATCATGCTATATTTATCTTGTAATAACCCCAGAAGTGGGCTCACTGTAGAATAATGAAATAAAATAGCGTTTGAGCTCATTACTAAAGAATGGGGCTTACAGCCAAATAAATATGGTACCAATTTCACAATGACAACTGATAGATTGCTTCAATATCAATGAGAAAGATGATAGTTAAAATCAGATCTGTCAAACACTTTCATATAATGTAAAAACAGGCAATGGGCCAACAGTCATTTTAAATATCTTAGTCAGTAATGCCTTAATAATAAATGTTAGCTCATATATTTTCTACATGGAGTGTAACATGATTTGCATGTTTGTAACGGCTGGGTGTTTCAGTGGTTGGGAGATCTGATTTTATTGATTATAGCAGAGATATATCAATTCATTAGCAGCATGTCATCACATTTGATGAAGAACTGGAAGAGTACAAATTCATCTGGTTTAAGTACAATGCACCATGTAGATAGTTTATTTGGCTGCTGCATAGCTAACATTACAAGAATTTAAAAAAGAAAAAAAATATTCAAAATTTGTTAATCTAAAAAATGTAAAATGACAAAGCTTTACACCAAAAAGAAATACATCATGTACACATAGTAGCTGAAGTTAAAGCAATTAGGATTGAAATTCTAAACCAAGACATCTGTATCTCCTATGTCAGCTGGATTTAAATGTCTCTGGCTTATTGTTAGGATACCAACCGCCAAGGCATCCATCATAAGTTTCTCTCCATGTAATCCTCTAACATTGGATTACTTTACATCTCCTACCAACTAACACAAGTATTATAAAATAATTCCTTACATTCATTCTACCTTCTAAATTGCATTTTGTCGACATTTTACAATGGAATGAATTCTATGTGTGTTTTTTTCCCCGATCCGACATTGAAAGGCTGTACATATTATGTGATATCAGCATTTCCATGATTCTGTTTTCTTACTTTCCCTATAAGATACTATATGATTTCCTTTGCAAAAACAGTCAAATTTTATTAATTCTTGGAAAATTTAACTTTTGATAAAAATGTACATTTTTTTTCATCAGTAACAACATTGATGATGCATTGTTTTATAACAGAAATGGAAGCCAACCCCTGTTAGCCTCTACTTGAGTTAGTCCAGTGACACAATAACAGACAGGACTAACACAACAGAGCTGGGATAGCAGGATAAATTTTTTGTTATATATACATATTATTATAAGAAAATAAATAATGCCAATTTCACTACATTTCCTCAATTGCTTACATGATTACAGCTACACAGACAAATTTATTGACAACTTATATGATTAAAACTACAACTAAAATTTAGCCTAAATCTATTTCACTCAAAAATTACTGTGCTTCAGCTAAATGTCTAGACTTCATATGCATGCTATATACAGTATCAATGTTGATTCATCACCAAAGAGGGTTTTAGATTTACTTTCAAGATTGGACCGATTACATTTCTTATATCCGATACACGCTTATGCATTAGAATTTTGAATTTTCTTTATTCAACTACAAGAACTACACAACAAAAGAACTTGACACAATAACGCCTAATGTAAACAAAAACATCAATGTATCACAGCCTGAACAACATTACTGTGGATTTGTGAAATCTGGTAAATCACTACGTTTGGGATATATCTATATTTGGATCAGAAACAAAATTTACATAGCTATATCTGTTTCATGCATTAATTTGGAAAATTATTTATTTCACACCATTTTTCTAAGAAATGGGTAGTGTACTAAAATGATGTTTCATTGCCCTCAAAATTTTGAAAAATAACCCATTCATACACCATAAGATTCAAACATTCTTTTCACTCCTTAAGCTTTTTCTCCGACAATGTAATCATGGAGTAATAAAAAAAAACATTTGTGACTATGTGTAAATTGGTGAAATAAATCTGTATAAATTTGTATTCAAACGTTCCTCAGAATCTGTATCAGTATCTAAGTAAGGTGACCCGAGTGTCGTTTGAAAATATATCAATATTCAACCCATGTGAGTGAGGGGAGTTGCTTCCCTTGATAAGCACCAAATATATAAACTCTAGTCAATTTTTCTCCAAACGTATACACAATATATCATAAGTATCAGGATGTAAGTTACATAAAATTCATTACATTTAAGTTAGCAGTATAGATGATAACATACATAAAGCTTTCTATATCAAAATAACACTTGAAGAAAACTGAAACAAAAAAAACAAAACAAAAAAGTTTGATTTGTCCTATTCTGATATGTCAATTTTCTTCTTTACTTTAGGAATTTTTGGACAAAATATCTTTTTTTGAAAGCTCAAATTGGAAAAACAATACTTTTTAGGCCTAATTGTTGCCTGGATTTGCACATACCTCCACATCAAAGTAAATACATGTAGGCCATTCAACTATTATGTACAATTTTATCAATAAACTGTAATTAAAAAGTGTTTCTTACAATAATTTACTTTTTCACATCCTTGATAATGCAGCAGAATGATCAGAAAAATACATGTCCTAATCATTATCATTTCAACCCAAACACAATATTAAAGTTATAAATCAATACTGTAAAATGATATTTTTTCACATAAATATGAAACGGTACACAGTAGTATACTCGCATGTAAATTGCTTTATTTTTTTTACTTTTAACAAAGCAAAAATCAATAAGAAAAGCCTTTGGTGTATTTTTCATGACATCCACACCACGCTTGATGAACAGATAACTGCATCTACAACTCAATATTCTAGGAATAGAATCTGCCATAGAAATACCAGTGTCCTTGGTGGGAACAGGACACTACTGTGGACAGCATGACCTCTTAATGTTCTACACAATACTTCATAATACATGTACAGACCTGAGAAGTCCATTTCAAGGATTAAATTTCTCAAAAATCTAGTTTTTTGAAGTTTGAAATCATTTCATGCTCTACTGTTAGTAATGCTGAGTGTGTGAAAACATGGCATTAAACACTTTCACAAGATGACTTCAAAGCGGTTTCCATGTTGTTTTTCTCTTTTTTTTTTCTTTTCTTTTTTTTGAGAAATGGGACAAGGTCATCTTCTCCACACATCACCAGGTTTAGTTCTGTTTGAATCACACAATGCTAAGTATCTAACTCGGAACCAGCCTCAAAACTCGTCATGTCGCGTTAGAGCCTCACCAAAATCTGTTGCTTGACTGCCCACAAACAAGTCATAATGTTCTAAAATCTCATCTTTGCTAAGATCGCCATCCTGAAATATAAAACATCATAATTTAGCTAAGCAGCAAAATTCAACCAAAGTCTAAAACATGTCAAAAGTTGGCAAATAAAGAAAAAAAAAGAGAGAGAGAGAGAAAAAATCCGAATTTGACTGCACAGCATAGACTTTTGACCA